>NC_135967.1:34723235-35037401 GCF_053455715.1 Rhinoraja longicauda | reverse complement strand
ATCAGTGTAACTAATCACAAATGTAGGTGCTAAAACAGTCAGCTTTTACATCAGTGAATGGGGTTTCTCATCCCAAAGGTTCTTAAAAGGATTGCTGGCTGCTCTTATTGGAATTGTCATTGAACGCCTGAAAGCATCAGGAACTGAAACTCCTGCTGCAAGTTTTACATTAAAATGTCAACAGAGGACTGGGCTATTCAACTCATGCAACCCATGCTTGTATTGATCCATTAGTAGGCCTATTTTAAGGTGTTTGCTCTGTTTCCTTGCCCTGTTTATTCTATTTTCTTCCCCATCAATCTAAACTACTCTTACCTGTTTACATAACCTCAGATTTTAGCCACGATCTCTGGGCGTACATTCCCATCTCTCTTCTTTTGAAAAACAAAAACACCCTACTCCATCACCTAAATAATAACTACATATTCACACACTCATTGGATGGCTTTTATTTGGTGCATTCAAGCACAATTTACCTTTTTTTTTTCATGCATACGGGTACAGAGAGAGATTTACACTTTAGACTTCAAAGGTACAGTGCGGAAGCTGGCCATTCGGTCCATTGATTATGCTGGTGGCCTTGCTGAGGCAGCATGAAGTGTAAATGGAGTCAATGGAAGGGAGGCATTTTAAAAATATTATCCTGGTCAATGCATGGACTGTTTCTTTTCAGACAGGACTTCTGTCCCAAGCTGTGGCAGTAAATTGGGCAATGCAGAAGGATATAGTTCGGGACACATATTTCTCCTCAACATAGCTTACACTTGGCAAAAGATAAGAGGCATTTAGTGCTGGTTTTCATAAGTGGTGGGAGCGTGGACTGGAACACCCCGATGGAAGGAGAAGTGGACTTGATGATCTACATGTTTTCTTGCTCTGCCATGCTGCAAAGGAGAATCCCAACCGATGTTTACCAAAGGAAAATGGAGCAAATTGAAATAAAGTGCAATCTAACCATATTGATCATCAAGTTTCTCTTAAAGGGAAATACAAATACAGCACAATTTTCAGTAATATAGTGATATACACTCTGTTGCTTCTAAATGCACCCAGGTTGAGCTCCTGATAATTAATCTGCTATCCATCAGCAGGATGCATGGCATTAGAAGCTCTCAATTTTCCAAAATGCCCAAGATGCTTAGACAAGAGGGTAAAATATGAAGCAATCTTCTTTGACAGTAGCGTCGTTCTGACAGCAAGCCCTTTTAAATCCGTTCTGAGCACTAATAAAACCCATTCAACAGCTGCAAGGCAGCAAACCACAGCAGCACCTGTCACTGATAGCAGATGCAAAATGAGGAACACTGGATACACAGGGAGAGGTGACAGATCTGGGCCCATTAATCTGAAGGATTGTAACCTTGCACAGTCTCCCAGTGATTGCTGCTAGCATGTGAACTGGAAGTGAGATTGCTTGGTAACGTCGTTAGATTTGGTCATGGACATTTTGCTTTTACTGAATCAATGCTGGGGATTTCATATTCTTTAAAAAGAACTTGACTTTTCTTCAGTCTGCCCCTTGAAATACAGTAGGCACAAACTGCTGGAGTAACTCAGCGGGTCAGGCAGCATCTCAGGAGAGAAGGAATTGGTGACGTTTCGGGTTGAGACCTTTCTTCAGACTGATGTCAGGGGATGGGGCAGAGATAGAATGTAGTCGGAGACAGGAAGACTAGTGGGAGAACTGGGAAAGGGGAGGGGATAGAGAGGGAAAGCAGGGACTATCTGAAGTTAGAGAAGTCAATGTTCATACCGCTGGGGTGTGAAACTACCCAAGCGAAATATGAGGTGCTGTTCCTCCAATTTGCGCTGGGCCTCACTCTTACAATGGAGGAGGCCCAGGACAGAAAGGTTAGATTGGGAATGTGAGGGGGAGTTGAAGTGCTGAGCCACCGGGAGATCAGGTAGGTTAAGATGGACTGAGTGGAGGTGTTTAGCGAAACGATCGCCGAGCCTGCGTCTGGTCTCGCCGATATAGAGAAGTTGACACCTGGAACAGCGGATACAGTAGATGAGGTTGGAGGAGGTGCAGGTGAACCTCTGCCTCACCTGGAAAGACTGTTTGGCTCCTTCGATAGAGTCGAGGGGGGAGGTAAAGGGACAGGTGTTGCATCTCCTGCGGTTGTAGGGGAAAGTACCTGGGGAAGGGGTAGCTTGGGTGGGAGGGACGAGTGGACCAGGGAGTTTCGGAGGGGACGGTCTCTGCGGAAAGCAGAAAGGAGTGGAGATGGGAAGATGTGGCCAGTAGTGGGATCCCGTTGGAGGTGGCGAAAATATTGGAGGATAATATGTTGTATGCGAAATTGAAATTGAAATATTTACGACGTTTGATTTGCAAAATTAAGGATTATTTATTTTTGGGGAAAGGGTAAAATTCATTGCTCTGACATTTTCAAATGTGTCGTTATCCATTTCACAATCCTGTACAACGCGATAGCTAAATGGCATCCCATGCGCTGAACAAATCTTTAATTTTGAGGAAGAACACTGTAGATGTTCTGAAATAATGTCTGGATTTTAAGGGGGTTAGCAAACGAAGTCAAATCAACTGTAAGGAAATTAAGTAATTTAATAAAAGCTGGGAAAGAAAACTGAGAAGGTTGATGAAGATTAGCTCCTCTGCAGTTTGGTGAGTCTGAATAGGATTCATAGCTTAAACAGCAAAGAAGATCTTTCAGGAAATAAGTCAGGAAATACTTTCACCCACAGAGCTGGTACAAATTTGGAATTTTCTTCTGAAATGACACTTGATGCTGGTTCAATTGCAGATTTTTACTGTCCAATGTTATTGTGGGATATGGGCTTAAAAGTCACAAATCAGTCACAACATCATTGAATAGCTTGAGAAGCTAAAAGTTGTTACAATTATTGGAATCCATTGTAATTAGGGGCAGAGGTTTTGTAGTTTTATATTTCCAGAAGCAGACACAACTGCTTTCAAAGGTGACTCGTAACATAGAGAGGCTTTGATCCCTGAAATGTGAGAACTTGTCAGAAGCAACTATGTTATCTTATCTACATAATCTTCAAGTTAGGATTATTGAGGAGGAAAAAAAAGAGGAAGTAGATTTGTGCACAAGGAATCAACAAATAGTCAAACAACATAAAATGTGGATATGTCCTCCCAAAGGTTACTTCCCTCTTGAAATGTAATGATGATCAGGTCATATAAGGGATGAGTGAATAAATGTGTATAAATGTTTTGCCAGTGAAGTAATATTAGAGCTTTACAAATTACTGCTATAGATCGACAATCATCGTTTTAAATTTTCATGTTTACGATTGGATATTTCTTGTATAAAGCCAAAAGTCCAAGGAGGGTATTATTTGGATAATTGTGATCTGGAAGACTCCAAGCAGCAGGGTAGCCTGATGACTGAAGTCATCTTCTTTGGTCAACATTATCTATATTTATTATCAATGACATTAACTTCTTGAAGTATAGGACCAATCTCTCATCAATCCAATCACATCCACTGTAGAGCAGCATTTTATCTTTGCCCATATGTCCAAACCAATCATTATTATCACATTGACCATGTTACACTAAATAATGGCTCCTTTCCTGAATGGCTCTGTGCTTCATGAGTAACAAACGGTGGTAGTAGTGAGTTCTGCAGCTGTATGGTGTTGTGACCTGGGTTTGCCTGCTGGCTGTATGGAGTTTGCACATTCTTTCTGCAATTGCACAGGTTTGCCCCAGGTTCTCAGTTCCCTTCCTAATCCCAAATATGTGCCAATAGGGCCATAGAGTCATAGAGTGATACAATGTGGAAAAAGGCCCTTCTGCCTAACTTGCCCACACCGGCCAACATGTCCCAGCTACACTAGTCCCACCTGCCAGCATTTTGTCCATATCCTTCCAAACTTGTCCTATCCATGTAATAGATGAAATGGCTGCTGTAAATTGTCCCAGGTGTAGGTGGATGGCAGAAGAACTGGGGGAGTTGAAAATCATGCAAAGGAATCAAATTTCATATTCATTTTCACTTCAGCCATGTCCAAGGTGGGCAGATCACGTGTAAACTTATTATTTTCTAAAATTATAAAGTTGGCAAATTATGTAATTCTTTCTCCATTTCCAGTGATTCTAACAAGTGAGATTTGGGGACTGCATTGACTGCTCAAACTAGGTGTTTCTATATCCATGTGCAGGAAGGAATTGCAGATGCTGGTTTAAACCGAAGATAGACATAAAAAGCTGTAGTAACTCAGTGGGACAGGCAGCATCTCTGGAGAGAAGGAACGGGTGATGTTTAGGGTCGAGATTGGTCTCATAGAAACATAAAAACATAGAAAATAGGAGTAGGAGTAGGCCATTCAGCCAGCACCGCCATTCTATATGATCATGGCTGATCATCCAAAATAAGTACCCCTACTTTTCCCCCATATCCCTTGATTCCGTTAGCCCCAAGAGCTAAATCTAACTCTCTCTTGGAAACGTCCAGTGAATTGACCTCCACTGCCTTCTGTGGCAGACAATTCCACAGATTCACAACTCTCTGGGCCGAAACGTCACCCATTCCTTCTCTCCAGAGATGCTGCCTGTCCCGCTAAGTTACTCCAGCTTTTTGTGTCTATCACAGTTTAAGTTGTGGGATGTAGCTGTGAGAGGTTGTTGCTGAATCTTATAACTGCCTTTGGCAGGCAACATTGACTCCCATTTGCTGAAAACTCTCTAAAAACAACACAGCTTTCTGCACACATACTTTTATGTAATGTGTTGAGCTTGTATAGGAAACAAACAGCAGGAACTGGGTGCTGGTATGAATGAATGAATTAATGTTTATTGGCCAAGTATGCAGATACAAGGAATGTGCCTTGGTGCTCCGCTCACAAATGACAACACAAACATACGGTTAACAATTAAGAATAAAGCATAAACACATCAAAACAATAAGGATACACCATTACGGTCTAAACATGTGGGTGAAAATAAACCAGAGCAAAAAAGAGACTACAGACTTTGGTTATTGAGTAGAACTATCACTCATGGAAAAAAAGTTGTTTTTATGTCTGGCTGTGGCTGCTTTGACAGTCCGGAGTCGCCTTCCAGAGGGAAGTGCTTCAAAGAGTTTGTGACCAGGGTGAGAGGGGTCAGAGATGATCTTGCCCGCTCGCTTCCTGGCCCTTGCAGTGTACAGTTCGTCAATGGGGGGAAGGTTACAGCCAACAAGCTTCTCAGCTGTGCGAACGATCCGTTGCAGCCTCCGGATGTCGTGCTTGGTGGCTGAGCCAAACCAGACCATGATGGAGAAGGTGAGGGCGGACTCAATGATAGCAGTATAGAATTGGACCATTATTGCCTGTGGCATTCATTCTGCCAGCTGGCTCCTTCATCTCTGGTTTAAGCACTGGTACGCATTTATATAACCTGTGTGATCCTATTGTTATCAATCTCCTTCAGTCGATGACTGTCAAAATAAAAATAGCTTCTTACACAGAGCCTCACATGTTGTAACTGCTGAATAGTGTGTATTATTTTTATCCAATCTTTGAACAGATTTAACGGTGCCATTATAAGAATAGGTGACACCAATGACTGAATATTTACCACCAGAAGCACAGCAGTATTTCCTGCTTTCTTCTTAGTGTGAGACTTGGCGATTCCTTACAGCTGTAGATAAATATTGTTTACTGAGAATGAGTTGAGTTTCAGTGATTTAATTTGATATGATTGCATAAATAGATCAAGATGACCATAACTGGTACTTCAGGTTCCCTTTTTCAAATCAATGACTATAAACTCAGAAATGATGGAGGACCCTTTTTGTGGCAAATAATTTTGCAGGAAGGAAAAAGTCCACTTTGCTCTCATCCATTAGTTTAGTGATGCAGCATGGAAACAGACCCTTCATCCCATCAAGTCCATGTTGACCATCGATCACTCTTTTCCAGATCAGACATTATCCAGAGGACAATGATTTAAATTAAAATGGGTGTGTCCCAAGAATTAACCAACAGTGCATGTAAAAGCAGTAAAAGTTTTTAGAAGTTTTGTGTGGTTTGGGAAGGGCCAAGAATAAGAAGAGCCTCATTCAAATCAATTGATTGATTGAAAGGTACAGCATAGAAACATAGAAACATAGAAAATAGGTGCAGGAGTAGGCCATTCGGTCCTTCGAGCCTGCACCGCCATTCAATATGATCATGGTTGATCATCCAACTCAGTATCCCGTACCTGCCTTCTCTCCATACCCCCTGATCCCTTTAGTCACAAGGGCCACATCTAACTCCCTCTTAAATATAGCCAATGAACTGGCCTCAACTACCTTTGAAGCAGGCCCTTTGGCCCACCAAGTCCATGCTGACTATAGATTACCCAATCATACAGTTCTATGATTTTGGTATGTGGGAGGAAACTGATAATAAATTCTATATTATATCAGAGTTCTCTTCTAAAGGCAAATATTCTGTATTGGGCATAATCAGGAAATTGCATACAAAATGTGCTGAAGATTGTGCCAGTTTTCTTATGGTTGGTGTCTTCTGAAATTAATCTGCATAATTGTAAATGGAAAATCTTCCATGAACTGTCACACCTGGACAGTGAGATAGAATGTAATTATCCTCATCATAAAATGTTCCTGCCGTATTTAAGATGGATAACCTCTAGTCTTATTCACACAATTCGAATTGGGATTTACACTAAACCAGACTTTTAAAATTGGAACTTGATATTTTCGATATGGAAATATAATGCTTCATAATTTACGTCCATGTGCCCATGTGCTAAAAAAAAGTTGTTGAGCTTTGAACAACCTTCCTGCCTCAGTCAGCAGAATCTCAACTTGTGACGTGGGCAAATAAGATGTTTGGATGGACCCGAATTGTTCAAAGTGAATCTTGAACCAATGTAAAGAATTACAAAAGATGCAACAAGCATTTGCACCTTTTGACATAACTCAATGATACGTTTTATTCATTGATTTTGTTTTTATTCCCCCAGTTTGGTTAAATGAGGAGAAAACTAGTGCAAATTTTTTTTTCCGTTCAACATAATTTTCAATGCAATTAAGATTCAGATATTTTGTCATTACCATACTGAAGTTGCCCTGAGAAGTCATGTCAGGGGAAAGAGTACCTCCAATTGTAGTGAATCTGCACTGGAGGTTATGAGGAGAAAATGGCGAATACTATTTTTTGCCACAGTCAAAGGGACACGATTATCCATATTAAGCATTTAATGGGCTTGGAGATCATCAATGGAATCAGTAAGAGCTATCAGGTAAATAAGAGTGCAGATTATGCAGATATAATCAAATATGCAGGGCACCTTTGATGGTTTTATTGATTTTCATCCTCAATGTTCCAACATTTGTGCTTAATGTAGTTTTAATGTTTACATTAGGAACTGTCAGTATTTTTTCTAGCTAATGCAGAAGGTTTGCACTTTAAAGTTGCCAAGCTTTTCATTGATATAAAGATTTAAGGCAGTTAAGATTATGTTCACTTACCCATCAATCACGGGGACGTAAAAGTATGTCAATTAAACCCGCATTTCCTTGATATTAAGAGAAATAAGATTAAATGGACCAGCTAATTTCCAGTTAGCTTACAACTTCCAGTACCTCTCGGGTCATTTTCCTTGAACATTGCAGACTTGGACTTCACCTGTGAGGGGACCTCGTTGTTCGTCCATGATTTCCAGTTGGGGAACACAAGTATGGTCCTCTTTGCGTCACAGTCATCTACACATTTGCTGATGAAATCTGTGACAGCAGTGGCGTAATCATTTCGGTTAGCTGCCAAATCATTGAATATGGACCAGTCCACTGACTCCAAGCAGTTGCAAAGGATCACATCCATTTCTTCGAAGCAGCACTGCACGACTGTCAGTGCCAGATACTGCCGCTTCAGATTTTGCTGGTACAGAGGGAGTAGAAGCACAGCCAGGTGGTCAGATTACTCAATGTACGTACTGGGAATGGAGCAATGTTGATGGTTATGTAGCAGTGGTCAAAAGTGTTTGGATCTTTGGTTGGACAGGAGGTGAGCTGACAGTATTTTGGCAGCATGCTCTTTAATGTTGGTCTGATTGAAGTCCTCGGCTATTATAACATATATAATAACATATATAACAACTACAGCATGGAAACAGGCCTGTCCGGCCCTACCAGTCCACGCTGACCATTCTCCCTGACCTAGTCTCATCTACCTGCACTCAGACCATAACCCTCCAATCCCCTCCTATCCATATACCTATCCAATTTACTCTTAAATAATAAAATCGAGCCAGCCTCCACCACTTCCACCGGAAGCCCATTCCATACAGCCACAACCCTCTGAGTAAAGAAGTTCCCCCTCATGTTACCCCTAAACCTTTGTCCCTCAATTCTGAAGCTATGTCCCCTTGTTGGAATCTTCCCCACTCTCAAAGGGAAAAGCCTACCCACGTCAACTCTGTCCGTCCCTCTCAAAATTTTAAAAACCTCTATCAAGTCCCCCCTCAACCTTCTACGCTCCAAAGAATAACGACCCAACCTATTCAACCTCTCTCTGTAGCCTAAGTGCTGAAACCCAGGCAACATTCTAGTAAATCTCCTCTGTACCCTCTCCATTTTGTCGACATCCTTCCTATAATTTGGCGACCAGAACTGCACACCATACTCCAGATTCGGCCTCACCAATGCCCTGTACAATTTCAACATTACATCCCAACTTCTATACTCGATGCTCTGATTTATAAAGGCAAGCATACCAAACGCCTTCTTCACCACCCTATCCACATGAGATTCCACCTTCAGGGAACAATGCACAGTTATTCCCAGATCACTCTGTTCCACTGCATTCCTCAATTCCCTACCATTTACCCTGTACGTCCTATTTTGATTTGTCCTACCAAAATGCAGCACCTCACACTTATCAGCATTAAACTCCATCTGCCATCTTTCAGCCCACCCTTCCAAAAGGCCCAAGTCTCTCTGTAGACTTTGAAAATCTACCTCACTATCAACTACTCCACCTATCTTAGTATCATCTGCATATTTACTAATCCAATTTGCCACACCATCATCCAGATCATTAATGTAAATGACAAACAACAGTGGACCCAACACAGATCCTTGGGGCACTCCACTAGACACTGGCCTCCAACCTGACATACAATTGTCAACCATTACCCTCTGGTATCTCCCATTCAGCCATTGTTGAATCCATCTTGCAACCTCACTATTAATACCCAACGATTTAACCTTCTTAATCAACCTTCCATGTGGAACCTTGTCAAATGCCTTACTGAAGTCCATATAGACAACATCCACAGCCTTGCCCTTATCAATTTCCCTGGTAATCTCTTCAAAAAATTCAAGAAGATTAGTCAAACATGACCTTCCAGGCACAAATCCATGTTGACTATTTCTAATCAGGCCTTGATTATCCAAATAATTATATATATTGTCCCTAAGTATCTTTTCCATTAATTTTCCCACCACAGACGTCAAACTAATAGGTCTATAATTGCTAGGTTTACTTTTAGAACCTTTTTTAAACAAAGGCACAACATGCGCAATGCGCCAATCTTCCGGCACCATCCCTGTTTCTAATGACGTTTGAAATATTTCCGTCATAGCCCCTGCTATTTCTGCACTAACTTCCCTCAATGTCCTAGGGAATATCCTATCAGGACCTGGAGACTTATCCACTTTTATATTCTTCAAAAGTGTCCGTACCTCCTCTTCTTTAATCCTCCTAATTTCCATCACTACTCTACTTGTTTCGCTTACCTCACATAATTCAATATCCTTCTCCTCGGTAAATACCGAAGAAAAGAAATTGTTTAATATCTCCCCCATTTCTTCCGGCTCAGCACATAGCTGTCCACTCTGACTCTCTAATGGACCAATTTTATCCCTCACTATCCTTTTGCTATTGACATATCTGTAGAACCCCTTGGGGTTTACTTTTACATTACTTGTCAAAGCAGCCTCATATCTTTTTTTCGCTTTTCTAATTTCCTTTTTAAGATTCCTTTTACATTCTTTATATTCCTCAAAAACCTCACTTACTCCCTGCCGCTTATATTTATTGTATATCTCCCTCTTTTTCCGAACCAAGTGTCCAATTTCCCTGGAAAACCACGGTTCTTTCAAATTATTATTCTTTCCTTTCCACCGAACAGGGACATAAAGACTCTGTACTCTCAAAATTTCACCTTTAAATATCCTCCATTTCTCTATTATATCCTTTTCATAAAACAACAATTTCCATTTCACTCCTTTTAAATCCTTTCTCATCTCCTCAAAATTAGCCTTTCTCCAATCCAAAATCTCAACCCTTGGTCCAGATTTGACCTTCTCCATAATGATATTGAAACTAATGGCATTATGATCACTAGACCCAAAGTGCTCCTCAACACATACCTCCGTCACCTGACCCATCTCATTTCCTAACAGGCGGTCCAACACTGCCCCTTCTCTGGTAGGCACCTCTACGTATTGCTGCAAAAAACTATCCTGCACACATTTTACAAACTCCAAACCATCCAGCCCTTTAACAGAATGTGATTCCCAGTCTATATACGGAAAATTGAAATCACCCACAATCACCACTCTGTGCTTACTACTAATATCTGCTATCTCCTTACATATTTGCTCTTCCAATTCTCGTTCCCTATTTGGCGGTCTATAATACACCCCTATAAGTGTTGCTAAACCTTTCTCATTTCTGAGTTCCACCCAAACAGCCTCCTTAATCGAGCCTTCTAGTCTGTCCTGCCAAAGCACTGCTGTGATATCCTCCCTGACAAGCAATGCAACACCCCCACCTCTTGCCCCTCCGATTCTATCACATCTGAAACAATGAAATCCTGGAATATTTAATTGCCAATCGCAACCCTCCTGCAACCATGTTTCACTGATCGCCACAACATCATACTTCCAGATGTCAATCCAGGCTCTAAGCTCATCCACCTTTCTTACAATGCTCCTAGCATTAAAATATACACATTTAAGGGACCCATCATTTCTTATTCTCAGTTTATTTCTTTTCCCTTCTTTCTCTCCTACATATTGGGTCTGAGTGTTTCCCTTTTCTGCCTCCTGCCTCACACACTGCCTATTAGCTATCTGTGTTTGAGTCCCTCCCCCCAACCGTACTAGTTTAAAGTCTCCGCAGTTATTTTAGCAAATCTCCCCGCCAGGATATTGGTTCCCCTCGGGTTCAGATGCAACCCGTCCTTTTTGTACAGGTCATACTTCCCCCAGAAGAGGTCCCAATGATTCAGAAACTTGAAACCCTGCTCCCTGCACCAGTTCCTCAGCCACGTATTTATCCTCCACCTCACTCCATTCCTATTCTCACTATCGCGTGGAAAAGGCAGTAAGCCTGAGATTATTACTTTGGAAGTCCTTTTTTTTAACTCTCTTCCTAGCCCCCTGAATTCTCCTTTCAGGACCTCTTCCCTTATCCTACCTATATTGTTGGTACCTATATGTACCACGACCTCTGGCTCCTCTCCCTCCCCTTTCAGGATATCCTGGACACGCTCAGACACTTCCCGGACACCGGCACCAGGGAGGCAAACCACCATCCGGGTCTCCCGACTGCGTCCACAGAAACGCCTATCTGACCCCCTCACTATAGAGTCCCCTATTACTACTGCTCTCCTCTTCCTTTCCCTACCCTTCTGAGCAACAGGGCCGGACTCCTTGCCAGAGGCCCGGGCACCGTCGCTGCCCCCAGGTAGGCTGTCCCCCCCAACAGTACTTAAACAGGAGTACTTATTTCCAAGGGGTACAGCCACCGGGGTACTCCCTAGTCCCTGCCTCCGTTCCTTGCCCCCCCTAACAGTGACCCACTTGTCTACCTCCCGTGGTCTAGGAGTGACCACCTCCCTGTAACTCCTATCTATAACCTCCTCACTCTCCCTGATCAGACGGAGGTCATCAATCTGCCGCTCCAGGTTCCTAATACGGTCCCTTAGGAGCCCCATCTCGTCACACCTGGCGCAGATGTGGATGTCTGGAAGACTATCAGACTCCCAGATTCCCCACATCTGACACCCAGAACAAAAAACTGCCCTGGCAGTCATACTCTCCAAACAAAGCCCCGCGCTCAGTTACTAAACCTGCCACCCGGCCGCTACTCCAACCGCTCCAACCGCCCACCCAAAAGAACTGAGTGATCTCCTGGGAGAGGCGAAAAACCGGATAAAAAACCCAGGCCAATTTGGGAAAAAATCCGGGAAATTCCTCTCCGACCCCAAGCTAGGCGATCGAAACTAGTCCGGGAGATCACACAGGTCTTACTCCTTACAATCCCCACACAATCCCCACACAATCCCCACACAATCCCCACACAATCCCCACACAATCCCCACACAATCCCCACACAATCCCCACACAATCCCCACACAATCCCCACACAATCCCCACACAATCCCCACACAATCCCCACACAATCCCCACACAATCCCCACACAATCCCCACACAATCCCCACACAATCCCCACACAATCCCCACACAATCCCCACACAATCCCCACACAATCCCCACACAATCCCCACACACTACTTCCCAAGCAACACAGCTTGGTGCTGCTTGCTCTTGCTGCTGCTTGCTACTGCTGCTACTGCTGATTGCTGCTGCTGCTACTGCTGATTGCTGCTGCTGCTACTGCTGATTGCTGCTGATTGCTGCTGATTGCTGCTGATTGCTGCTGCTGCTACTGCTGATTGCTGCTGCTACTGCTGATTGCTGCTGCTACTGCTGATTGCTGCTGCTACTGCTGATTGCTGCTGCTACTGCTGATTGCTGCTGCTACTGCTGATTGCTGCTGCTACTGCTGATTGCTGCTGCTACTGCTGATTGCTGCTGCTACTGCTGATTGCTGCTGCTACTGCTGATTGCTGCTGCTACTGCTGATTGCTGCTGCTGCTATTATGAACAAGGCTTCAGGCTATTGGTGATGGTGTGTAGATTCTCAAGTTCAAGCTTAGCATCCTTCTGAGGCAGGAACGAGACTTTTGCCAGAAAGCCAAGATAAATTCCTGCAGCAGGTAGCAGGAATGATAATTCACCGTAAGGTATTCCAGTTTAAGTGTAAGCGCAATAATTTTAAGAATAATTTTTTGTTTGTGATTTTGTTGTGATGCTGATTTAAACCGAAGATAGACACAAAAAGCTATAGTAATTCTGCGGGACAGGCAGCATCTCTGGAGAGAAGGAATGGATGACGTTTTGGGTCGAGACCCTTCTTCCAACCAAAGATAAACTCAAAAAGCTGGAGTAATTCAGCGGGACAGGCAACATCTCTAGAGAGAAGGAATGAGTGATGTTTTGGGTCGAGTCTTGACCCGACCTGAGTTATTCCAGCGTTTTACAATAGACAATTGACAATAGATGCAGCAGGAGGCCATTCGGCCCTTCGAGCCAGCACCGCCATTCTATGTGATCATGGCTGATCATTCTCAATCAGTACCCCGTTCCTGCCTTCTCCCCATACCCCCTGACCCCGCATTCCTTAAGAGCTCTATCTAGCTCTCTCTTGAATGCATTCAGAGAATTGGCCTCCACTGCCTTCTGAGGCAGAGAATTCCACAGATTTACAACTCTCTGACTGAAAAAGTTTTTCCTCATCTCAGTTCTAAATGGCCTACCCCTTATTCTTAAACTGTGGCCCCTTGTTCTGGACTCCCCCAACATTGGAAACATGTTTCCTGCCACTAATGTGTCCAATCCCTTAATAATCTTATATGTTTCGATAAGATCTCCTCTCATCCTTCTAAATTCCAGTGTATACAAGCCTAGTCGATCCAGTCTTTCAACATACGACAGTCCTGCCATTCCGGGAATTAACCTAGTAAATTCGCTGCACGTTTTGTGTCGATATACTTGTTTTTGTTCGTGAGTTGGATCAGACGTTTCTCAAAGCCAGTTGAATTTATAAAGTCAGTCTGAAGAAGGGTCCCGACCCAAAATGTCGCCTGTCCATTCCCTCCATGGATGCTGTCGACCTGCTGAGTTCCTGCAGAACTTTGTGCTTTGCTCAAGGTTCTGTCATCTGCAGTTCCTTGTGTCTCTATAAAGTATATCCTCTGCATGAAAGTCATACATTGACCTTTCTCAATTCTAGTCTGATATCAGGAACCTAGAACTTTCAGGACCTTAAATGTCAAAGCATTAGCATTATGTCCAAGCATTGTGTTATTCGATGCTATCCAGTCCACAGCGTCTTTCATTTTTGGAAAACCTATCACCCTGCAGAATCCTTAATCTCGTAGAAGAAACGACACAAACTGCTGGAGGAACTCAGCAGTTCAGACAGCATCACAGCATTTCTGGAGAGAATGGACAGGTGACGTTTTGGGTCGGGACTCTTCTTCAAACTGATTTCAGGCAGGGGGGTTATAAGAGAGGAGAAGCAGGACAGAGGCCTGGTAGGTTATTGGGTGCTACATGTGAGGAGGAATTTTGATAGTTAGACAAAGGCTAGAGAAGAAATGACAGAAGGTGTGAGACAAGAATTTAAGCGTTGCGAATTGTGAAGCTAGAGGAAGGAATGTAGGTGGAAGGGATGGGAGAGGGATGTAGGTGGTGGGGGGGGGGGGGAGAGGGGGGGAGAGGGGACGTAGGTGGAAGGGGAGGGAGAGGGGACCCCAGATATCTTTATGTTTGAAAACTACAACTATCGTGAGTGCAGTGAAGTCTGAATGGGCAATGCTTCAATCTTCTCTTTGATGATTGAATGTATGAATGACTGAAATAACATTGATCATCTACACTGAAGCTGGAATGACCCTGAACTATAAGAGGATAGTACTGTTGAGCATTTCACTTACACTTACAGTGCCGTTATATTTATAGAAACTAATCTGAGGCCAGGTTTAGGAATCCAGCATAGACCGCGGAAAGCATCTTTTGAAAACATAATCTTTTTGGGCATTGTTTCTCCGGAGGTTCTTACTTTGTTATATTTGGATAATTCCTACTTTGTTCTTTAATTTACGTTACTTTCAGCTCCTCCATAGTAGCTAATCTGAAACATACCCACGGGTGGTATGATGCTTTTAAACACCCCAGGGAGGTTCCATTTATAAGACATATTAAACCTCTAGTTTCCAGCCACCTCCTCATTTCATTAGGATCTAGAACTTTAGTTCTCAGCAAACTCTCAGAATGAATACTAATTTAATGCAGGTAAACAAACTACTAATTATTTAGAGCATTTGAGTCTATCATCTAAATTTGGTTTTCGTCTCAGTATTGCAGGTCTATCTATACCAATTTGACTCTATTCTAACTTTAGGGTAGGTTAACAAGAAATGTGAAAGATTTAATTTTCTCGACACCCTGACTTCACTCGCAGTCGACAATGCTGTCTTCTGATTCTGCATCATCCTCACAGAAGTGTGGATAACGTCACCGAACATGTTTATCATTTCTGTTCACCAATATCTGGGGAGATTGAAATCAGAAAATTGAGATTGATAAACCTTGAGCATGATCTGGAATAATAAACGAAATTACAATTATCCATGCGAACACGAGTGGGCCAAGAATGGAAGAATGTTAGATAAGGTGTAACAGTACCGAGACCAACTTGTTCACTTTCATGTGGTGTCAATGTGCATGAATAAGTACACATACTCAATCAATGTGAAATAACATAAAATGAATCATTTTTTTATCCACTGTGCAATATGCAAATAACAGATATTCACACTCAGGCCTGTCCCACATAGGCGATTTTAAAGCGACTGCCGGCGACTAGGGTGTCGCCGACAGTTCGCCAGGGTGTCGCGGGCATGATCGTGAGGAGTCGTCCAAAAATCGTAGTGGATCTCGGCGCGTCGCTGAGAAATCATCCGGTTTGAAATTTCTCGGCGACAGCTGGCTTGTCGCCAGGTATCGTTGCTTATTGTGGGCGCTGTTGCATGCTGTTCCCCAGATTTGATAGGTTCTCTTAGATACATTTAGAAGCACATAATATTAAAATAAGTTAAGTCATTACAAAATACCATAAAATGCTTGTGTTTAACCAATTTATTTACCATCAGGACATTTGACAGGTAGATTGGAGGCGACAGTTTGACGGTCAGGTAAGCATGGGAATTTTCGCGATGTTTATGGCCATCAGCCATTACATTTAAAGTGGGCTCCCAACCCAGATATGCAACCCAGAAACCAGATATGCATCTCCCGTACATTTTCAAAGAATGCCCACACACTTTTCACAAAAATCCACTTAACCACTTAATTTTTTTAAATTTTAATGCAGCTATTAGTAAACTGGAAGTAAATCCAGTTTATGCCTTGTTACAGTGAAGCTTGGTTTTCAAGTAACTTTTCAAGTTACTTGAAAAGATGTTATATTTCAAAACTCTCAAGTACTTACCGACTTGTCAGTGATTTCAGTGAAAATTAGGACGCCAGAGAAGCATTGACAGCGCGGGAATTTCGCGATGTTTCCGAAGACGGTGTAATCTCGACCTGACTCGGCATTGTCGTGGTCATTGTCGTCATGTAAAAGAAAATTTTGGCGATCTGCCACGACTTTGACAGTCGCCGGCAGTCGCCTAAAAAATCACCTAAGTGGGACAGGCCCTTAAGAAACACACAGGCTATGCAATACTGCACAGGAGTAAATTGTGGGTTTAAATCTGTTCCACTGTTTATCTAATGCTCTTGATGAACTGTATTTGTTGTCCTATATTTGCATATTGATGTGTAGGGGATTGAACTCTTCCTATTTCATACTTATTTGTTTTCCCTTCGTTTATATGAATGCAGTGGAAAGGTTGATGGGTTCTGAAGGACAGATGATGGACAGTGATTCAATATACTCAGGCAAAAAGTGCTCTGAGATTATGAGTCATGTTCTTGTGATGGATACAAATTTATACCCTTACACACGATTGGATGTTCAAGGGTGCCTTCTCACATTTATACTAATCATACATCTGTCTGTTTGCATCAAGTGACAGTTCAATCTGTCATTCACTTAATAGACAAATACTTCATGTTACACTGACCGAGTGGTATGGTTTATGTGCTGACAATAAGTTCTGCATGAGATCAGGATAATGTTTTACATTGATGCTTGAATTCACGCCACTTTTCCCTTGGTGCCGTGTCTAAATTTTAATTTAGGATCATAATTTATTGATACCCATCTAATTTTTTTTAATAGCCTCCTTTATATCAGTTTTAAATTTGGTTTTCTGCTCAAACCTGTGGACTCATTATTCCTAAGATACACACAAAATGCTGGAGTAACAGTGGGACAGGCAGCATCACTGGAGAAAGCTTCTCTCCAGAGATGCTGCCTGTCCCACTGAGTTACTCCTGCATTTTGTGTCTATCGTCGGTTTAAACCAGCATCTGCCGTCCCTTCCTACTCGACTCATTATTCCTATTGTTCGTTGCTTTGTTTTCTCTTTGCGTTAGGATTCTTTTGCTCCTTCATCACAGTTGATGTCTCCTTAACAAATTAAACAGTCCATGACTACATGCAGGGAGATGTAGGCAATCTTCAAACGTGCCAATAGCAGTCACACTACAGAAGTACCAGGCCATAATAATATCCAGCAAAACCACCCACCTCTGACATTCATTGACATTCCTATCATTGAGAACTCCGCCATCAATATTTTGTGGATCGCCATTGATTGGAAACTCAGCTGAAACAGCTACATAAACACCATGGCTGCAAGAGCATTCCATGTGGAAAATAACTCACTCCTGGGACCCCGATACATTTCCACATTTAACAATGCACAAGTAGCAGTGTGATGAAAATCTCAGCATTTGCCTGGACGAGTCTTTAACAAGTCTCAAGAAGCTCAACAACCATTCAGATCGAGACACTCCGCTGAACAGGCAGCACACCATCCATCAATTGCCATAAATATTAATTCCCTTCAACATTGACTCAATGCGTTCCATCCACAAAGTGTGCTGCAGTCGGTCACCCAACCTACTCTGCTAAGCGAACAACTTCTGCACTGAGCAGCTCAAAGGCAACAGCGAGAGAGGACACAATAGGCTGCAGGATTCCTGCCACAAACCACTTGGAAATATATCACTTATCTATTATGACTGGGTCTAAACTCTGGAACTCAGCAAAACAGAGTATCTTTATAAGAGGACTACAATGGTTCAAGAAGATGGTTCATCACCTATTCCCAAAGGCAAGTGAAGATGGGCAACAATTAATGGCCTTGCCAGTGACACCCAGATCACAAAAATAAATTTGCAAAAGAATAGGAAATAAGAGTGGTGGAACACTATCTGCCATGTCAAACAATACAAACAATTATTGAGCCAGGATAAATAGGAATAGTTGCTGACAACTAGTCTGAGCTGAAGAGGATGAGAAAGGTGCAGTCTCGCATCCTAATAGTCACAACCAAGGAGAAAGTAAACTGCTTTAAAATATCTAATAGTAAAAAGGAAGATTGCATCTCACTTCAGAAAGCTTTCAATTTAGGTAGAAAGTGTAATTTGTTGTACATATATATTATATGGGCTCAGAGTAACAGCTCAAAGTAATAACCTTTATGCGAAGAGCCTTGCTATATATTACTTTGACTAGTTCAGTGATATCACCAGTGAGTGAGCTAGTAGAGCTCTGTAGGTTATAATTCCCAGACTGTTTGGAGAAAACTAACTTGAGGGTACAAAATAATTGATTTCACTTTCACTTTAATCAACTTGTCACAGAAAGATTTAACCATGACCGCATTGTTCTTATGGAGACCAACTTCCTTCATCATACTGAGCAAACTTTCCATTGACACCATAAGTGTGATAGTAACTCAGAATTGGGCACAGATGAAGCACGGTGAAGCACATGTTCAGCAGCAGAGGTATGCCATAGCAAGCAGTAATGAGGGGAGGATACTCCACAAACATTCTCATGCTCAACAATTGTGGAAGTCTGCAAAGCGCAAACCTTACTAAGTGCAAGCAACTTCAATCAGAAATACAAATTGGACAAGTCTTCCTTGACCTTTTCCCATGGACCCTGCATTTCAATTTTATTCACCCAGACATTAAAAAGGCAAGTGAGTCCTTTACACAATACCAGTCATTCTATCCAAGCTGTTACAATATGCGACTAACAATGGGAAAGTTGTGGGGTATATTCTGTTTCACAAATTAACACGACAGATTAAATACATCCAAGCTTGTCTGAAGAAGGGTCTGACCGGAAATGTCACCTGTCCTTTTTCTCCAGATATGTTGCCTGGCCCACTGAGTTACTCCAGCACTTTGTGTCTATCTTTGGTATGAACCAGGATTTACAGTTCTTTGTTTCTGCAAGTTTGGTACCTACCACACTTGCAGCCTCCATATACTGATCAGCCCTCACTTGCAGAAGGGATTTATTTCACAAAATGCTGGAGTAACTCAGCAGGTCAGGCGGCATCTCAGGAGAGAAGGAATGGGTGATGTTTTGGGTCGAGACCCTTCTTCAGTCTGAAGAAGGGTCTTTACCCGAAACGTCACCCATTCCTTCTCTCCTGAGATGCCGCCTGACCTGCTGAGTTACTCCAGCATTTTGTGAAATAAATACCTTCGATTTGTACCAGCATCTGCAGTAATTTTCTTACACAGCCCTCACTTGCCAATAATCTGTCTATTGCTCAATCTGGGTTTTGTCAGAACTAGTCGATTAAAGAGTATAAGAAAATAACTGCAGATGCTGGTACAAATCAAAGGTATTTATTCACAAAATGCTGGAGTAACTCAGCAGGTCAGGCAGCATCTCAGGAGAGAAGGAATGGGTGACGTTTCGGGTCGAGACCCGTCTTCAGACTGATGTCAGGGCGGCGGGACAAAGGAAGGTGTGGTATGAACATCGACTTCTCCAACTTTAGATAGTTCCTCTGTCCTTCTCTTCCCCTCCCCCTTCCAAGATCTCCATCTATCTTCCTGCCTCCACCTATATCCTTCCTTTGTCCCACCCCCCTGACATCAGTCTGAACAAGGGTCTCGACCCGAAACGTCACCCATTCCTTCTCTCCTGAGATGCTGCCTGACCTGCTGAGTTACTCCAGCATTTTGTGAATAAATAGTTGATTAAAGATCTCATTTACGCATTGGTCCAATCATGGTTCTGATTTGGACATGTTGGATTTCATTCAGTGGCAATGGACATTCCTACCGACAGAATTGTGAAAGCACTATTATTAATTAAAGGTAATTAGGAGGGCAGAAAGAGGACCTGAAATGGATCTTGCAGGCAAGGTGAAGGAAAATCATAACAGATGCTAGTAAGTGTAAAACGGTGATAGGAATGAATAGGTCTTTAAAGATCAACATGGTTGTCTTTGTGTAGAGCCTGAAGAGATGAGGAAAGATTTCAAATGAAAATGTTTCTTCAATTTTTTACCGAGGAGGAGATCTAAGTAGCTAAGGAACTGATGCAGAGGAATTGTGAGGTCTTACATCATATACAAATTGCCAGAGGCAGTAGTAACGGTTTTAAAGTGCATCAAGGTAGATAAATACCCAGGACCTGGTCAAGCACACCCTTGACTGGACGAAATGTAGGTTTGTAGGTTAATTGGCTGGGTAAATGTAAAAATGTAAAAATGTAAAATTGTAAAAATTGTCCCTAGTGGGTGTAGGATAGTGTTAATGTACGGGGATCGCTGGGCGGCACGGACTTGGAGGGCCGAAAAGGCCTGTTTCCGGCTGTATATATATGATATGATGATATGATGATGAAAGTGACAAGCCCATGATGGACCGGGCTAAGTTCACCACTCTCTGCAGGCTGAAGCAGTCAAGAACATGCCTAATCAGGCTTTGATGCATCCCATTGGAATATTTTTTACAGCACATCTGTACAAGTTCGAGAGAATCTTTGTGGACATGATAAATGTTCTAAAATGTCAAAGAGCGTAAATATGATAATGCACTTTCTTGATCATTGCTTGAATGTTGAAGGGGCCATATGCTGGTGATATGGATACCTTAGAATTTAAAGCTGTTGACCACTTCCATAGCAACTTCATTGATGAAGATCGGGTTGTGTTCATTCAAGGACATGAAGTGTTAGAGTAACTTAACAGGTTAGGCAGCATCTTTGGAGAACATGGGTAGATGAAGTTTTGGGTCGAGACCCTACTCTACTCGCTTGCTTTCTTAAGTCAACAACCAACTCTTTCCTCATGCTCCCATTAAGAGCTAGATTATCTGACACCATGGCACAAGCTTCTTGTGACATCATCGACAAATTTGAAGATCGAGTTGGCGTTATACTTTGCCACACAGTCCTGAGTTTTCAGGGTGTAGATTAAGGGACTGAGCACACAAACCTGAGGGTCACCCGTGTTGAGGGGCAGGGTGGAGGACATGTTATGACCGTTTCCAACTGAATTAGGTCTGCCGGTCAAGATGTCCAGAAGCCAGTTGCCGATGGAGGTCCCAAGGCTAAGTTCCAGAAGTTTAGGGATGAGCTTACTTGGTATTATGGTCTTGATGGCTGAGCTGCAGTCAATTAGTAGCATGCTGACATAGGTTTTCTTATTTTGAAGGTGATCCATTGCTGAATGTAGAGCAAGGGAGATAGTGCCTTCCATTGAGGAGGAAAATTGCAGGGATTCTAGATCCTGACCAGGTAAATAGGAGAGAGAAGATGGGGCAGCTTTGATATATATTGTTCTATATATTGTTCTATATAATATATCAATTTTTTGCTGTCTGTTTCCGCAGGGATTTCCACTCAGTGTGAGTAATTTATTCCCCAGTAAATGCTGATCTAAATGTATCAAACTTTCAAGGCTGAGAAAGAGTGCACCAAGGTGAAATTGGTTGCCTGAAATGGTATTCAATTCCAGCCAAAAGCATTCGTCCCAAGCCACATCCATCTTCCTAACCTACAGGAGCATTTCTTTAACATATTACTCACACTGACAAGGTCAGCTTACTTGCACTAGATTCATTGAACCTAGTGGGAGATGTCTGACGTTTTGTACGGTGTATTTCTCAGAGAGCCACTCTATTCATTTCTTCTTGAATGTCCAAATGTCTGTCTGTACAGTGGTACCATTCTGCACAACCTTCTCTGCCAGCAGAAATGTAACAGTCACCAAAAGCGTTTTCAACAAAACAACCTCAAAACCCCTCCCCAAAATGAATGATGTAGTTGTGCATACATTTGATCGTTACAACAACAGTTCTTCTTGTGACTTGTGTAGTGTCCCTGACAGGGTACATCTTTGGCAAATCAATATGTTTTTATCTTTTATCATTTCCAGCTTGTCATTAAGCCAAAGAGTTCATTTATTCAGATAATCAGTTCCTTTTGTAATTAACCTACAATTAAAAGACCAATCAATCTGATCTCAATTGTCAGCCAAGTGATGGAAGGTGCTTTAAAAGTTGACAATAAACCCCTCACCAATGCCCAGTTTTGGTTTTACCACGACTATTTGGCTCCAGAGCTTCTTTCCATTGTTGAATCAGAAGTGGTAATATTCCGTGATAAGTGCATGGTGCTCCATTTCAATTGCTCTTCCTCAGGAAATGAACAGTTCATGCCACATGGAGCAAGACCTAGACAACAGCGAGGCATGGCTGATATGGTTCAAGTGATAAGAGACCCGAGTTCGATCCTGTCCACGGGTGTTATCTGTGCGGAGTTTGTACGCTCTCCCTGTGGCCTTATGTGTTTTCTCTGGGGGTTTCAAATGGAATAATCAAGGATGGAGTTAAAGGGAAAGAGAGTATGGGAAAAGTTAAGAAAGACCCCAGAATTAATGGGACTGAACGCTCACGAAGCAATAGGAGAGAATGGCCAAGTGTAATACGAATCCATGTGAAAGGTGAGATGAGCAAAGGATTAAAAGTACTATGTATGAATGTGTGAAGTATAAGAAGTAAAGTGGATAAACTTGAGGCTCAGTTGGAGATTGATAGCTATGACAGTGTGGGGATTACAGAGATGTGGCTGCAGAAGGATCAGGATGGGGAACTGAATATTCAGGGTTATACGTCCTATAGAAAGAACAGGCAGGTGGGCAGAGGAGGTGGGGTAGCTCTGTTGGTGAGGGATGGAATTCAGTCCCTTGCAAGGGGTGGCATAGGGACTGACGATATAGAGTCACCGTGGATAGAGTTGTGGAATTGTAAAGGTAAGAAGACACCAATGGGAGTTATCTACAGTCCCCCAAACAGTAGCCTGGATGTGGGATGTAAGTTGCAGCAGGAGTTAAAATTGGCATATTACAAAGGTAATGGGGATTTCAATATGCAAGTAGACTGGGAAAATCAGATTGATCTGGACCCCAGGAAAGGGAGTTTGTAGTGTGCCTCCGAGAAGGATTCTTAGAGCAGCTTGCACTAGAGCCTACCAGAGAGAAGGCAATTCTGGATTTAGTGTTGTCCAATGAACCAGATTTAATAAGGGAACTCAAGGTAAAGGAACCGCTTGGAGGTAGTGATCATAATATGATTAGTTTTAATCTGCAATTTGAGAGGGAGAAGGTTAAACCAGGAATGTCAGTGTTGCAGTTGAACAAAGGGGACTATGAAGGCATGAAAGAGGAGCTGGCCAAGGACGAATGGAAAAGAATCATTGCAGCAATGACAGTGGAGCAACAATGGCAGGTTTTCCTGGGCATAATCCGGAAGATGCAGGATCATTTCATTCCAAAGAGGAAGAAAGATTTAATGGGGAGTAACAGGGAACCGTGGCTGACCAGGGAAGTTAGAGAGGGAATTTATTCAGCTATATATTCATTTATTTATTTATTTTTCTGGTCAATACAATACAACAGAGAGAATACAACAATACAGTTGCGAAAGTTAAATAGTACAAAATCATTATATCAAAAATAAAACAATATAATCACACATATATAACTAAAAGAATAAAACTCAAAGAAAAGATGTATAACAAAGCAAAGAGTAGCGGGAAGCCAGAGGATTGGGGAACTTTCAAAGGACAACAGAAGGTAGCAAAAAGGGCAATATGGGCTGAAAGGATGAGGTACGAAGTGAAGCTGGCCAAGAATATAAAGAAGGACAGTAAAAGCTTCTTTAGGTATGTTAAGAGAAAAAGATTAGTAAAGACAAATGTGGGTCCCTTGAAGGCAGAAATGGGTGAGATTATTATGGGTTACAAGGAAATGGCGGAAGAGTTGAACAGGTACTTCGGATGTCTTCACTAAGGAAGACACAAACAATCTCCCAGATGTGCTAGAGGACAGAGGATCTAGGGAAACAGATAGAAATTGTATTAGGTGAGAAATAGTATTGGGTAGACTGATGGGACTGAAGGCTGATAAATCCCCTGGGCCTGATGGTCTGCATCCCAGGGTACACAAGGAGGTGGCTCTAGAAATCGTGGATGCATTGGTGATCATTTTCCAATGTTCAATAGATTCAGGATCAATTCCTGTGGATTGGAGGGTAGCTAATGTTATCCCACTTTTCAAGAAAGGAACAGGAGAGAAAACAGGGAATTATAGACCAGTTAGCCTGACATCGGTGGTGGAGAAGATGCTGGAGTCAATTATTAAAGAGGTAATAACAGCGCATTTGGATAGCAGTAAAAGGATTGGTCCAAGTCAGCATGGATTTATGAAGGGGAAATCCTGCTTGACTAATCTTCTGGAATTGTTTGAGGATGTGACAAGTAAAATGGATGAAGGAGAGCCAGTGGATGTAGTGCATCTAGACTTTCAGAAAGCCTTTAATAAGGTCAAGTCAAGTCAAGTCAAGTCAATTTTATTTGTATAGCACATTTTAAAACAACCCACGTTGACCAAAGAGCTGTACATCTGATTAGGTACTAAGGAAAAAAAATGAAACATACAGTAGCACGCAAACAGTTCACAGCGCCTCCTCAATGAGCCTCAAACGCTAGGGAGTAGAAATAGGTTTTGAGCCTGGACTTAAAGGAGTCGATGGAGGGGGCAGTTCTGATGGGGAGAGGGATGCTGTTCCACAGTCTAGGAGCTGCAACCGCAAAAGCGCGGTCACCCCTGAGCTTAAGCCTAGACCGCGGGATAGTGAGTAGCCCCAAGTCGGCCGACCTGAGGGACCTGGAGTTAGAGAGGGGGGTTAGAAGATTTTTGATGTAGGGGGGGGGGAATGTCCATTTAGGGCTTTATACGTGAATAGGAGGAGCTTGAAGTTGATTCTGTACCGTACAGGGAGCCAGTGGAGAGAGGCCAGAATCGGGGTGATGTGGTCCCTTTTACGGGTACCCGTCAGGAGTCTCGCTGTGGCGTTTTGGACCAGTTGCAGGCGGGACAGGGAAGATTGGCTGATCCCAGTGTATAGGGAGTTGCAGTAGTCTAGGCGGGAGGAAATGAAAGCGTGAATGATTTTTTCTGTGTCGTCGAATTGGAGGAAAGGTTTGATTTTAGCTATGGTTCGAAGTTGGAAGTTGGAAGGTCCTACACGGGAGGTTGGTGAGCAAAATTAGAGCATATGGTATTGGGGATAGGGTATTGACATGGATAGACAATTGTTTGGCAGACAGGAAGCAAAGATTAGGAATAAACGGGTCCTTTTCAGCATGGCAGGCATTGGCGAATGGATTGCCGCAAGGCTCGTTGCTAAGGTCGCAACTATTTACAATACATATGAATGATTTGGATGATTTAGAAGTACCACTAGCAAATTTGCAGATGACACAAAGGTGGGTGGCAGTGTGAACTGTGAAGAGGATGTTAGGAGGTTGCAGGGTGATTTGGATAGGTTGAGTGAGTGGGCAGATGCATGACAGATTCAGTATAATGTAGATAAATGTGAGGTTATCCCTTTGGCGGCAAAAACAAGGAGGCAGATTATTATCTCAATGGTGTCAGATTAGGTAAAGGGGAAGTGCAACGAGACCTTGGTGTTCTTGTACACCAGTCACTGAAAGTAAGCGTGCAGGTACAGCAGGCAGTGAAGAAAGCTAACTACTTGTTAGCTTCTTGTTAGCATGTTGGCCTTCATAACGAGAGGATTTGAGTATAGGAGCAAGGAGGTCTTACTGCAGTTGTATAGGGCCCTGGTGAGACCACATCTGGAGTATTATGTGCAGTTTCCTAATTTGAGGAAGGACGTCCTTGCTATTGAGGCAGTGCAATGTAGGTTCACGAGTTTAATCCCTGGAATGGAGGGACTGTCATATGAGGAAAGATTGGAAAGACTAGGCTTGTATTCACTGGAGTTTAGAAGGATGAGAGGGGATCTTACAGAAACGTGTAAAATTATAAAAGGACTGGACAAGCTAGATGCAGGAAAAATGTTCCCACTGTTGGGGGAGTCCAGAACCAAGGGCCACAGTCTAAGAATAAAGGGGAGGCCATTTAAAACTGAGATGAGAAGAAACATTTTCACCCAGAGAGTTGTGAATTTGTGGAATTCTCTGCCACAGAAGTCAGTGGAGGCCAATTCACTGGATGAATTTAAAGGAGAGTTAGATAGAGCTCTGTGGGCTAGTGGAATCAAGGGATATGGGGGAGAAGGCAGGCACAGGTTACTGATTGTGGATGATCAGCCATGATCACAATGAGTGGCGATGCTGGCTCGATGGCCAAATGGCCTCCTCCTGCCCCTATTTTCTATGTTTCTGTTTCTCTGGTTTCCTCCCATTTCCAAAGACTTGCAGGTTTGTAGGTTAATTGGCCCTAGTGTGTCAGATGCAAAAGTGGGATAACATAGAACCAGTGTATGAATGATCAATGACCGGCATGGACTTGGTGGGCCTGTTTCCATGCTGTATCTCTGAACAATTGTGCCAACAAGTGCTCGGAGATGTTCATCTCCAACAATAGTGAATTTATCCATCTATTCTTTTCCAATCAAATGCACTTCCATTGTTGGGCCCCACAGTGACAAAACCCACAGAGGTCACCATTGACCAGAAATTATACAAAAGCCATATAATATATGAGGCTACAAAAGTAGATCAGTGGCTGTGCCTCCTGCAGCAAGTGTCTCATTTCATAACACCTGGAAGTCTCGCCATCATTTACGAGTGTGAATGAGTACAAATTATAAAAGGTTAGTGATGCAGGACATCAGAAATAAAAAAAGAAAATAATGAAGTTATTCAGAAAGTCAGGCTACATCTGGAGAGAGAGAAACACTGCTAAATCTCATGTTAATAAACCTTACTCAGTTTTGTGAAGGGTGAATACAACTCTAGTGACATTTAAGAAGCTTAATGCCATCCAGGATAAAGTGAACCATTTGATGGGGCATCTTAAATATTCATTTTGCCCATCAACATCACACAATGATTTACACCTGTGCCATCTATAAAATGTACCATGGTTACACATAGAGCATTGAAACAGGCCCTTAAGCCCAACTTTCCCATGTCAACCAGGAAACGGCGTCTCCACTAGACCCACCTACCTGCATATAGCCCATATCCACCTAAACCTTTCAGTTTAGTTCATTGTCACGTATCCATGTACTTGTCCAAATGTCTTTTAAATGTTGTGATAGTACTTGCCTCAACTAACACCTCTGGCAGCTCGTTCCATAGACCCACCATTCTTTGTGTGAAGAAGTTATTCCACAGGTTCCAATTAAAATCTTTCGCCTCTCACCTTAAGGCTACTCTGACAACACTGTGGCACAAGTTGGCAAAGGCATTCAGCATAGAGAAAAAATCTCCCCGTGCAAGATTTCTACCAAGTCACAGCAACTTGACTTGGAAATATATTGCTGGCCATTCATTGTTGCAGGGGCTAAATCTTGGACCTTCAAAGCCAAACATTTTACACCCAACTGTATTGTGAAAATATTTTTACCAGAAGAAATGCAATGTTGAAGAAAGCCTCACTGTCATCCTCAAAGGGCATTTAGAAATGAGAAATTTACCAGCAATGGCCAGAGCCCAAAAATTATTAACATTATCCAGGGCCTTTCCTGAATCCTCAAAGGAAATTCTAACTACACTGAGATGGAAAGAGCCTCACACTCTCGAAGGCCGCACAGTACAGAATTTTCAGAGAACACGTTGAATCACGGTGAACCTCTCATATGCCCTAAGCCTAAGGCAAATATATATTTATTTAAATACAGAGATCAAAATTGCATGCAGTACTGCTGGCGAGACCTCATCAAACCCTATAAAATTATAGCAAGATTTCCTTGCATTTATTTTCCAACCTCCTTGGATTAAATGCTAACAATTTGCCTACTTAGTGACAAGTTGTGAATGCAAGTTACCATTTTGCAACTCAGTCAGATCCCTTTGTCAACCATAATTTATGAGTTTCTTATCTATTGAAAATCTTGCTCACATTTTTCCATAGGTCTGAAGTAGGGTCTCGACTAGAAACGTCACCTATTCCTTTTCTCCAGAGATGCTGCCTGACCCGTTGAGTTACTCCAGCCTTTTGTGTCTATGTTCGGCGTAAACTAGCAACTGCAGTTCCTTCCTAAACACCTTTCCATATGTTTATCCTACCTGCCACATTCTTGTCTAAGTGCACAACCTCCTCATATTGCCTTGCAACTCTTCTTCCCCCATTTACTTAACATCATAAGATCGTAAGTGATAGGAGTAGAATTAGGCCATTCGGCCCATCAAGTCTACTCTGCCATTCAATCATGAGTGATCTACCTCTCCCTCCTAACCCCATTCTCCTGCCTTCTCCCCAGAACCTCTGACATCCGTACATTGGATTGTCAGTGAACTTAGCACAATGCACTTGGACTTTTCATCGATATCATTAATTTTCATTATACAGTGCATTCAGAAAGTATTCGGACCCCTTCACTTTTTCCACATTTTGCTACGTTACAGCCTTATTTTAAAATTGATTAAATTCTTTTTTTTTTATCATCAATCTACACACAATACACATAAAAGCGAAAACAGGTGTTTAGAAATTTTTGCAAAGTAATTAAAAAGAAATAACTGGAATATCACATTTACATAAGTATTCAAACTCTTTTAACTCAGTACTTTGTTGAGGCACCTTTGACAACGAATACAGCCTCAAGTCTTCTTGGGTATGATGCTACAAGCTTGGCACACCTGTATTTGGGTAATTTCTCCCATTCTTCTCTGCAGATCCTCTCAAGCTCTGTCAGGTTGGATGGGGAGCGTCAATGCACAGCTACTTTCAGGTCCCTCCCGAGATGTTCGATCAGGTTCAAGTCCGGGCTCTGGCTGGGCCACTCAAGGACATTCACAGACTTATCATGATCCTGACTAGTCCCTCAGTCCCTGCCGCTGAAAAACAAACCCCACAGCATAATGCTGTCATCACCATGCTTCACCGTAGGTATGGTACTGGCCAGATGATGAGCATTGCCGCTTGGCATTCAGGCCAAAGAGTTCAATCTTGGTTTCATCAGACCAGAGAATCTTGTTTCTCATGGTCTGAGAGTCCTTTAGGTGCCTTTTGGCAAACTCCACGCGGGCTGTCATGTGCCTTTTACTGAGGAGTGGCTTCCGTCTGGCCACTCTCCATAAAGGCTTGATTGGTGGAGTGCTGCAGATATAGTTGTTCTTCTGGAAGGTACTTCCATCTTCACAGAGGAACTCTGGAGCTCTGTCAGAGTGACCATCGGGTTCTTGGTCACCTCCCTGACCAAGGCCCTTCTTCCACGATTGCTCAGTTTGGCCGGGCGGCCAGCTCTATGAAGAGACCTGGTGGTTCCAAAGTTCTTCCATTTAAGAATGATGGAGGCCACTGTGCTCTTCGGGACCTGCAATGTTGCAGAAATTGTTTTATACCCATCCCCAGATCTGTGTCTCAACACAATCCTGTCTCGGACGTCTACGGACAATTCCTTCATCTTCATGGCTTGGTTTTTGCTCTGACATGCACTGTCAACTGTGGGATCTTATATTGACAGGTGTGTGCCTTTCCAATTCATGTCCAATCAATTTAGTTTACCACTCATGGACTCCAATTAAGTTGTAGAAACATTTCAAGGATAATCAATGGAAACGGGATAAACATAAGCTCAATTTTCAGTGTCATTGCAAAGGGTCTAAATACTTATGTAAATGTGATAATTCAGTTATTTCTTTTAAATTACTTTAAAAATTGTGGTCTACCCACTGCACCGAACATCCCCGCACTGAACATCCTGGTGCGGGGATGTTCAGTGCGGTGGGTAGACTGTGGCGGCGGCGGTGCCGCTGGACTCTAGGCGGTGTGTGAAAGGCGCTGAGCCAGCCGGGGAGTGGAGGGGGGACGGGGGAGCTGAGAGCAGGCGCAGCGCCAGGCCCAGGCCTCGACCTCGGCCTCCACCTCCACCAATGCCCGGCCTCACCGCCGCTGCTGCTGCTGCCGCTGCTGCCGTCTTGCCCCTCGGCCCACCTCAGGCTCGCGGTTACCCAGACACGTCCAGGCCCAGGCCCAGGCCCCAGTTGCTTCCCCTTGCACCAGGCCTGGCTCTGCCGCTGCTATGGAGCCGGCAAACCCGCCCCCAAGAGACAGGCGGCCGAGCCCTGCTCGTACCCGAGATCAACGGCCCCAACTGCGCACTTTAAAATGTGAATAACGTTTAATATATAACACCAATTTGAATGAAACTTCATCCATAGCACCACATGACGATGGTGAGTAAGGTGGACCTAAAATTGGCATGCTATTGTGTACCGTTTTGGCTGTAGTTCAGGAAAAACAAACAAACCAGAGTTTTAGTATATGGATATCAATAACCTGTTTTTTTTTTGTAACAGACTTTTGCGTGGTAACTTATTAAAAATCTTTTGATGATCCATCCAAACTGTATTCTTTAGTTCTCCCACTGGTAACACCCTCAGAAGAAATTTTTATTTTGTAAAACTTTATTGACTCTGCCTAATCATATTAAGCATTTGCAAATACCTCACAACTACATTGTTACTACTGGTTTCTAGCATTTTCCCTACAACTGAAGGATGTCAGGCTAACTAATATATGGTTCCCTCTTTTTTTCACAAAATGCTGGAGTAACTCAGCAGGTCAGGCAGCATCTCAGGAGAGAAGGAATGGGTGATGTTTCGGGTCGAGACCCTTCTTCAGACTGAAACGTCACCCATTCCTTCTCTCCTGAGATGCTGCCTGACCTGCTGAGTTACTCCAGCATTTTGTGAAATAAATACCTTCGATTTGTACCAGCATCTGCAGTTATTTTCTTACACTATGGTTCCCTCTTTGCTCACTTCCTCATTTTTATTCAACAGTTGTATTACATTTACCTTCCAATCTACTGGGTATACTAGAGCTGAGGAAATGCTGAAAGATCACCTCTAATACATCCATTATCTCAATACCCATCTGTTTTACAATCTTAGAAGCAAGTTATCATATTTGTTACCTTTCATTCCCAATTTCTCTAGTACTTCTCATTAATATTAATAAGCTTAGGGATCCTACTTTCATTAGACATACAGTTTCTTATTATGGCTAGCAATTTTCTTTTGAAACCTAAAGTTAAGATTGAAACAAAATATTGTTTTTATACCTCTGCCACTCTTTGTTTCCCATTATAATTTCCTCTACCTCAGTGAACGATATGATATGATACGAAACGATATAACTTTATTTATCCCAGGAGGGAAAGTGATCTGCCAACAGTCATAAAACACAAGATACATGAAACATGAAACGTAAGTGACGAGTGGAAAGAATTGGGGATGTGCAATGATTGTGGAGGGGGGGGGGGAGGGAGGGGAGTCAATCTACCCCATGCCAGAAGGGAGAGGAGTTGTACAGTTTGATCGCCAGAGGGAAAAAGGATCTCCTGTGGTGTTCTGTGCTGCATCTTGGTGGAACCAGTCTGTTGCTGATGGTGCTCCTCAGGTTGACCGGTGTGTCATGGCGGGGGTGAGCTGTATTATGCAAGATGCTCCGCAGTTTGAGGAGCATCCTCCCCTCCAAGACCACCTCCCAAGAATCCAACTCCGCCCCCAAAGGGTCAACATTCATCTTTGCTTCTTTCTTCCTTTTTTCCTGAATACAGAATCTTTCAAAATATTATTTGCTAGTTTACCCTCATTTTCTCTGCCCCCCTCTTTTTCTTTACTCATTTGTTGTCATTGGTTATTGTTTCCTAAAGCTCTCCTTATCCAGCAGCTAACTACTCTGTACAGCAAAGTCATAAGCCTTTTTTTAAATAAAACACTATCCTTAATATCTTTAGTTGGGCACCAATGGATTACGTCTTCTATTGAGTTTTTATTCCCCAATGTAATGATATTTGTTTAGAATTATGAAATGTTTTTTTAAGTGTTTGCCATTGTTTGATTACTGAAAAATACCTTCTCCAAATTTGCAGTGCTGATAAGGAACCTGTAAACTATTCCCCCTGTGATTTTGATTTAAGTGAATCAAGGATTAGTGGATAAAGCGGTGCTGAGGTAAAGGATTAGCCATGATCTTACAGAATGGTGTGACAAGCATGAGGGGCAAAATATCGTGCCTCTGCATCCATGCCTTATTTCTGCGGTTTGAGTGACTGATCCTCGATGTTATTGATTCAGCTTCCTGTTCTTCTGAGCCAAGATCATTTATTATTACTGCCCTTGGGTCATCCTTCAATTACAGCTCTTTCTTTTCCATGCTTTGTACATTTAGTTACAGCAGCTTTAATTTTCAATATTGTCACATTTTTTTGGAGTGGTCACTCTTGCTTTATTACTGTTATACTCTGTCTCTTCCTGTCGTACACTACTTTTACCCTAATTGCTATTTTGATGTATGAACTCGACCGTTCTCTCAAATACGATAACTCTCCCTTCAGCAGGACCTTGCCAAGTTCCCCTGATGTTTTTATATTAAAGCCTTATTTCCAACCCCCAATTTGCTATTACACTACCCCATCTTCAACCCCCAATAGGTTTAATGGATCCCTACTCAATGATCTCTCACCAGTAAAGTTATCTGCCTGTTCAAAACCTCCATATTCTCCTTCATTCCCAGGCACTTCTACAATCCTGTTCTGTTCAATCCTACAGCGAGTTGTATGTGGTCCAGACAAAAATCCCAAGATCATTAGCTCACAAAAAGCTGAACTAACTCAGCGGGTCAGGCAGCATCTCAGGAGAGAAGGAATGGGTGATGCTTCCAGTCGAGACCTACAAGAAAGGATGTAGTTGCAGACAGGAAGACAATGGGAGAACTGGGAAGGGGGAAGGGAAGAGAGGGGCAGAGGAGCTATATATTATGACTTGTGAGGTTCAGTTTCAACCGTTCCTGAAGTTAATCCATCAGTACGTTATTCTTTTTGATTGGGTTGTTCTGTGGTTTAAGGATCTGTAACTCCTCCTCCCACCCTAAGATTTTCTTCACCTAAGGTTTCTTAATCCTGACACACACCAACAAAACAATTTATCTACTAGATTACGCTCTTTTTATGAAATAGTTTATCTACTTTTCTATTAATTTAGTAAAGTAAAAGGTAAAGTTTTCATCTCTTAGTTGAAATTACCACCGTAGCTCAGAGATAAAAAGAAAGGAATGCTCAGAAACTAATTTCCTACCCTCCAGTCTGTGAAGTCAGTCCATGAATCTTTCTTTTGATTTCCACTTCTTTTGTGTTTTTCTCGCTGCTCCTTTTAAACCATTGGCGCCTCCCTTTAAAACCTCAGGGCTAATCTCTTGGTTTCTCCCTCTAACATAACACTTGGGACTCTGCTTTGCTGCTTTGAACTAGCATTGCATCTGGGAATATGCTTCAAAAGTACTTCACTGGCTGCAATGCGCTTTCAGACCTTCTGACGTCTTCTGTCACTGAGATGTTCAAACAAGGCACTCTTGGGTCGGTGTAAAATATCCCTTGGCAACGTTTGAAAGAAACATGGAATTCTGTTTTTGATAAAGTTCGTACTGATTCTTCAGCTAATATCACTAAACAGGCCTATTTTGCTATTTAGTGGGTTCCTGCTGTACCTGAATTGGCTGCATTACAATGGTAATAATTGTGCTACATTAATGCAAATCTGTCTTTTGTTGTACGTTAGCTAATGTGTTGTCAGAATGTGTATTGGGCAGATGATGAATGAATTTTTACTTAGAGCAGCCAAACTTGCCCCGGCTGGTAATTTGCTGGGGCATGTAGCCAAGAGCCTCTGCAGGAACCTGGATTTCCTGGGAGAATATGTTTACCATACTTAAGCCACAAGAAGCTCCTGCTGCCGATGTATGCAAATAGGACTTGCGATCTGTTCCCAGGACATCCAATACAGCTAAACGATAACCCCCAGGCCATCCACTATCTTGCAGCTCTATGGAGCTTCAAATGAAAGATTCTGCTTCATTTACTCGACAAACTGCAAAGCTTCAACTTTTAAGACCACCCTTGCATACAGCACCACAACAGACCTCTTTGGCCTAAAAGAGTATTGGCATTGAATAAAGAAGTCTACATCAACGTTACGTAGATGAGAAGCTCCCTGTCCTCCTGTAATCATACACATGAAAAATCTAGTAATTTTTTAACATATGTTAAAAAAAATACATGTATTTATATGTACAAGACAGTTTATGTTTTATCACATCCAAACAACAACTTGCTATTCAGTCTTGGTACTGTGTTCTTCACTCCTGTGCAACCATGCCTTCCTATCTCATGTATTATGCCTAAGATTATACAGCAAAAATGATTGCAGAACTAGGTTATTCAACAGGCGCATTTATTGCAGCCCTTGACACTTTGTAGTTGGTGTTGGAGAGCGATCCTACTGCTGCATTGATGGAGAAGAATGCTAATGGGTGGCCTTGCCTCACTGACCACATTACACACAGATCAATGGTTCAATGGTTCTTTATTTTCCACATGTACCAAGTGAAATCCCCTTTTTGCATATCATTCAGTAAATTATTACCACAGATAAGTACAATCCCAGATTAAATACAGAGTGTAAAGAAATAGCCCACTGAGACCAAATGCCAGGTTTTGGAGTCATTTTCAAAGTGCAAGCTGCAGCTGGCCATAAAGGTCCATCGTCTCCATCTGTGTCATCCAGCAAACTGTGATCCCTCTCCTCTCCCGGCCACCATTCAGCCTTTAGTGCCCCGGGGACACTTTTCGCAGCCGACCTTGAGGACGTGCAAGGTAAGAGCTCGGTTCTTCCTACCGGTCCTTTGTTCTTGCGTCTGCCATCGCCGACCATCCATCCACCTCTCAGTGTGGGCCGAGCAGAGGCTGGGCACGGCGGCTTCTCTCTCCAGGTGGCATTCTGATTGCACGGAGGGTGAGCCAGGCAAGCTGCCAAGGCATAGTTGGAGCCCAACCATCCCTTCTGCTGCGGATACTGCACACCGAGTACAAGGTGTTGAAGTCCTGGAATATGCAACGTTCTAGGAGAGAACCATCCTCCATTAACCCATTAACATTCTTTAACACCCGTGCATTGACATCCATTAAATGTGAGGTTATCCACTTTGGTGGCAAGAACAGGAAAGCAGACTATTATCTGAATGGTGGCCGATTAGGAGAAGGGGAAATGCAACGAGACCTGGGTGGCGTGGTACACCAGTCATTGAAAGTAGGCATGCAGGTGCAGCAGGCAGTGAAGAAAGCGAATGGTATGTTGGCATTCATAGCGAGGGGATTTGAGTATAGGAGCAGGGAGGTTCTGCTGCAGTTGTGAGACCACACCTGGAGTATTGCATACAGTTTTGGTCTCCTAATCTGAGGAAAGACATTCTTGCCATAAAGGGAGTACAGAGAAGGTTCACCAGATTGATTCCTGGGATGGCAGGACTTTCATATGAAGAAAGACTGGATAGACTCAGCTTGTACTCGCTGGAATTTAGAAGATTGAGGGGGGATCTTATAGAAACTTACAAAATTCTTAAGGGGTTGGACAGGCTAGATGCAGGAAGATTGTTCCCGATGTTGGGGGGGTCACAGTTTAAGGATAAGGGGGAAGTCCTTTAGGACCGAGATGATAACTTTTTTTTCACACAGAGATTGGTGAATCTGTGGAATTCTCTGCCACAGAAGGTAGTTGAGGCCAGTTCATTGGTTATATTTAAGAGGGTTAGATGTGGCCCTTGTGGCTAAAGGGATCAGGGGGTATGGAGAGAAGGCAGGTACGGGATACTGAGTTGGATGATCAGCCATGATCATATTGAATGGCGGTGCAGGCTCGAAGGGCCGAATAGCCTACTCCTGCACCTATTTTCTATGTTTCTATGTTAACAAGATCCATTAACACCTGTTGCTGTCTTTTGTGTATTGATAACATCCTGCTGTTGTTGAGGAAAAGGAAAGCAGGTTTCATGGGTGGCAAATAAAGGAGTATTCAAAGTATAGAGTTGTCCCCAGGGTCGGTGTTGTTTTCTACACCCTCTTTATTTTTCTTGGGCTCTAATAGCAGTATGTAGCATACCTCTCAATCATCTCCCTATCTTGGCATATTGCTTCTGAAAGAGGGGTGGATGAGTTTGAGAGTCAAGGGTTGGAGGTAGTTATCGCTGATGCCTGTCACATACTTTTTCCTGCTCTTTGATGTGAGACTGTTACAAGGGAACAGGTTCAAGGATCTGACCAGTGGAACAGAAAAAAGGCTCACTCGTCTGTTTAGTTGCAAATCAGTTTTTAATTGGCAAGAGAGGACAAAAACAATACTTGTGTTAGTATGCGCGGGGTCCAGTTTTGCAGCAGCACACCTCTCTCTCTCTATCTCTCTGTTCGCTGCGCTGATCGGGACTCAGCCCATCCGTGAACCCCTCTCGTACATGAACACATCAGATTTATTGGCAAGAGGGAGAACAAAAGGAATACTTGTCTTGGTATGGGCGGGGTCCATTTTACAGCAGCACACGTCCGTCCGTCTGTCTGTCTGTCTCTGTCTGTCTCTGTCTGTCTCTCTCTCTCTCTCCCTCTCTCCCTCCATCATCACTCATGACTCAGCCTGTTGGCTATCCCCTCTCTTGAACTTGAACTTGAGCTGATTTCTGGCTTACTGGCGCTTGTCTTTATACAATTAAGAAATCAGGTGTTGAAATAATCGCCGGTACGTCCTGGCCAGTAATGCTGCTCCCAAATTCAAACTATAACCAATGGCAAGGGACTGTATCCCATCCCGCCCCCCTCCTCCCCTCTGTGACCCATAGGGGTATATGGCCATAGCGTTATGGGTCACAGACTGTTCGGGAAAATTCTCATACAACAGATTATTCTCATATAATATATATATAATTCTCATATACTCAGTGTGTATATTAAGAGGTGAATGACATGTTGGTGTCACCCAAAGCAGATTGTAGGTGAGAGATGCCATGATGATTTAATTCATAATTGTCAGTAAAGGTATATGTTGACTATGTCCTTTTTAAAAAACTTTATTCTATTACTTCATGTTATTCGTAGAAGATCATGAATTAAGGTCTGAAATGTCCTTGGGTTGGTGTCTGCAATCCAAACTGTTTTTGTGCTCAGTTACAGCTGAAGTGTATTAGCAAAATTTAAATTAACACAGCAGGACATAGAGCCGTAGAATCATGTAGCACGGAAATAGACCCTTCAGCCCAACTTATCCATGACAAGCAACATGTTTGCAGAACCATCTGAAGCAGCTTTCCTGCATGAACAGGACTGAACTGATCTTGAAAAAAACTTTAGCTTTTTTGGGTGTTAGCTTTCTGTTGTGAAGTTTCTGAACGAGATCTGAATGAGTTCGTCATTTTCAGGGACATGACAAGAAATACTCCATGCATCATGAGTGCAGTGCAATCTCCAACATGAGTGTGATCCTAATCACTTACCCTTAACATTAATACCATGATCATTGTTGTTCCCAATCATCATCTTAATGGGGAGTGGTCATTGACTTGAAGATTAACTGAATGAGCTGCGTAAATACTGTGGCTTTGAGAGCGGGTCAGAATTGCTCCATAAACCATGGTATCATGTTCGATCCTACACCTCATTTGTTACAATGGTGCCCAATTAAGCAACACCTGAATTTAAAAATTCTCCTTGTTTGAAATAATTCCTCCGTGGTCAATATCAACTCCTCCTGCCCTACAACTCCATGAGTGAATCCCTCCCCTTTTCTGGGGTTACGTCCGTGCCCGGGTGCTGTTGGAGAGGGACTATGTGCTGTCCACGTACCCTGGGGGATATCCGGGCACCGCGGGGGGTTGAATGCATCCTTGACAAGGAGTGTAAGACAGTTGTATAATAGTTTATTGTTTGTCTTGTATTATGGTGCTGGGTTCTGTTTTGGTTTCATTGTATATATTATTTTAATATTTGAATAAATATTTTTGATTTTTTAAAAAAGAGTGAATTCCTGATTTTTGACAATTTATCACGTGGCCAGTATCTTCAGCTGCCATTGCCTTGGGCTCTTATGAAATTCCATTCCGAAACCTCTTCACTGATCAATGTTGCTTTCTTGCCTTAAGGTACTTTGTAAAATCAATTTCTCTGACCATGTAGTTGGTCGTCTGCCCAAAAATAACTTTGTGTGGCTCAGTGACAAATCCCATTTGAAAGTGCACCTGTGAAAGAGTCCTCAGACATTTTGGCATGCAAAAGAACCACATTAATCAAGGAGCCAGTGGCTACCAAGGGGGGAACAACTGCAATGGTTTGAGTCATAATTCACTCAAAGGAGTGATAAAACAACAGATGCTGGAAATCTGAAATAAAAACTGAAAATATTAAGTTCAGTTCACCGGAACAGAAACATGCTGCCCCTCTACTCTTGCTATCTTACTTTTTAAAACCCACTTGTCAGCCATCCCCTACTTGCAAACAAACACAACCAATCAATCTCTGCAATTCCTAATGCCTCCAAAATCAGCCTTGCCTCAAATCTAGGGGCTGAGCTTGTAGACCAGTCCTATCCTTCTCCAGAACTGCTTTAAAACGAATATAGACACGGAAAGCTGGAGTAACGCAGCGGATCAGACAGTATCTCTCGAGAAAAGGACTAGATGACGTTTCAATAGGAAACGTCACCAATTCCTTTTCTCCACCGATGCTGTCTAATCCGCTGCGTTATTCCAGCTTTCTGTGTCTATCTTTGGCTTTAACCAGCATCTGCAGTTTCTTCCTACACATTAAAACTAATATAATTGGGGTAGGTGGGTGGGGGGGGGGGGGGGGGTCCTACAATATAGTCCCATCAAACTGTTAATTTACTTCCTCTTTCTGAAGCCCTCAATGGACGATCTCCCAAGAATGGCCTCTCTAAGTATTGTACTTTCGTCCTCCCAGATCAAAAAGGCAACTCACCCCTGATCTCACTGGGTGGTGCCAGCAATGGCTGCCTTGCCAACAATCTGCCTGTCCTTTCCTTCTTTGTGTCTATTTTGTCTGTGTTAAATGTATGTTTTTTTGTGTTCTTTAGCTTGTTTTATATGGGGGCTGAGGGGTGGGGGGGGAGGGGGGAGAGTTGGGGGAAACTTTTTCTAATCTATTACCTCGACGGAGATGCGATTGTTTTTTCCATATCGTATCTCCGTCCGCACTGCGGCCTAACATCGAGGAGTTGGCGGCTTTTGCTGGAGATCGACCGGGAGCTCCATCGCGGGAGTCTGCGGGACTTTACATCGTGGATTCCTCGATCCCTGTCGGGGGTCGTCTTTGGCGCTCCAACCGTGGGTGCCGGCAGGACTTTAACATCGCGGAGCCCATGGTCTCTGATCAGAGACCGACATTGGGAACTCCAGGCTGCTGGAGTTTTGACTGCCCCCACGTGGGAGTTTCGATCGCCCCGATGCGGGAGTTTTGTTCGCCCCGACGCGGGAGGTTTGATCGCCCTGACGTGGGGGTTCGACCGCTGGCTGCGGGAGCTTCGATCACCCCGACGGATGGTTCGACTGCCCCGATCGTGGGAGAATAAAGAGGAAGGATATTGAACTTTATTGCCTTCCATCACAGTGAGGAACGTGGGGAATCCGTTGTGGTGGATGTTTATGTTAACTTTTATGTAGTTGTGTGTCTTGTTGTTTTTTTTTAGTATGGCTGTATGGTAATTTGAATTTCACTGTACCTTAGTTGGTACATGTGATAATAAACTAACCGTAAAACTTTGAAACCTTGATACTCCTTTCTCATCAACATTTATAGCCTGTAACATTGAGCTGCCCACCCTGCCCTTCTCCCTGACATGTTTCTGTTATGGATATCCCAACCCCTTGTACCAATCCACGCCCTGAGATCATCCGCCTTACTTGCTAAGACTCTGCTTTGTAATTAATGCAATTTAATCTATCGATCTTCTCTCATGCCATTCACCTGCCTGTCCTCTCTGCTACTCTTGATCTCTTTGAGAGCAGTATTTGCCCCCCAACCCCAGCCCTGCCTCCCTTCTGCCCAACGAGCCTCCACCATGAAGGTCCCAGAGCAGAAAGGAGGCAGATGAGAAGTGAGGGAAAATATTGCTGTTCATAAGATCATAAGTGATAAGTGACCCATCAAGTCTACTCCGCCATTCAATCATGGCTGATCTATCTCTCCCTCCTAACCCCATTCTCCTGCCTTCTTCCCATAACCTCTGATACCCTGTTGCTGAAGGCATCTTCTGCCATGCAGGAACTTAGTTGCACCAATATCTTTGCACCTTACTGTGAAATCTGAATGGATGAGTTGAAGCCTCTGGTTTAACTACACGGAATCCATGGATGGCCTGTGTTTTTATTTAAATATATTGCCAGGTTGTTGCATTTCTGACATGAAAACTGTTCTAGTTGTAAACAATTCTCAGGAAAGGAACCCTGTTGTAACCTGGGGAGGACCTGTAGTTGACCTGATCTCTCCTTGAACAAAATTCCTGACATCCTAAGATTCAGTCTGATGAACCTTTGCTGCACTCCCACTGTGGCGTGCATGTGCTTTCTCTGGTAAGGAGACAGAGGCTGCACACAACCTTCCCGAAATGATATTACCAAGGCCCTGTATAATTAGAAAATAGATGCAGGAGGAGGCCATTGTAGCAAAGCATTCTTGCTTCTTCACTCAAAACCTCTTACAAAAAAGGTCAACTTACCATCTGTCATCTTAACTGTTTGCTACAAGCACTAGTTTATTTTCAGTGGCTAATGCAGAAGAACACCATGGTCCTTTCATATAAATAATTTCCAATTTATCAACATTTAAATAATACCCTGCCTTTCTATTTTACGTACATTTATCCATATTATTCTACAGTAGTGCAGCTGGTAGTGCTGCTGCCTGACAGTGCCAGAGACCCACATTCAATTCCAACCTTGGGTGCTGTGTGTGTGGAATTTGCACATTCTCCCTTTGACCACATGGGTTTCCTCTGGGTCCCCTGATCTCCTCTCACATCCCAAAGACATGTGAGTCCGTGGGTTAATTGGCCTTTGTAGATTGCCCGAAGTGTGTAGGGAATGGATATGAAACTGGGATAACATAGAACATAGAATAGGTGATTGATGATGGGTGTGGACTCGATGGGCTGAAGGGCCTGTTTCCATGCTGCAATTTTCAATCAATGTGCCATGCATTCATTAAATCACCTTGAAGCTCATTTGTGTTTTGCTCGCAGCTCAAAATCACAGTGCCAGAGACCCACTTTCAATCCTGATCTTGTGTGTTGTGTGTGTGGAATTTATACATTCTCCCTGGACCACGTGAGTTTCCTCCAGGTTTGTGATATAACAAACTGCTGCCGGATCACTGATTTCCTCCAGCAGTTTGTTTGTGGAGGGAAATGGACAAACAGTGGTTCAGGTCAGAACCATTGCTTCTTTGAATTGCTCAAGATTCTAGCATCTGCAATCTTTTACGTCTCTTGCGTCTCCTTAGAAAATTACATTTTATTCCCTCGTTCAGATCATTGATGTATGTTATGAACAGCTGGAGCCCAAGCACAGGTCCCTGCAGAACCATTGCTTCTCTCTGCCAACAACCTCAAGGTTCATGGATTCAAATGAAAACTCTTTCCATTTAATCCCCAACTCAGCAACTTCACGTTGATTCAACGGAACCAACATGTCTATAGTAAGCACATCCTTGTTAACAACTGACTCCTTTAGATGAGATTCATGACCCGAGCTAATCTTTGATGCAGCCAAAGGAGATACGTGGAGGAAATCATTTATTGTTAAATGTGTATAATTTAAACTTTGTAACTCACAATGATGGAAGTGAATTAATGGGTTGATTATGTTATTAATCATTAAACCTTCGAAAGAAATCTTGAGGCAAAGCATATTTATTCCCACGTAAATGCAAGGGACCAGCACAGGCTAATTGTCTAATTAGAAGCAATCTTTCTACAGCTTGACTGCTTTGAGCAAAGTTACATCTATCCTTTGTCTTGCGCTTCTCATATGTGCCTTTAACATTACTTTATTCAATGTGAATTGAATTATGTTTGATTGTACCTTTGCCCAAACACTTTAATTTTGACAAATGGGTTACAGACTGAATGGAATTTAATGAAGGTTTCAAGTGGATAACATGATGGAATAATTAATGTTGGGACTGATTGGTGGTGATGTGGGTTAACCTTTAAATGTGAACCCTAGCCCAAATTCTTCCCGTGCACCTTCCTTCCTCGCCACCTTCCACTTAATCAATTTTTAATCAAGTGCGTGGAGTTGTTTGAGGTCTTCCATGATATAGGGGGCATGCCCAATGTGCAATCTTATTACCAGTGGAGAGGTAAACAGAGCCATAGTATTTACATGGTCTCAGAAGAAGAGGAGTTTCTTTATTGATTAATAGACAATAGGTGCAAGAGTAGGCAATTCAGCCCTTCGAGCCAGCACCACCATTCAATGTGATCATGGCTGATCATTCACAATCAGTACCCCGTTCCTGCCTTCTCCCCATTAAGGAGAATGTCATGGTAGTATCCAAGATGGCATTAACGAAGCATCATCCAGTGAGGATTTATGGATGGAGCTGAGAAATACAAATGGGATAATCACTTTTTTTGGGATTGCATTCTAGCGCTCCCCCCCCTCCAACCCCCAACTAGCCAATGGGAATTAGAGGAAAAGAATATCCCACAAGACTAATAAGATTGTGACGTGACGTGGACTTGACCGGAAGTGACGTGAGAGGACGCTGGCGTTGTTTGTTCGCCGCTTCTCACCACTTCTCTGTTTGTATTAATTTTGCTGTTTTTGGAAAGATTTTCTCTGTTTGCATAAATCCTTCTGCTTGGACTAATCCTTCTGCTTGACCCTCCTGGTATCATCTGCCCAGCTCTTCCACCGCTGCCTCCGCACCCTTGGACTTCTCACTCCTATCTGTGCTCCTGTCTCTGCTGGCTTGGACTGCTCCCCTGTGGGTTACCTGGACAGCTAGCTAGCTAGCTCCCTGCTAGCCACCGCTGTAGTCATCGAGCTGTAGGTTACTCGCTTGTTGCTAACGCTAACAGCTGCCCGGCTACCTCCTCTGCCTGCACGTCCTCAGCTCCCTATTAACCCTCAGGCTGCTCAGCTTCCTCGGTCCTCCTCATAGGCCTTGCTCTGGATCAGCCTGTTGTGCCTGTTGTGACGTTTTGATCTGCTAGCCCGCGGTAGCTGGCTAACTTCTCCGGGCTCTGTGCTCCTTCGCTCCTGCCTGGCATGGCACTGAAGTACTTCGCTGCGAGGCTGCTCCAGCTCAACAACCACTCCACTCTGCCATGCATCTCTGCCATCATCAACCACAGACTTCTACGACGACCCAGATACATCCACAGAGGATCCGGTCACAAGTTTGTTTACTCCCAGACCGGTCACTCCATCCCTGCACTCTGGTCAGCTGATCGGACTTCCACTCGTCCATTACGTCATCACAATAACGCACACGAGCGTGCCCCCTGTCTACAAGCCCTGGCTAAATCACCCGTGTCCATCCACACCACACAAAGCAACATGAAGCTCACTCTGTTCAATATCCGGTCCCTCAACAATAAAAGCCACATTCTGAATGACTTCATCCTGGAAAATAAACTGGACTTCCTCTGTCTGACAGAAACCTGGCAACAACCTCTGGATTACTTCCCACTCAACCTCACTACACCCAACGGATACTCCTACATCAATAAACCACGCTCAGAAGGCCGAGGTGGTGGGATTGCCGTAATTCACCGACAGGACTTCAAGATCAGCCTCATCTCCATCTCATCTGCTCCTTCATTTGAACACCTGGCTTTCAAACTCTCTGGCCACACACAATTAGTCATGGCAGTTGTCTACCGCCCTCCCAAACCACACCCATCATTCCTTTCTGACTTCTCTGACTTTCTGACCCAGTTCTGTTCTCTCTCCCCCTCAATCCTCCTCCTCGGTGATTTCAACATCCATATGGACTCCACTGACTCCACAATAACCGCTGACTTCACTGAAATACTCAACTGCTTTAACCTCACTCAACACGTCAATTTTCCCACCCATAACCGTGGGCACATTCTGGACCTTGTCTGCTCCACTGGACTAAATCTACATCACCTCTCTGGCTCCGACCCCACCCTCTCTGATCACTTAGCCATCACCATGTCTGTCAACATTCCCACCCCAGCTCCAAGGCAAAAACGCAAAATCAACTTCCGTAAGCTGAACACTGTTTCACCTACCTCGCTCTCATCCTCCCTCTCTGAAATAATGTCCGCCTCTCCCTTCGTTGACCTCCACAGCCCCTCTGACCTCACTGACTACTACAACCACATTCTCTCCTCCTGCCTCGACCAGCTTGCACCTATAAAAACCAAAACAGTTTCCTTCACCCACTCTGCTCCCTGGTTTACCCCTGAACTCCGCATGATGAAAACTCATGCCCGCCAACTTGAAAGACTCCGCAACAAAACAGGTCTCACAATTCACTCCCAAGCCTACAAAGACCACCTGCAGCACTACAAAGATGCCCTCTCCCGTGCCCACTCCACCTACTACTCTCAAATAATTCACTCTGGCTCCAGAAACCCAAAAACACTCTTCTCTACAATAAACAAACTCCTCAGCCCCCTGGACACCATCTCCCAATCATTCACAGTTGACAAATGCACCACTTTCCTTTCATTCTTCCAAAGCAAAATAGACAGCATCTACAGCACCTTAACCACCAACGCACCTGCTCCCCCTCAAACCACCTGCCCCCCTCATCCTGTCAACCCCTGCCTCAGTTCTCCCCAGTCTCCACCACCGACCTCTCTGACCTCTTCACAGGAATAAAAACTGCCACCTGCTCTCTGGACCCCATCCCCTCCAGCTTTGTCAAGGCCTGCCTTCCTGCTCTCTCTCCACTTATCACTGCAACAATAAACTCCTCCCTGTCCACTGGCATCGTCCCACCATCCCTCAAAATCGCTGCTGTCACCCCCATTCTGAAAAAACCTGGTCTCAACCCTGACACCCCAAACAACTTCAGACCAATCTCCAACCTACCCTTTCTGTCCAAAGTTTTGGAACGTGCTGTAGCTTCCCAACTCAAATACCACCTCTCTACCAATAACCTGTATGAAACTCCAATCTGGATTCCGCTCCAACCACTGTACTGAAACTGCGCTCCTCAAAATCACAAATGACCTTTTCCTCTCCTCCGACGCTGGCAACCTCAACATCCTCATCCTATTTGACCTCAGCGCTGCCTTTGACACCATAAATCACTCCATTCTCCTCACCCGACTTGAAACCTCCTTTAACATCCTGGTTCAAATCTTACCTCTCTGACAGGCATCAGTTCATCTCCATTAACAACTGTAAATCCCCCACCACTCCCCTCCCCCAAGGTGTCCCCCAAGGCTCAGTCCTTGGTCCCCTCCTCTTCATCCTCTACCTGTTCCCCCTTGGCCAATTAATCCGCCGTCATGGTCTCAACTTCCACTGCTTCGCCGATGATATCCAGCTCCTCATCTCCACCAAGTCAATCTCCACCACCACACACTCTACACTGACAAACTGCATCACTGAAATAAAATCTTGGCTTCAATCAAATTTCCTCAAACTCAACTGCAACAAATCTGAAATCATCATCATTGGTCCAAAAACGCTCACCAAATCCACCCAAAACTTCATCCTCAATATTGATGGTCTCCCAGTATCCACCTCCCCTCACATCCGGAATCTTGGAATCATCTTTGATCAAACCCTCTCCTTCGACAAACATATCAAACACATCACAAAGACAGCCTTCTTCCACCTCAAAAACATTGCCCGTCTCCGTCCATGCCTCTCCTCCACAGCTGCAGAAACCCTCATCCATGCCTTCATCACCTCCCGTCTGGACTACTGCAACAGCCTCCTCTATGGCGCACCCTCAAAAATCATCAGTAAACTTCAATACATTCAAAACTCCGCTGCCCGTCTACTCACCTACACCCCGATCCGTGACCATATCCTTTACAAACTCCACTGGCTCCCCGTCCTTTACAAACTCCACTGGCTCCCCATCCCCCAGAGAATCCAGTACAAAATCCTCCTCATGACCTACAAAGCCCTCCATAACCTGGCCCCATCCTACCTGACCGACCTCCTCCACAGGCACACTCCCACCTGCACCCTCCGCTCTGCTGTTGCCAATCTCCTATCCCCCCACATCCGGACCAAACTCAGATCCTGGGGGGACAGGGCTTTCTCCATCGCTGCTCCCACCCTATGGAACTCACTACCCCAAACCGTCAGAGACTCCTCCACACTCACCACATTCAAAACATCACTGAAGTCTCACCTGTTCAGTACTGCCTTCAACCACTGAAGGTCACCTCACCTTCTGTCTCCTTTCTCTGTTCGTTTACTTATTTATCTATTTATTCACTTCCCTATGTTCTCTAAATCCCTGTAAAGCGTCTTTGAGTATATGAAAAGCGCTATATAAATGTAATGCATTATTATTATTATTATAGTAGGGGATTTTAACTTTCCCAATATAGACTCGGACTGTCATACTGCCAATGACTTAGCTGGGGTTCAATTTGCCAAGTGTGCAGAGGAAAGTATCATCAGCCAATATGTTGGGGGCCCTGCAAGGGAGAAGGGAAAGCTTGACCTCGTCTGAGGGTATTGGGTAGGGCAAGTGACTGAAGTGTCAGTGGGCAAGCCATTTGTGTCCGGAGCCACAGTTCTATTAGCTTTAAAATAGTCATGGATAACGCAGAGGAGATTAGTTTAATTTGGTATTATGTTCAGCATGGGCATTGTGGGCTGAATGCTCTACTGTTATGTGTTCTATGTTTTACGTTCTATATTCTAAGATATAAATTAATTTGGAAATCCAGGAGTTTATTAGGGAAATAATCAAGAAGGTTTACAAGGCCAGGGCCTTGGGCATAGTCTATATGGTGTTCAGCAAGTCCTTTGAGACATTTCTGGGTGGAGGAGGTCTGGAAGGAGGTCTCCACCTCTGGAAGGAAGGGATCCAGGGAGAGCTAGTTACTGGATGCAGATTTGGTTTCATGGTAGGAGATAGAGTGGTGCAGGAAGGATATTTTTCGAACTAGAGACCTGTGACTAGTCTTATGGCTCAGGGATTGGTGCTGGGCCCAATGTCATCTATATCAACCATTTGGATGAAAAATGTACAAGTTTGCTGATGACACTAATATAGGTGGTATCGTAGAAAGTGTAGATTGTTATCAAGAATTACAGCAGGATCTTGATTTACATGGCAAGTGGGCTGAGGAGTTTAATTCAGATAAATATGGGGTGTTGGATTTTAGGAAGTCTTCAAAGTGAATATTAGGGCCCTGCACATGTTAGGGGAATCATGAAATATAGGGCATAGTTTTAAGGTGAGAGGGAAAGATTTAATAGGAACTTGAGGGGCATTTGTCCAGTGCAGTGGATATTTGGAACAAGCTGCCAGGGAAGGTAGTTGAGGCAGCTACAAAAACAGCATTTAAAAAACAATTTTACAGGTACATAGATAAGAAAGCTTTTGAGTGATCTGGGCCAAACGTGGATAAATGGGACGAGCTTATATGGGATATCTTGGTTGGCATGGAAGAGTTGATCGAAGAGCCTGCTGCCACTGTCTGACTCTACGATTCTCTATGACTCTATATAGAATTGAGAGGCAATGCAGTGAATTGCAGCTTGTATCTGCAGCCTTCAATGTGTCTACAGTGCTCATTACCTGAAATTTATTTTTATACTTTGCAGTTACTTCTGAGGGATGAGACAGAATAGACTCTATCAGGCTTGCCTCTGGCCAGTGGGAGCACACTGTTAGATCTGCTGCTGCTTCTCCTACTGCCGATATAGGTCAGTCTGCACTGACCTTCAGAGCTGAAAGCAGAGCGCCTGTGTTAAAACACAGATGGTAATTACTGGAGTACACAGAGTATGGAACCCTCTGACAGCAAGCCCATGTCACCCAGCTCACATATCAGGAGAACTGTCATCGATGATCCCGGGTCACACCTCTACATTTCCCTATCACAGAATACATGAGTTTAATATGTAGGCAAATGCTGCAAGGACATACTTCTGCTCATAATTTTCCTCAATGTAATTTTTATTACTGTTGAATCTATAAAATAAATGTCACATCTATGCCACTGACTCGTAAGCGCAGATAGACACAGGTTTCCAAGATAACGCACCTGGAGTACTGTGTGCAGTTTTGGTCTCCAAATTTGAGGAAGGATATTCTTGCTATGGAGGGCGTGCAGCGTAGGTTCACTAGGTTAATTCCCGGAATGGCGGGACTGTCGTATGTTGAAAGGCTGGAGCGATTGGGCTTGTATACACTGGAATTTAGAAGGATGAGGGGGGATCTTATTGAAACATATAAGATAATTAGGGGATTGGACACATTAGAGGCAGGAAACATGTTCCCAATGTTGGGGGAGTCCAGAACAAGGGGCCACAGTTTAAGAATAAGGGGTAGGCCATTTAGAACGGAGATGAGGAAGAACTTTTTCAGTCAGAGAGTGGTGAAGGTGTGGAATTCTCTGCTTCAGAAGGCAGTGGAGGCCAGTTCATTGGATGCTTTCAAGAGAGAGCTGGATAGAGCTCTTAAGGATAGCGGAGTGAGGGGGTATGGGGAGAAGGCAGGAACGGGGTACTGATTGAGAGTGATCAGCCATGATCGCATTGAATGGCGGTGCTGGCTCGAAGGGCTGAATGGCCTACTCCTGCACCTATTGTCTATTGTCTATTGTCTATTGTCTATTGATATGTGCATATCAGTTGGTAAAAACACAGTGTACAACTGAAATAAAATGGAAGCAGGTTTAGCAGCATCAACTTCAGGCATGGCGTTTCAGTTGATCTGCTGTGCCTGCACTCCCCAGAGAGAAGTTGGGAAAAGAAGCGTGGAAATTGACAATAATGATATGTAGAAATGGCCCCATAATAGTGGGGGGTTTCAGCTAGGTGGTGAATATTTCGGGAAGTAAATGCAGCTCGATAATTTTGTGACACATACAATGCAGGACATTTTCCAAAAATATGTCACTCTGATAACTACCCCAAACTCTTCCCAAAATTGGCAGTGATTAAAAAGCAAAGACTGATAGATCAAATAAGACATTGTCTCTGTTAATGCATTGAATTACATATCGCTAATTGTTATTGCAACAGACTGCAATCCACTGCTTGTTTAACATATCAACTCAGAATGCATCACCCGCTAATGTATCAAAATCAAATGTATTACCTGTTAATTGGTTGGAGTGAAATAGAGAGCCCATTATGTTATCAGGCTGCATTGGCATTGCTTTAGATATTGCATACTGTAATGTATTTATCATGAATTTGGCACACAATTGTCACTAAGACTATTAGTTGAGCTAATGACATTGCAGGCAGATCCTCACTGATTTTACGTTGAAACTGCACTGTGCTGTAGCAAATTTTGGGGGCCAATACATCTTAATGTAGTACCTGATAATGCAGCTCTATGCAATTCTTGTTAACGTATTGGACATTAATGTAGTACCTGAGCACAAATGGACTGCAATGCAATACCCATTATTATAAAATGCTGTTGGGATACAACGTAGTACATTTAATATAAGAAAATGCATTCAGTGCCTGCCAACGGAATACATATGGTGCTGTTCTTGTTAAAGAAACACACCAGTACATGATATCCACTGAATGTATTAAAATGCAATATTAATTGTAACATATTACCGGTTTGTTTCATTTTTCTCAGGCTGTGGACCGGCAAGTTTGTCTAATTCCCTTGAGGAGTGAGCCATCTTCAGAATTGCCTCAGTCAGCATGGTTAAAGCCCTTCCGAAATACCAATAGCTCGGAAGTTCCAGGATTTTAACACAGCAATAATGTTGGAATACCACATACACTGATGAGCCAAAACATTATGACCACCTGCCTAATATACTATTGGTCCTCCATGTGCCACCAAAACAGCGCCGACCCACTGAGGCATGGACTCCTGAAGGTGTCCTGTGGTATCTGGTACCAAAACATTAGCAGCAGATCCTTCAAGTCCTGTACGTTGTGAGGTGGAGCCGCCGTGGATCGGACTTGTCGATCCAGCACATCCCACAGATGCTCAATCGGATTGAAATCTGGAGAATTTGGAGGCCAGGGCAACACCGTGAACACTTCATCATGTTCCTCAAACCATTCCTGAACAATGTGTGCAGTGTGGCAAGGCGCATTATCCTGCTGAAAGAGGCCACTGCCATGAATAGCGTTGCCATGAAGGGGTGTACCTGGTGTGCAACGATGTTTAGGTCGGTGACACGTGTCAAATTGTCATTCACTTGAATGGCCGGACCCAGGGTTTCCCAGCGGAACATTGTCCAGAGCATCACACTCCCTCCACCGGCTTGTCGTCTTCCCACAGTCAGTTTGGACCAGATGGAATAGCCTTTGTTGCCCTTGTGCATCGATGAGCCTTGGGTGCCCAACACCCTGCTGCCGGTTTGTGGATTGTCCCTCCTTGGATCACTGTCGGTAGGTACTCACCACTGCTGACCGGGAGCACCCCACAAACCGTGCCATTTCAGAGATGCTCTGACCCAGTCGTCTGGCCATAACAATTTGGCCCTTGTCAAAGTCGCTCAGGTCTATACTCCTGCCCATTTCTTCTGCATCCAACACATCAACTTCAAGAACTTACTGTTCACTTCCTGCCTAATATATCCCACCCCTTGACAGGTGCCATTGTAACAAGATAATCAATGTTATTCACTTCACCTGTCAGTGGTCATAATGTTTTGACTGAGGAAATGATTCTCAAAGTATAGTTAATACTTTCTATGTTAGTAATCCCTGCGTGTAATCTGTAAAAAAGGTAATCCAAACAAAAAATTATAGAAATAATTGGGGTATCTGTGTTGCTGGGATAGAAACAGAAAATGTTGAAATTCTCAGCAGATCAGGCAGCATCCGTGGAAAGATAAATAGTTAATGTTTCTGGTTAAAGACCCTTCTCAAATCAAATTACGGAGAAGGTTGGGGGGCGGGGTGTGGATGGATAGGACCTTGGGAATATCCCTGGTAGAGTGAAGTGTTTGTCATATTAACACTTTACAAAGTTGGTTAGGTTAATGAAGGCAGTTAGAAAGAGAGAAATAAAACAAAGGAATGTGTAAAAGCTGTGAAATGCAGATCGCATCTGTTCTAGAGAACTGAAATCAATCCCTTTCCTAACACGAAGCCTAGCACATGCAGAGAGAAAAAGTGGAATTATATGACAGATGGAATGCCTTTCAGTAGAACTGGCCAATCATGATATAAACACAGATAGCGAGCTACCAGAAATGATTGAGTCTAAAGGGCTGAATGTACTCAGATGAACTATGTGCCATTTCTGAAGTTTATGTTAGGGGCCTTATTGTTAGTGCAGTTGATCACAGACACATGGATCAGTGGGAGTGGAATGAAAATCTAAAGCGATAGGCAACTGGAAGCTCTGGGTTGCTCCTGCAACCAGAACAAAGGTGGTCAGTTTGGGTGCACGAGATACAGCTAATGCTGGAATCTGGAGCAAAAAAAAAGAGAGCTGCTGGAGGAACACAGTGGGTCAGGCAGCATCTATAGAGGAAACGTCCATCGATGTTATGGGTCAAGGCCCATCTGGACTGAGCCGCAGAATTTCTCTAGCAGATCTCCTTGTCTTGTGTAGATTTGGTGCCCACTTTGTTTTGTTATTATCTCTTTAATTGCCTCATTCATTTATCAAACATATATCATCTAACTAGTGTATCACTATGGAAACCCTGGCTTCACCTCATCAAATATATTTTGTTTCTTTTATCCATACCTCCCATACCCTCTCTACAATTTGAAACTAACTTGATTTCTTCTTGTGTAAGAAAGAACTGCAGATGCTGGTTTAAATCGAAGGTAGACACAAAATGCTGGAGTAACTCAGCGGGACAGACTGAAGTAGGGTCTCGACCCGAAACATCACCCATTCCTTCTCTCCAGAGATGCTGCCTGTCCCGCTGAGTTACTCCAGCATTTTGTGTCTACCTTTGATTTCTTGCTGGCCAGCTTCAATGTGATCCCACCTCTCGGCACCTCTCACCCCGCAGAGACCTCTCTCTCCATGACTCCTTAGGTCACTCATCCCTCTCCAGTCTCCACACCCCCACCCCAGGCATCTTCCCCTACAACAGCAAGAGATGCAACACCTGTCCCTACTCCTCCTCCCTCACCTCCATTCAGAGACCCTAACAGCCTTTCCAAGTGGAGGCAGAGATTTACTTACCGGTAGCAATTGGCCGCAAAGTGGTGCAGCTGTAAAGTTGCTACCTCACTGCGCCAGAGACTTGTGTTCAATCCTGACTACGGGTGCAATCTGTATGGAGTTTCTACATTCTCCCTGTGACCGCCTAGGTTTTCTCTGGGTGCTCCAGTTTCCTCCTACACTCCAAAGACGTGCAGGTTTATAGGTTAATTGGCTTTGGTAAGTTGTAAAATTGTCCTGGTGTGTACGGGATGATCGCTAGTTGGTGAGGACTCGGTGGGCCGAAGGGCCTATTTCCATACTGCGTCTCTAAAGTCTGAAGTCTAAACATGTGTGGAAGTGTGGAAAGGGGAGAGGTGGGGATGGGGGGGGATATCTCTGAAAGGTTAAAATAAGGATGATCACGGGGATAAGCTACAAACAAGGTCATCTAGTCAATGAGTGAATGGGAGCAGTTAGTGAACCAGTGCATAGATGAAAATATATAGGCAAAATATGTAGGAGTTAAGAAGCGCAGAGCAGGAAAGCATGCCCCCCAGGCCAGCCACTCCATGTCCCCCACTCTCAGAGGGATAACAAAGAAAAAATACATCATAAAAATACAAATTGAGCCAATATTACAGATGGGTGACTGGTACAAACAGAAAAAACAAGTTGCCTGAAATTATAACATTCAATATTGACCTGAAACATTTTATGGATGTTCCCTGATCTGCTGATTTTCTGTTTCTCTATGAGTCTGGCATGGTTGTGGTGGGTGTGGGCCTGGCCTGCAAGTGGCCGGGGAGGCAGTGCCGAATGGGTGTGGCTGTCGGCAGCTGTCCACTTTAACTGAGATCCGTTGTAAAGAGCTCCATAATACCAAGGGTTTACTGTAAATATTGACCTGAGGAAATAGTCTTGTTCCATCAAGTAGTGAGTGTAATTATCATTTCTATCCTCCCAACAACACTCATTTACATTCCTTACATTCATTTTTCAGGATCAAAGCATTGCTGGCAAATTCAGAAATAATTGCCTGTCCCTCATCTGCCCACGAGCCACCTTCTTGAGAAGCTGCAATCCTTCTCATGATGAAAGTGCCACCGTGCTGTTAGGTGGGGATTTGAAGAATTTGCATCCAGGAATATTAATACATTACCATGTGTGGGCTAGTAGAACGTGCAGTCAGTGGCGCCCTTACTACCTGCTACCCATGTACTCGTCTGCGGTAGAGGTCACTAATTTGGGAGTAAATCAATACATTTTGTCCATGGTGCACTATGCAGCGGTATAAAACATATGGGACTAGGCACGCTTCTCTTCAGGTTAATACAAAAGATGGATAATGCAATAGGATTCTTTATTCAATGAATGTTTAAAGGTGGTTGACAGGGTGCCAATTAAGCAGAACCCTGTCAACTATCAGGAATTCTTGCTTGAGTGAAAAGAAAGACATATTGTATACATGTATGCTAATCTACATAATTTATACTGCAAATCCGAGCTGCTTCTGTGGCAACAGGATTCACATTCTCATCACAATCTGGGAAAATAATTTCCTTTGAAGTCGCTTTATTTTTTCAGTGACGATATGATTCAATTTTTTTATCCTCAAGAAAAGTCGGCTGGCAAATTAGTCAGTATAGGGATTAAATATGTTGATAATAGCATGTACAGTTAAGTTTGACTGCATACATATGGCCTAGGCACCCTTTTCTTCAGGTTAATACTGGATGCAAAAGATGGGTAATGCAATAGGATTCTTTATTCAGTGAATGGCATGTTGGCACTCATAACGAGAGGATTTGAGTATAGGAGTAAAGAGGTCCTTCTGCAATTGTAGAACCCTGGTGAGACCGCATTTGGAGTATTGTGTGCAGTATTGTGTTTGGTCTCGTAATTTGAGGAAGGACATCATTGCTATTGAGGTAGTGCAGCGTAGGTTCACGAGGTTAATCCCCAGGATGGCGGGACTGTCATACGAGGAAAGATTAGAAAGACTGGGGTTGTATTCACTGGAATTTAGAAGGATGAGAGGGGATCTTATAGAAACGTATAAAATTATAAAAGGACTGGACAAGCTAGATGCAGGAAAATGTTCCCAATGTTGGGGGAATCCAGAACCAGGGGCTACAGTCTAAGAATAAAGGGGAGACCATTTAAAGCTGAGATGAGAAAAAAACATTTTCACCAGAGAGTTGTGAATTTGTGGAATTCTCTGCCACAGAAGGCAGTAGAGGCCAATTCACTGGATGAATTTAGAAGAGTTAGTTAGAGCTCCAGGGGCTAGTGGAATCAAGGGATATGGGGAGAATTACTGATTGTGGATGATCAACCATGATCACAATGAATGGCGGTGCTGGCTCGAAGGGCCAAATGGCCTCCTGCACCTATTTTCTATGTTTCTATGAATATTCTCAACTAAATAGTCTCTTCCTATCCTCTGCTTTACTGGAAATAGCCCTGTTATCTCAAACGTATTACTGGAAAGACATTGATTTTAATTTGTTACTCTTGTTTGTGTCACACAATAGCCCATGTTCATTTGTTGATTTTAAATGCTTGTAAAAATCATTTCTAGAAAACGGCAAATTTGAGTGGAGTAAAATTATTGTCCATCTCTCACTACTTTTCTATATTAGCATATTACTACCTACATCAAACTGTAGCCACTGCTCCACGGATGAAACTCACATTTGACATATTTGACTGAGTCGTAAGAAATATTGACACAATAGCCCTTATGTTACCAGTACTGTTTATTCTGATATTTCTGTGAACTCAAATATTGATCAATTTCTTTAACAGGGCAGAACTAATAAGATGAATGTTCAAGTCATTTCCAATAATTTTTTCCACATGTTTGTTTCTAGTTTCTTAAATGCAATATTCTGCTCTCGGGTCAACAGCAGGTCACCCTTGACCTCTCATGTGTGTCCATTATTCACAGTGGACAAAATCAATGGGACAGCTGACATTCTGATTGCAAAGACTCGAGAACCAGGTGTATGTTTATATGAGTGCCAGTGAAAAAATTCTGCTAAGATAATTTCTTATTGCGATATGGATCAATGGCTCAGAACTTGAGATATTCTGAAGTAGGCAAGAGATGCTTTCTGTTACACAGTGGTTGAAAATTACCACCAATATGTGGCCAACTGCTAAAACGCACATTAACAAAACAATACTTTTGTGCAGTTTATTCAGTGTGGTTTATATTGCTGATTATTCTGCAAGATGAGGGTTTCTCAGTGGTCTGAAATTGCCTGGTGATTTGCCTGTGCTCATTGTTGAACTACCTTTGATATTCGAGGGATTACTTTTGCTAAATCCCACTCCTTCAAATCCGAGATGATTTCATTACCCTTGTCTCTCTTAGCTTCTGAGAGTTTCTCACTTGCTCATTCAATCTCTCCCACACTCACAACCAGATCACTGACATTAGACTATTTAAATTAAATTTATCTCTTTATTCCTGATAGACCTCTTTCACTCCAAATTAAGTTTAAGCAGGGTGCATTCACCAGAAAATCAAATAGGCCGTTTATATGCTAGTAAGAGGCTAGAAATTATTTGCATCATCTACCAGGCACAAGTCAGGAGAATATTGCAATGCTGGTTACTTGCCAGATTGTGTGTAGTTCAAATAAAACTCAAGAAACTTCACAATATCCATTGCAAAGTAACCTGCTTGAATATAGATTTAGGTTTAGGTTTATTATTATCATGTTTACTGAGGTATGGTGAAAAGCTATCTTTTTTAATGCTATCCAAACAGATCAGATATACCATAAATAAATACAATCAAATCGTACTCTTTTAATAGAACAAAGGGAAGATACAGATACTCCATCAATTACCCTAACCTTTGTTTCCTTCACTATTATCATACAGTGGCTGAAATATATACCATCTATTCATCCAGGCTTCTCTGACTGCACCTCTAAATCAATGACCTCTATCATCAAGAAGTACAAGGTTTTAGATTACATGGGGATGACACCATATGTTCCTTTCCAAGTCACCACCATCCTGATTTGGAAGTACAGTATATCACTACTCCACCATCGTCAATGGGTCTTCCGTGCATCAGCACTATAGAACCACATCACCAGAAGGACTGCAGCAGTTGGAAAAGATGGCCCATTAAAAAACCTCTCAAGGGTAATTAGGCATAAGCAATAAATGCTAGCCTTGCCAAAGATGCCCAAATCTCAAATAAATAATACATTAATAAAGTTCACGATTAACTTGAACAATCTTTGAGCAGCAGCTTCCACAAAGAGGCTAGGTTTAACCTGGGAAGAAAGTAGAGTCCCATCTTTGAGATCTCCATTTGCTTTGCCCGGCAACCTTTTGCTATAAAGAATCGGCTCAAATTCTATGAGACCTTTTATTTCTACTCTTCTAGGACATATAGAGAGAAACTCAATGTCCTGCCAAGCTTTCCCCCACCCTCAATGCAGAATGCTGGGGATCACTCTCCCAGATGTCCACAGTGGCCTCCTGCAGCATATTCTCTTGCTTCTGCCAACCTGGCAGGCAATGGGTTTGACCAGGCTCAATCAAGATCTGAACACATTTAAAAAAGAAGCCCATTTTCATCGCAGCTTAGAACGTGACTTTGCAACTCATGATGGCACCCCATCTCAACACGTGAACCCCTCTCCAAGTTAAAGTTAAGGCCCTGTTTCTCAACTAGCAGCTTATCCAACATTTACCCTGAAGACATCAAAACTCATTATTCCACATCCTGAAATAAATGGGCACAGTAATCGGGAGTGGATGGAACAGTGGGCAATCTGATATAGTCCCATTTGTACAATCAGCAAATGTTCTGACAGTTTCCTACAAACTCATTCAATTTCTCTCACACTCTCAACCAGATCACTGACATTAGATTATTTAAATTAAATCTGCCTCTTTATTCCTGATAGACCTCTTTCACTCCAAATTAAGTTTAAGCAGGGTGTAGAAGCAAAGCTTGCCTCTGCCATCTGCAGCAAGCTGCCGTTACCATAGAAACAGAGAGAAGGGAATGATCAAATCTCCAAAAATGAGGGTGGATGGTGAGTGAGGGAAAATCAATAATTTCTGTTAGCCTAGCTTGCACTTACCTGACAATCTTGGTTTTGTTGTAGGCCTGAAACACAATCCATTAATAGATTTTAAATACCACCCCAACCTTATACTGATGGCGAAGTTTTCAGAATGTTTGCTTCTTTTGATTTTATTTCTCTGTCAGTAATATCACATAATGAGAAGGAATTTTTCTTAATGTGTCTGTGTAAATGAGTAATAGTGAACAGATGAAATATCCATTTAAGTATATGTTATGAATAGGTGCAATTTCTGCATGATTTTTCTTTGTTATGATGTGGATGATATTGTTATTTTCTTTCTTTCCTCTCCCTTATTAAGGGTGTGATGGACCTTTCACTTGAACTACTGTAGCCTTTGTAATGATGTAATTCTCAAGAAGGTGTGAGTACAGAGTAATAGAAATATCCCCATTTACAACAATAAAGGAAGAATATATAGAATCATATAGTCATACAGCGTGGAAACAGGCTCGTTAGCCCAACTTGCCCACATTGACCAACATGTCCCATCTACACTAGTCCCACCTGCTTGCTTTTGGCCTATAACCCTCTTAACTTGTCCTATCCATGTTCCTGTCTAAACATTGTGATACCACCTGCCTCGACTACCTCCTCCGGCAGCTCATTCCATACACCCATCACCCTCTGTGTGAAGAAGGGTATGTCTGACTCAGAAGATTTGCAAGTTGGAACCCGAGTTTGTGGTGTTGATATTGCCTATGTTTGCTCCATGTGTATTGTAGGCAATTCCTTGACAGTCTAGTTAATATAAAGGACACACATGCTTAGCTTCTTTATATTGAAGGCTATATCTAATGGCAATCTGACAAAGCTTCTTTTGATTGGCACAGCTGAACTGTTATCATGTTTTTCTCACTTTTTTCCAAGGTCACTCCACTAGCAATAATTAAGTCTCAAAGGGCTAGTGTCACATTGTAACTTGTTCAAGGCACAAGAAATGAAATAGTGCCAAGTGGGCTATGTCTTTCATTAAAAAGATGATGAAGCATAGAACGTACTGTGCTAAACCCCCTGAGTCAATAGTTTATATGTTAATCCCATTTCTAGCCCATGTGGATGATTTCCTTCAGTTAAGGCTTCCTTTCTGCAAGAGACATGATTCTGGTTCCCTGGTAAACAAGGAGTATCAGTTGTTTGCTTCAAAAAAAGTATACATTGCAAATTGGCTCAAGCCAGTGGATGGTATAAGATGAAGGTATCACAAAATGCTGGAGTAACTCTGTGGGTCAGGCAGCATCTCAGGAGAGAAGGAATGGGTGACGTTTCGGGTCGAGACCCTTTTCAGACTGATCATATATAAGATGATATAAGATGATATAAGATATATAGGATGGTATAAGATGATCAGAATGCAGAATGTTAATGTATTTCAAAACCATATTCCCAAGCTTCCAGCCTGTCTGCTTTTCTAGATATTCCACGGTATCTATGCTTCCTCTGGTGTTCTGCTGTTACCATTTGTCTACCATGACGTCCTGCTCAAAATCCTCCAAATCCCTGGTGGGGTCAGTTAATGAACATCAGTGTCTTCTTCCAAGCCAACATCTCCAGCCTTGAGGTCCTAATTACAATCAGTCAGCTCCATCCTGCTGGCCACTTCAATTGTAGCAGATTTCTAAAACATGCACTCCATCCAAGAAGAATTCAGAAGGGTCCCAACCCGAAACATCACCCATCGTTCTCCAGATATGCTTCCTTACCTGCGTTACTCCAGCACTCTGTGTCCTTTCTCTCCACTCCAAGCCCTGACAGGTAGAGATTACCAGAAAGTTCAAGGATCATCACAAAGCTTCCTTAATAAAACTGAACCATCCCCATTGACATCTGGGTCTCCATACCACATGAGCGATCAAAGTGGAGAAGGAGCATTCAGACTCATAAATTCATAAGTTACAGGAGCAGAATTGGGCCTTTCAGCCCATCATGTCTACTCCGCCATTCAATCATAGCTGATCTATCTTTCCCCCTCAACCCCATTCTCCTGCCTTCTCCCCATAACTCCTGACACCTGTCTTATTCTGATTAGCATTGAGAACCTTGATTCCATGTTCCCGAGGGCACAGAAACCCAGTGATCAGCGGAAAGAGCGCATCACCTTCCCAATTGACCAGCCACCCTCTGTGTAAGCACCTCTTGCCCCTCAGTGGAGAGTCTGCAGCTCCCACATTGGCCTCATCAGTCACTTCCGGATCCACAGAACTGTAGTGAAAGACAATCATCCTTGATCCCGAGGAATATCCTGAGAAGATCTCTGGACTCTGGAAGATTTCTTTATCGCTAACTTCCTTCATTATTATATCATTTTGTCTCTCTTCTTTTTCTTTTGCCTCATAACATTGATATTGGAATAATAAATGCAAGATGGCCAGAATTTTGGGAAGGTACCACTTGAAACCACCGGGGGAAGGGCCTGAGAAAGCCCCCCCCCCCATCATGTACCTATTTAAATGTGAAGTTATTGTGATCTGGTGACTTGGACTTTGCAAAACATCGCATATAGTAGCATACTCCTGGCAGAGAAAAAAAATACTTCTGAGTGGCTGCTGAGGGAATAGATGATTATGATGGCACAACATGGGAAAGTAGTTGTTAGATTGATGGCTGTAATAACATTGGATCTGCTTCTATCTACTGTCAATCATGATGTTATTTGCTACATCTTGACACAATGCATATTTGGTGCATGGGAGGCAGTTACAAGAGTCTGTGGCTGGTGGAATGGGAGAGGTTTTGCACCATCAAGCCAGCTATCGGAACGGTAGATGTTTATTGACCATCCGTTTTATCTTCGCCTTCCAAAGTTGACATTAATGACCAAATAGTTTCCAAAGCTCCAGCTGCAACTCCCCACTCAATTGGCACAGAACAGATTGCATGCCCCACCTCCTCCCACTGCCATTAGCACAGGGCGGACAGGCTTGACAGCTATTGCATTCTGGGAGGGAAAGCGTGTGTGGGTCTGTGGATGTCACCGTGTTCAATCGAGTAAATCTGAAATTTCCCAATGTGCTCATTTACAACATGCAGCATTTAATTTCAGGGAGCTGAAGTTCATTTTCCGTGTTCTGGATGAAGCAGTCGCTCTTAAATCACTTGGCTAATTAATACATTGTCTAAATGGCTCATTAATGTAATATTTCTAACTTGCATAAACTGATATGAAATATTAGCACTTACTGATGATAAGAATCTCATAATGCTATTATTGTAGAGATGTATATAATTTATGTAATATATATGTATTTCGAATGCGTATGGTCGATAATTGTTCTCTTCCAAACCAGCAGGTGTCATGGTGATCCTGAAGGTTATCTTGTGATGTTCCAACATTGTTTGACAGATACCACGTTGATCGAGTTTGGCGACAGTTGTGTGATCTCAGCAGATGTGAAGAAAATGAATAAACTTCCTAAAGGTTGACACTTCACCTTTTTTTTGTATGCCAAGACATAACATTCTGGCAATGAGAAAAATCGTTCCCAAGTGATGAGTATCTTTGACAATGAGCAATTCTTTTCCAAAGACATAGGGAGGAGGAAGGGAAGTCTGCCAACTCCCTGCTTTTAAAAAAAGATAATAAAGAAAGGGAAATGGCCACAACAACAGCCCCAATTGTAGCATTTTATTGTCAAAGATACTCATGGGGAGAATGTTGTGAGAAATGGTTTCATTTCTTTGTGGCAACAGGATCAATGATGAATGTAAACAGAGGTCCATCTTAATTAACATGACGAGCGCCCGAGATATAGTAAAAAATAATAATCTGCTGAGCTAATGGAAATCTGGTGACTGAAAAAATAAGGAATTGTAGATTTATTCCAGAAGCATTTTAACACAAAGCCAAGAGTCAAGTGACAAAAATGTTTAATTGTTTAATGTACCGGCAACAGTACATTGAAATTCTTACTTGCTGCGGCTTTACAGGCAATGACATGACATGTAAATGCAATGACATACAGTTAAATATATAAGAATCATAATACGATAAAATATTATCTATAATACTTGGTATCCATAATAGTGCAGAAACAAGAGTCTGTAATGCAACCAAAGATACAGTCCATAGAAGATCATAGTTGCCGAGGTTAATGTTGTGTAGTCAGCAAGATCCCGCAGGGAGGTTCTGCTGCAGTTGTACAGGGCCTTGGTGAGACCGCACCTGGAGTATTGTGTACAGTTTTGGTCTCCTAATCTGAGGAAAGACATTCTAGTCTTAGAGGGAGTACAGAGAAGGTTCACCAGATTGATCCCTGGGATGGCAGGACTTTCATATGAAGAAAGACTGGATAGACTGGGCTTATACTCGTTGGAATTTAGAAGACTGAGGGGGGATCTTATTGAAACATATAAAATTCTTAAGGGGTTGGAGAGGCTAGATGCGGGAAGATTGTTCCCGATGTTGGGGAAGTCCAGAACCAGGGGTCACAGCTTAAGGATAAGGGGGAAGTCTTTTAGGACCGAGATGAGAAAACATTTCTTCGCACAGAGAGTGGTGAGTCTGTGGAATTCTCTGCCGCAGAAGGTAGTTGAGGCCAGTTCATTGCCTATATTTAAGAGGGAGTTAGATGTGGCCCTTATGGCTAAAGGGATCAGGGGGTATGGAGAGAAGGCAGGTACAGGTTACTGAGCTGGATGATCAGCCATGATCATATTGAATGGCGGTGCAGGCTCGAAGGGCCGAATGGCCTACTCCTGCACCTAGTTTCTATGTTTCTATGTTAACTTTGATTCACGATTAAGGAATCCCAAGAAAATAGTAACTGAGTTAGTCACCGAACTGAGGAAGTTTAAGACTGAGGAAGTTGTTATGAGTCTATGATTATGGCAACTTAATCACTCAGTTCTCAAGGGATAGTTTAGTTTGTGGAATCAATAATGCCCAGAGTCAGGGGTGGTTGTTATCAGAGAGGAATCTGTCCTTTGAGATGCACTGTAAGTTCCCCAAGCACTAGAATTAGCAAGTAAAAACACCAAAACACGCAGGAGAAACCAGCTGTTTGATATAATGGAGTGCATATGGGATAAGTGGCAAAGCACATAAAGAAAGCCAATGTTATAATTTTGGAGAGAAACACATACAGTTTGATTGCTGGATTAGGTGAGGAAAGCTTCACATATCTGGTTTGACTAGCCACATTGGCACAGCTTGTGGGAATAAGTATTGTTGAGCAAACTGAATGAAAGTAAGAAAATTGAATAAAGTGCCCAAAATCTCCAATGTTTCCAGTATACCTGCAATGTAAAGGAAGCAAGTGTAATACAGTGGAGAATGTGACAGAGATATGACATATCACACCTTGATACTGAGTGCTCTGTTAGAGTGACGAGCCAGACTAAATATGCAGATGGCCGGAAGATACCACAAAGGCACAGCTAAAGCTGAAAATCTATTTAGGTGAAAGTATTGAAGTCGTTGGAGCTGCTGACGTCACAGAGTAATACTGAAGATTAAAACCTTCCCGCTAGGAGCTGTTGCAAGCTCCAGGTTAAACATGTTGGGAAGTATCTGGCTGATGGAGGTTCCCCTGGATAGGAGGGATGTGCACCATATGGATGAATGGTTGGAACATTGGGGCAGGTGCTAGAAAGGTATAAAGATGTGTTCAAAGAGCTGGGCAAGCTGAAATTCATGTTGATCCCAATGCTCCACTTTGGTTCTCAAGCCAAGGTCAGCTTCTTATGCAATGAGTCCAGAAGTGGCAGGCTCCTCAGAAGGAATATAATTGAGGCTCTTCAGTAATCTGAATGGGGAGCACCCATTGTGTCAGTGGTAAGATGCTTCTAAGATGGTGCTCAACCCAGGTGACTGTTTGCGCGCTAGCCACGGAAGCAGATCTACAATCACATATTATAATCGCTCCACACTTTTAAATCTCTACTCCTACAGCAACATTTATTACTTTAACTATGATCTTCTATACCTCCTCTTATCATATATCTATACACTGTAAATGGCTCAATTGTAATCGTGTATTGTCTTTCCGCTGACTGGTTAGCACGCAGCAAAGGTTTTTCACTGTACCTCGGGACACGGAACAATAAACTAAACTAAACCGAAACTAAATGCCTGGTGCATTCACCAGAATTTGTGGCGATTACAAATGGACTGTGAATCGAGTCTCTTCCTCGAATAGAATATTTCTTTTACACTTTTGACTGGAGGACATCAGATTAGATATGGCATACATATCAACGGACTGTTTTGGGAGATCAGTTTAAAAAGACTTGACTGTCAACACACACACACAAGGGTTTATTCACATATAACTGACTATTCTTTGAAGTTTTGTCTGCATCTGCTGTGTCCCTGAGAACCATGGAGAGGTTACTGCAGGGCATTGCCAGGCTATTGTAAACAGATGATATTTTGGTTGCAGAACTTTCGAGAGATGGATTATTTGGTCAACTTTGATGCTATTAAATAACAAAAGTCGATTGGAGTAGGTGATATGCAAGCAAATGGACTTCCAGAAGGTGGGATGCTTTTAAAAGTGTGATAGGGGGAATTCAAGGTACTTATGTTCCTGTTAGATTGGAGGAACTCTGGATGATGAGAGTGAGAGTCATTGTGTCTCTGGTCAGGAAAAAGGAGGCATAGGACTGGTATAGGTAGCAGGGATCAAATGCATCCTAGCAGGAATTTAGGGGATTGGGAAGCATAGCTTAGAAGGAAATTAGGAAAGCTAAAAGACAGCATGAGATAGCTCTGCAGATAGGGGTAGATTTTAAAAGTATATTAATGGAAAATGGGTAACCAAAGTGGGGTCCCTCAGAAACCAAAACATCATCTCTGTGAGTAGCTGCAAGAGATGGGCAAGGTCCTCAATGAATATTTCTCCTGTATTTACCACAGAAAAATTCATGAAGACTAGGAAACTTGGAAAGGTTAATGGTGATGTCTTGAGGACAGTTCCTATACAGTCTAAGAAGTGCTGGATTGCCTAAAACATATGAAGGTAATCGGTAAATTTCTCAGGCTTGATCAAGTATATCCAAGGACACTGTGGGAAGCTGGAGAAAAAAGTCCAAGAACTTTAGATGAGATGTATGAATTATGGTTGGACACAGGTGAGGTGCCGGAAGATTGGAGATGACTAATCTTATGACTCTATTTAAGAAGGGCTGCAAACAAAAAACCTGAGAACTTTAGACCATGTCAGTGTGTCATTTGTGTTGGGCAAGCTACTGGAGGGGATTATGACGGATAAAATACACATGTATTAGGAAAGACAGGGTTGATGAGGAATAATCAGCATGGTTTTGGTCATGGGAGATCATATCTCACAAATTTGATTTAGATCGCACGGTAGCGCAGCGGTAGAGTTGCTGCTTTACAGCGAATGCAGCGCCGGAGACTCAGGTTCGATCCTGACTATGGGTGCTGCAATGTAAGGAGTTTGTACGTTCTCCCCGTGACCTGCGTGGGTTTTCTCCGAGATCTTCGGTTTCCTCCCACACTCCAAAGACGTACAGGTATGTAGGTTAATTGGCTGGGTAAATGTAAAAAAAAAAATTGTCCCTAGTGGGTGTAGGATAGTGTTAATGTATGGGGATCACTGGGCGGCACGGACTTGGAGGGCCGAAAAGGCCTGTTTCCGGCTGTATATATATGATATGATATGATATGATTTGTTTAAAGAAAAAACCAAGAAGGTTGATCAGGGCAGGGTAATAGCTGTAGTCTATATGGACTTCAGTAAAGCCTTTGATAAGGTTCTGCCTGGCAGGCTGCTCTGGAAGGTTAGATTGCATGGGATTCAGGGAGAGTTGGCTAAGTCCATACATAATTGTTTAAATGGTATGAAACAGGATGGTGGTGGAAGGTTGTTTTTTGGAATGGATGCCTGTGACTAGTGGTGTGCCTCGGGGATCAGTACTGTTTGTGATCTATCCCAATGATTTTGATGAGAATGTATATGGCATGATTAGTAAGTTTGCAGTTGGCATTAAAATAGGTGGTATCTTAGAAAGTGAAGATGATTATCAAGAATCACAGCAGGCTTTTGATCAGCTGAGCAAGTGGTCCATGGACTAGCAAATGGAATTTAATTCAGAAAAGTATGGGATGTTGCATTTTGGAAGTCAAACCAGGACAGAACCTTCACAGTGAACGCTAGGACTCAGGGGAATGTTGTAGACCAGGGGGACCTTGGAGTACATTGTTCCCTGAAAGTGGAATCACAGGTAGATTAGGTGGTGAAGACGGCTTTTGGCAAGTATGCCTTCATCGGTCAGAGAATTGTGTAAAGAAGTTGGAACATTATGTTACAGTTGTTACAAGACGTTGGTCAGGCCACACTTGGAGTATTGTGTTTAGGTTTGGTTAACCCACTAAAGGAAGGATCCCATTAAGGTGGAGAGGGTGCAGGGAAGATTTAGGAGGACATGTCAGAACCCGAGAGCCTGAGCTGTAAGGAAAGATTGGGTAGACTAGGACTTTAATCCTTGGAACGCAAGGCTGTGGAGTGATTTTATAGAGGTGTATAAAATCATGAGGGGAATAGGTGAATGCACAGGAGGGTGAATGCACAGTCTTTTTCCCAGGGCAGGATATTTAAGAACTCAAGGACATAGGTTTAACGTGAGAGAGAAAATATTTTATAGGAACCTGAGAGGCAACCTTTTCACTGAGAGGTGTATGAATAGCTGCCAGATGCAGTACAATGACAATATTTAAAAGACAATCGGGCAGGAACGTGTATACGAAAGGTTTAGAAGGACATTGGCCACACACGGCCAAGTGTGATTAACTTGGACGGGACATCTTCGTCTGTGTGGGTGAGTTGGGCCAAAGGGTCTGTTTCTGTGCTGTTTGATTCTATGACTTGCAGAATATAAAGTGTTGAGCAGGTTGGAGTAGACTGGCCTATGATCAATGACGTCAATGTGCTTGCTTTGAGAATGTACAGTACTTTGGACTCTACATGGTCACTAAAGAAAGACATGCCATTCAGAAGAAGGTAATTGCCATTACCATTGCTTGGAGCCTAATTAATGTAACTGAACAGAAAGCATTTCTGGGATTAATGAAGTGTTATAATGCATTTTTGTCCAAAGTAGCAAATATAGTTTCATTGCTCCAATTGCTTTAAAAGGATGCATAGTGTAAAGGGGCTGAGGTTCAAGAAAGGCTTTTGCACATTTCATGAATAACTGCAGTCTGCTGATGTGCTAGTCCATCATTTAATAGACAGGGTTAATCTTATCTCGAGCCAAAGTTTGAGCAGCACAGTGGCGTAGCTGGTAAAGCTGCTACCTCACAGCGCCAGAGACCTGGGTTTGATCCTGACCTTGTGTGGAGTTTGCTTGTTCCCCCTGTGACCACGTGGGTTTTCTCTGAGTGCTCACACGGTTTCTTCCCACATTTCAAAGACGTGTGGATTTGTAGGTTAATTGGCCTCTATAAATTGCCCCTAGTGTGTAGGAAGTGGATGCGAAAGTGGGATAACATAGTGTGAGGGGGTGATCGATGGTCAGCGTGGACGGTGGGCTGAAGGGTCTTTTTGCGTGCTGTATCTCTCTCTCTATCTCTCTGATACGGTGTTGTGGTTTTTCCATCAAATGGAAGATGGTTCTCCGAGCTGGCAGGTTGATGTTCAGAACTCTGACAGCAGCAGAAAACCTTCGCTCAGCGGGGTAAAGAAAGTTTAGTCATTGTGTCTGGAGTGCAGCAGTTCAGTAAGTATATTTATGGACAGCACTTCGCCATTTACACGGGTCACAAACCCTTGATTTCCCTGTTCTATGAATTGAAGCCGGGCCCTCAAAAGGTTTCCCCGTGAGTTCAAAGATGAGCTTTGACCTTGGGAGCATTGAATATACTACTGTTTGCAACGCTCTCAGTCGTATTCTGGTGCCAGAGATGACTGCTGATGAAGGAATACAGGGCTAAATGCTGGTGATGAATCATCTGGACACTTTGCCTGTGACTACTGTGCAAATCAGACAGTGGGCAGTAAAAGACCGTGTACTGCCTCAAGTGGAGGGCAGGAGGTGAGGCACTCTCCCAGAGAGAGAAGATCTCTGGAGTATTTGAATGAATAATTTTGAATTAGCCTGGGGGAGGTAGTGGGTGGGGAGGGGATGGAATATAACATATGTAGAATTGGATTGTTCTCCTCCAAGCCAGCTGGCGTCATTGTGCTTCGGGGGACTTGTCTTACTCTGTTCTCTTTAGCAGATGACATTGTTTGCTGATCTACTAATCTCTGTAAGAATTGTGCTTCCAAACATATGCATTCAGCAGGCTTGTGAAAACAAATTAACTTACTAAAGGTCAAAGCTTCCCCTCCCCCTCCCCCCTTCTTGCATGCTGTATAAGTTATGGTGGGTAATTTAATGCTAACTAAATTGGATACTGATTAATGTGAATCCTATCTGCTGTAGATTTGACAAAAAATTAATAAAGTTTTGAAAACCTGGAGCCTAATAAACCGATACTGCATAGTGGCTTTGTAAAGCAAATTAATTCCCAGATTATTGCTTTTTAGAGCATAACCAATAACATATTAATCTTTGTGCATGGAATGTGCTTTACAGCTGGCTCTTAATAAATTGAGATCAGAAAGTAAAACAGTTGGCACTTTCTACAGCTAGTAGGATTAGAATTTTCTCAATGTGACTTATATCATATCATATATCATATACCATATCATATATATACAGCGCGGAAACAGGCCTTTTCGGCCCACCAAGTCCGCGCCGCCCAGCGATCCCCGCACACTAACACTATCCTACACCCACTAGGGACAATTTTTTACATTTACCCAGTCAATTAACCTACATACCTGTACGTCTTTGGAGTGTGGGAGGAAACCGATCTCGGAGAAAACCCACGCAGGTCACGGGGAGGACGTACAAACTCCTTACAGTGCAGCACCCGTAGTCAGGATCGAACCTGAGTCTCCGGCGCTGCATTCGCTGTAAAGCAGCAACTCTACCGCTGCGCTACCGTGATGCCCTTATACCACAAACTATTTTACAGCGTGGCATCAGACAGCATGGACATCAGCAGAGTTACATACATATTTCCTGGTGGTGCCATTAACCTACCCATTGGCGTAAAATGGAGGTGGCAGCCAAACCTCCAATAAACTGTACAAACAGTGAGGGTGGAGGAGCCATTTGTGTTTGTACTAGCTGTTTAGCATATCATATCATTTTGTATCTTGCTGTATTATTTTTGGACACTTGGGGGATGTCGTGAGATGAATACATATATGGGCATAACGTACTGGGAGGAGTCAGAACTAGGTACCATCTGGGAATGCAGAGACGGGATGTGTCAGACACGGAGTAGCTATGGTGAGATATAGTTCTTACCAGGCCTATGACGAGAGAAAAGCTTGGATAAATACAAATCTGTTTGTATTACTACTTCAATAAACGACTAATTAAACTGAAACGTCTTTAAGATCTCCCTGTTGTTGGTTTGCATGAAGATCGATCACTCCAGCCTTCGTGAAGTGGTGGCAGGCGGAGAGGACTTTCTCGTAAAGACTGAAGTTGCCACTACATTAAAAATAAGAACAATCAGCACTAGAAGGTGGTGGTGATACCAACAAAAGAAGCAGTCATTTGTACAAACTGGATCCAGTGCTGCATGATGGACTTCTGTGTGTTGCCGATCGTCTGAATAGACTAGCAATGCCTGAAAAGGATAAACATCCTATTATTCTTTCAAAGGACCTTCACATATTAACACTATTGTTACGACATATCTATGAACAGCTCGGTCATGGAGGAAGAAATCATCATCATCATATCATATCATCATATCATCATCATCATCATATATATACAGCCGGAAACAGGCCTTTTCGGCCCACCAAGTCCGTGCCGCCCAGCGATCCCCTTACATTAACACTATCCTACACCCACTAGGGACAATTTTTACATTTACCCAGCCAATTAACCTACATACCTGTACATCTTTGGAGTGTGGGAGGAAACCGAAGATCTCGGAGAAAACCCACGCAGGTCACGGGGTGAACGTACAAACTCCTTACAGTGCAGCACCCGTTGTCAGGATCGAACCTGAGTCTCCGGCGCTGCATTCGCTGTAAAGCAGCAACTCTACCGCTGCGCTACCGTGCCGCCCTATGCTGTCTCGTCTTCGTAAAAGATACTGGATTATCAAAGCTAACTCCGCTGCAAGAAAAATCATAACAGACTGCGTTGTGTGTAAATGACAGTGGGGAAGAGTTAGACAATAGACAATAGACAATAGGTGCAGGAGGAGGCCATTCAGCCCTTCGAGCCAGCACCGCCATTCAATGCGATCATGGCTGATCACTCTCAATCAGTACCCCGTTCCTGCCTTCTCCCCATACCCCCTCACTCCGCTATCCTTAAGAGCTCTATCCAGCTCTCTCTTGAAAGCATCCAACGAACTGGCCTCCACTGCCTTCTGAGGCAGAGAATTCCGCACCTTCACCACTCTCTGACTGAAAACAAAACTGTGGAACATAAGATGGCAGATTTGCCCCTGATGAGAATTCTATCAGATAAGCCTCCATTTACAGATGTAGGAGTAGACTACTTTAGTCCTTCCGAGATCAAAAGAGGACAAAGTTTTGTTAAAAGGTCTGGTGTAATCTTCACCTGCATGGCAAGCAGGGCAGTACATCTTGAGGTTGCAAATACACTTGACACAGACTCCTGCATCAATGCGTTATGAAGATTAATTTGTCGACGAGGTCAAGTTTCATCTTTAACATCAGACAATGGCACAAATTTTATCACAGCGGAAAGAGAATTGAGAGAAGCATTCAATGACTTGAATCAGGATAAGGTCCAGAATGCTATGCTTCAGCAAGGGATAAGATGATACTTTAACCCTCCAGCAGGATCCCATCATGGCGGTGTTTGGGAACGATTGATCCGTATGGTTCAAAATGTCCTGCACTCTGTTCTTAGCCAACAAGTTCTGGGCGATGAAGGATTGCAAACTTTAATTTGTGAGAGTGACAACAGTGGTCAAAGGTGAAAAGAAGCTTTGCTACAGGTGACGTTGTTCTGGTGGCTGATTCCACTGCCCCACGAAGCTCTTGGCTAATGGGCAGAATATTGGAAACCATACCAGATGCACAAGGTCTTGTGCGCACAGTTTGACTTCAGACTAAGAGCAACATCTTGGAAAGACCGATAATGAAGATATGTCTGCTCCTAGAAGCTGATACCTAAGTACAGCAAAGACTGGTAGTATTAAAGATTGAAGAATCACTAAAATAGATTAGATGCCATCATATAGTGCATACTTTATTTTGATTACACATGGTTTTCATGGCTCCTTTTAATGTTTACTAATAATTGTTTGGTTATATACGTAGAACAATTAGGGGCTGGCATGTAGGAGCCATTTGTGTTTGTACTGGCTGTTTAGCATATATTATTTTCTATCTTGCTGTATTTTTTTGGACACGGGGGTTGTCGTGAGATGAATACACATATGGGCATAACGTACTGGGAGGAGTCCGAACTAGGTACTATCTGGGAATGCAGAGACGGGATGCGTCAGACATGGAGGAGCTATGGTGAGATATAGTTCTTACCAGACCTATGATGAAAAAAAAGCTAGGATAAATACAAATCTGTTTGTATTACTACTTCAATAAATGACTAAACTGAAACGTCTTTAAGATCTCTCTGTTGTCGGTTTGCATGAAGATTGATCACTCCACCCTTCGTGAAGTGGTGGCAGGTGGAGAGTACTTTCTCGTAAGGACTGAAGTTGCTACTGCAGAGGGTCTTCGTACTTCCAAGGCACACAGAAGACTTGCAGACAAGAATTGTTCACTCTGTCGTTTTGTTGCTTCTGTAGGCACAGAACATGTTAAGAGATACACTTCAGATCAGTGAAATTTGTGTTTCAGGTTTACTTGCTATGGTTTGGTTATGAGTGTTGTTGTAACTGCACCCTTCTAAAGGAGTGGGTATTTAAATTATTCTATTCTCATGTAAGGCCTTCCCTAAATTGTACTTCTTTGCATAAATGTTTGATTGCCTCCTCCTCATGCTCTCCATTTCTGCCTGATTAGGCTTCTCTGAGGTTACCTGAAATGTTCTTCATTGGAAATATTGCTTTATAAATGAATGTTGTTATTATCAAGGGCAGAAGCAAAACATTGTCAGGTGGTATTGGAAGAGTTTTGGCAATGCTGACATTTGTTATCCACCCCTGGTAATCCTTGAGACCTGTTTGTTGATGCTCCATGCAAACTCCACCCTAGTTACATCAACTTTACCTCAACGAGCAAATTTTAACTTAATTTCCTGTTATAATCTTTCCATTCCCATTCATTTCCAGAATATATGTATTCCAATAATTTGATGAAGCAGACCGATGTAGATTGATTTTTACCTCGTATCCATTCACTTGTTGAGATTCTCAGATGCACCAGGCCTAAGCCCATTACTTCTATCCCTACCAACTTTCCTATTTAAAAAAAAATGCTTTTCTCTTTAATCTGCCTGGATGTTACATTCACTATGTTCCTTTCATTTCTCCTTTAGCGTAATTTATCCCCCTAACATCAGGTGGCCTCCAAGCATTAACATTTTAGCCTTAATATTTCAGCACTGGTTTCTTCTGAGTGCTCTCGTTTCCTTTTGTGCTTTGTTTGGCATCTTCCATAGACACTATCGCTTCTAAACAGCATTCACAACTACCTTATCCTATTCTTTCACCAATCTGCCCACTTGCTATAAAAATGTTATATATCAAAACGTATGAGATTCTGAATGGGATCCTTGTGGATAAATGCTGAGAGGATGTTTCCCACCAAGCGGATGTGTCAACAGTCAGGGAGTTCAGAGTAAAGGATGGTTTTATTTAGGATGTGACTCATACCCCAGAGAGCTATGGGTCGTTGAACAATCAAGTGAAGACTGTAAGACTTTTAAACTACAAGGGACTAAAGGAGAAGGGGAGAGAGGAGGAAAATGGTATTGAGACAAAGATTGCAGAGGAGCTGCTGCCTCACAGTGCTAAGGACCTGGTTCATTCTGGATAACAGGTGTTTTCCATGTGGAGTTTTCACATTCTCTCTTTCATCATGTGGGTTTCTTATGGATGCTCTATTTTCTTCCCACACCCCAAAGACATAAGGATATAATTGGCCAGTGTAAATTGGTGCTGGAGTGTAGGTGACTAGTAGAATCTGGAGGGAGTTGATGTGAATACGGGGAGGAAAAGATGATGTTAATGTGGGATCAGTGTAAATGGTCGATGGTTGATAAATTAAATCAGTTGAAGGGCTTGCTTTCATGCTGCATCTTTCTATGATACAATGACTCTAATATGGACTTGATTACATTCTAACTTCAAATGAAGCTTGGATTTATAGGACACAAAATGCTGGAATAACTCAGCGGATCAGACAGCATCTCTGGAGAACATGAATAGATGACGTTTCGGGTCGAGACCCTTCTTCAGACTGGATTTATAGATACATTTTCTGACATAAGAGGAATGTCACTCTTATTCTGACTCTTAGAACATAGAACAACTCCTTTAAACTTTGCCCCTCTTACTTTAAAGCTGTGGCTTCTAGTATTTGAAATCTTTTTTTTTCCACTGTCCTCTAAATTTCATCAAAACATCTCACTGAAATATCTTCACTGCCTTTCCCTTTCGCCCCGTGTCTCATCCATATTCACACTTATTTCATGATCTTGCAACATCAAGTAGTATTGTCATTCTTTATAACCCTTGCATAGAAATGCCCAGCTCCAGAATTTTCCCAGGGATTCATTGTGTTGACCCAGCAGCAATGAAGTATAGCAGTACCTGTCCAAATCACAATGGTGACTGATTAGGAGGGAAACTTGTAACTGATGTTGACCCCAATTTTTTGCCCCTCTTATCCATCGACAAGAAAGTGGTCTCAGATTTGGTAAAGAAGCTTTAGTGACCTGTAACATACACTACTATCTCCTTATCTCCCTGGTCAGTGACATGTCTGGCCATCCCCACCTTAAACACATTCAATATCTCCGCTTCCACGTACCCTGTCGATTGTTCATGTCAGTTTGACTTTAATAAGAATTTGTTATAACAATCTCATTGAGCAAAAGAAAGTTTAGCCATTTTTTTCCCCCTCATAGTCACAAATAAATCTTGAACTAACAATTGATTATTAACCTGCAGGGTGAATATTTGTGACACAGATTGAGCAGAGAAATGCCAACAGCAGTGGGATTCCAGAGAATGCACAGGTGGAACAGCTAAACCTACCTAATGGTTTCCCACCATTGTTTTCCTGTCTGCGTCCCAACATTGAACACATCATGTTCGGTCTGGGACCCTCCTCACTTTGCACAAGCCTACTCTCTCAGTGTGGATCTAATGCAAGGTATGCATTTGCATTTATTTCAGTTGCAGGTCACAGCTCTGAGGGACTTTGATGAGTGTTATTTCGATTTTTATTTTAAAACACGTCAGGTTTGATTGACCTTTTTGCATTCAGAAATGCTGAAACTATTAATAACTGCAAGCCAATCATGTTTCCTGATTTAAAACACAGGGAATTACTACATAGCTTAATGTGATTGTTTGAAATCTTTTTGGCCTTTCACATTCCCAAAGAATGAAAAGCTGTTAATGTCAAAATAACACCAGATACATTCACTGCTTTAATATTAAAATTAAACTTAAAATATTAAAATAATACAAATGTTCTACTCCCACCTACAGCAACATTGTACTTGACCTTATTTTGTTGGGCACCCTGGAGAAAAGGGATGGATGACATTTCAGGTCGGGACCCATTTGAAGTAACGTCACCCATCTTTTTTCTCCAGATATGCTGCCATATGTAGAGTTACTCCAGCACCTTGTGTCTATCCTTGGAAGGGATTCAAAGTGATTAACTTGACCTCCTATCTATCATGCTGTTATGCTGCTGACTCAAGAGTCGGCTGGAAACAATGACCCTGTGGGTTGGATGTGGCCTGCTCATATTCATGTTATATACCAATAATATACATGGTTACTTTGTTCACTGTTCATTAATGCTTTTCTAAGTTGTGTCTTTTTGTTAATGTGTTGTGCTATTTTTGAGTGACCTGTGGCGGCCAAGTTAAGACCCATTTGTTTAATAATGCTATATCAATCAGCAAAATCCAGACAATACATTTAACCTTGGGTTAGTGGTGGCTCTATTGCATTTGAGTCAAAATGTTGACTGAGTGTAGTAGGTTTAAATGAAGCTGTAGGATTATTGCATTGTTGTAGGCACTACTTATGTGATTAGATCAAAGTCGTGGACCCATTTGCATTATTTGAAGAAATGCTTGGGTTTTCCAATACCCTGATTAATAGATGTTCTTCAGTGAGCATTACTAAAGCCTGCTTACCTGGTCACGTCTTAATTACAGTTTGCTGGTTCTTGCTGTGTTTCCTCGGCTTAGAAGGCTTAGGAAATTCGGCAGGTCCCCTACCACTCTCACCAACTTTTACAGATGCACCATAGAAAGCATTTTATCTGGATGCATCACAGCTTGGTTTGGGAACAGCTCCATAAATGACTGCAAGAAATTGCAGCAAACTGTGGACGTAGCCCACGAACCAACCTCCCTCTATTGACTCCATTTATACCTCACGCTGCCTTGGCAAGGCCAGCAGCATAATCAAGGCCGAGTCGCATCCTGGCCACTCCCTCTTCTCCCCTCTCCCATCAGGCAAAAAGTTATAGAAGTGTGAAAACGCACCCCTCCAGATTCAGGGACAGTTTCTTCCCAGCTGTTATCAGGCAACTGAATCATCCTACCACAACCAGAGAGCTGTGCTGAACTACTATCTTCTTCATTGGTGACCCTCAGACTATCCTTGATTGGACTTTAATGGCTTTATCTTCCACTAAACATTATTCCCTTATCATGTATATATACACTGTAAATGGCTCGATTGTAATCATGTATTGCCTTTCTGCTGACTGGATAGCGCGCAACAAAAGCTTTTCACTGTACCTCGGTACATGTGACAATAAACTAAACTGTATAACTGTACATTACAATAGTGATTACTTTTCCAAATTACTTAATTGGCTTCACATACATTTCCATTGTTATGAAAATACACTATTTTTAATTGAAGCCTGTTTCAACTATGTATGTCTCACATCCTAATCTTAATGTGAATGACAAGCCACCACTGAATGGGAGTGCTGTTGGGATCTGTGGCAGGCTAGAGGAGGTAGATTTGTTTTTGCTGTGCAAATACCAGTCACTAACAAAATATAAAGACAACAACCACCTCCAGACTTAGCAGCACTTAAACATTGAATATGAATATAATTAGTTGTCAGGCTGAATTGAGTAGATAAATGACAATTCACGACTACATGTGATTCAACATTAACTGTTGATAATAAGTTTGCAATCACAATCAGCATCTGAGATTGATGAAAGATTAGACTGCTTGAATAATGCATACAGTTTTTGATAATTACCAGATTAAAGTGGGAAGAGCGAACCCAGTTCAGCTGAGGTTGTTACTCTTTGAGGTCCCCTAAAGTTCTAATTAAAAGAAACCTCCTGGCCTTCTCCTCACTTCAGAATGGTGGGTGCGTCATGTCTGAGGAACCAATTTACACTTCAAAGTTAAGACACAAAGTGCTGGAGTAACTCAGCAGGTCAGGCAGCATCCGTGGAGAACATGGATGGTTGATGTTTCAGGTTGGAACCCTTCTTCAGACTGAGGCATATTCTCCAGGGATGCTGCCTGATCTCATGAGTTACTCCAGCTATTTGTGTATTCTTTATGTAAACCAGTATCTGCAGTTCCTTGTTCTTACACTTCAAAGATATCTGTCTCCTTCTCTTAAGCAAACAGACTGTTCCAGTGTGAGGTGCGTGATACCATGAGAAACGAGTGCAGGAATATGCCATTCTGTCCTTTAAATTGACTATGCTGTTCAATATTTTCAAGGTAGACCTTTCACAATTCCATCTTCTTTGAACATATCTGACTCTCAAAATTTATTTTGAAATAGATAAATTAAAAATATGCCATTGGGTCACAGTCCAAGTCAATGATTATGCCCTTTCCAAGCATTCTTCCTTTTTCTCTCCTCTCCAGCTACCAACGTAAGCCTCTATTCCCTTCTGCCTTGTATGCTTGTCGATTTTCCTGCTGAATGTGCCACATCATTCACTTCATAGCTCTTGATTGAAAATGCTTCTCCAGAGTTCTCCATTAGAATTCTTGGTGATTTTCTATGTTGACGCTCACTAATTCTTCTGCACTAGCAGAAATATTCCCTCTCAATCTACTCTATAAAAGCCTTTCATAATATTAAAACTTTTACCCTGTACCACAGATGCTTCAGGATAGAAAATTCCTAGGTTTCTCAGCCCAATTAATTAAGGAATTTCGCTCCATTTCAATTCAGTTTTAAATATAACTGTGGCCTCCAGTTCTTAACACCAGTTGGTATTTTACCCTGTCAAACCTCTCATCCTTTTCTCCGTGGAATATTGGCATAGTCTATTCAGGGGCAATGTTCCCACTTCTCCCCGATCCCCATACCAGTAACAGTTAGGCGGCACAGTGGCACAGCGGTAGAGTTGCTGCCTTACAGTGCCAGAGACCCAGGTTCGATCCTAACTATGGATATGAATATGGAGTTTATTCTGGATGGAGTTTATACATTTTCCCTGTGACTGCTTGGGTTTTCTCTGGGTGCTCTGGTTTTTACCCACACTCCAAAGATGTACAGGTTTTTAGGTTAATTGGTTTCAGTAAAAATTGTAAAATTGTCCCCAGTGAATAGGATAGTGCTAGTCTGCTATTGGGGGGTGATCGCTGGTCGGCACAGACTCGTTGGGCCGAAGGGCCTGTTTCCATGCTGTATCTCTAAAGTCTAAAGTCTAAAGTCTCAGCAGTCATCAAAATATCTTTACTCTACTATACATATAAAAATTATATAGGATACTCAAGAATTCATCCCACCAAGGGCCAATAAAATTGCAGTAAGACAGCTTAACCCCATTTGACAGCTTAACCCCTTTTGCCAACTTTTTTGTAAAACAGGCCAACATCCTTTTCCTCTGATTACTGCCTGCATGTTAATTTCCATGCTTTGTTAATATAGACAACCAATGCCATTGCACATTAAAGTTTCCCAATGCCTTGTCACTTAAAAATGTTGTTTTTCTATTTTTCCACAAATGTAGACAACTTCAATTTTCACAATAATTTTTATAGTTTGCATTATTTCCAGAACTTGCATGATTTTGTTCTCATGAACTGAGTGGATGCCTTGTCTTTCATTGGTAGGATGAACTTGGCTTTTTGACAAATCTGAGTGATGAACTAGGTGCAGAAATATCTCGATCTGAGCTCCATCACAGATAGAGATGACCAGTCAGACAGAGTCAAGGATGTGCTAACTCAATTGAGAAAGACTTTACCTCCACTGACTCTCTAGTCCCTGGCCACTCAAAGTGAAGATGGAGATTCACGTTGAGAAACTTGAGTCCATGATTTGAGAGTGTACAGAAGTCCTGTGTACATGATGGGAGGAGCACCCCACTTTCAAATGAATGATCTGTCCCCCACACACCCTGCAAAGTACCTCTGGTCCCTACAGTTTACATGTCCTACATTGGCCTTATCAGTCATCTCAGAACCCACAACAATTGATTAGTGCAGGTGTCAGGGGTAATGGGGAGAATGAGGTTGAGAGGGGAGGATAGATCAGCCATGATTGAATTACGGGATAGACTTGGTGGGCCAAATGGCCTAATTCTGCTCCTATCACTTATGAACAACGGAATGGAAGCAAGTAATCTTCAGTCCCAAGGGAATGTCAACCAGGCGCACGGAGTTGATATCTGATATTCAAAGTGCGTTCCCCATTGAATAAATTAACTTTCAATGTTGGTGGCAATGATTGAACTAGCTTGCTCATGTTATACTGCCCCTAATAATAGAGAAACATCCACATTTAAATGAGATGCTTGTACATGAACTGAGACTTAAGGTTTACTGACAAAAACATCATCAAAGCTGTAAACATAACGTAATTCGTCACCGTTATGTGACTGGATCCTGGACTGCTTGATGGAGCGACTGCAGGCAGTGAGAATGGCAGTGGGAATGGGCCCGCACCTGTCCTCCACTATCACCCTGAGTACTGGTACTCAGGGCTGCGTTTTGAGTCCCATGCTCTTCTCTCTATTCACACACGACTGTGTTCCTGCATTTGACACCAACACCATTGTCAAGTTTGCAGACGACACAACGGTGATCGGGCTGATCACCAACTATCATGAGGAGCTGATCATGAAACTACAGAGCGGAGGTGCAGAACCTGTCCGACTGGTGCTCAGATAACAACCTGTCCCTAAACACCTCCAAGACCAAGGAGCTCATCATCAACTTCTGTAGGTCACACAACAGGGAATACGCTCCGATCTTTATCAACGGGGACAGTGTGTAGAGAGGGTCCAGCTTCAAGTTTCTAAGCACTCACATTTTGGAGGACCTCACATGGTCCACTAACACTGCTGTGCTGGTCAAGAAGGCGCAGCAACGACTGTTCTACCTGAGAACACTGAAAAAGTCTGGTCTGCCCCAACAGCTGTTGACGACCTTCTACTGCTGCACCATAGAGAGCATCCTAACGCAGGGCATCCCTGTGTGGTATCTCAGCTGTACGGAGGCAGAGAGCCCTTCAGCGGGTAGTCTATAGAGCTCAGAAGACTATCAGAACACAGCTACCAGCCTTGGAAGGCATCCACAACACATGATGCCTCAGAAAAGTCACCAGCATTCACAAAGACTCCTCACACCCCTGCAATAGTCTGTTCGAACTTCTACCATCTGGCAGACGTTACAAGGCCTTCTATGCCCGCACCTCCAGACTCAGGAACAGTTTCATCACCAGGGCCATAGCTGCTATGAACCGGTCCTGCTGAGTCGGATGGTCACATCGCACAGCGAACCGGCACAGAACTACTTGCACTTTATTCTGTTTTAAAACTGTTTCTAATTTTGTTTCATTGGGTTGTCTAAATTTATACTGATTAGCTAATTAATTTATTGCATCGTATGGAAGTCGCATTCCCAATCTTGTTGTACCCCTGTACAATGACAATAAAGATATATTGTATTGTAAATGAAAGTATCGTAGAGCTCTTCTGATATCAATCGGGTCACATCTCGGATGCTCTCGTATGGAACACATCATCTTGGGCGCAGATGCGACGTAGAGGGAGAAATTGGGAGTAGGTACTTGCAAATGCTTCTCATTTTCACCCTACAAACAGTTTACAGTGGCCTGTTTCCTTTATCATCCGAGGTCCTCATTTTTTTGGGAATGGGGGTTCCCCTCTCCCATCATAGATGAGGCCCTCACTCGTGTCTCCTCGGTACCTCACAGCTCCACCCTTGCTCCCCCTCCCCCTCCCCCTAGTCACAACAGAGACAGAGTTTCCCTAGTTCTTACCTTGCACCCTATCAGCCATTGCATACAACACATAATCCTCTGAAATTTCCGCCACCTCCAACGGGATCCCACCACCAGCCACATTTTCCCATCTCCACCCCTTTCCGCCTTCCGCAGAGACCATTCCCTCTGCACCTCCCTGGTTACCGCATCCATTCCACCAAAACCACCCCCTCCCCAGGAACCTTCCCCTGCAACCGCAGAAGATGCAACACCTGTCACTATACCCCCTCCCTCGACTCTGTCCAGGTACCCCGACAGTCCTTTCAGGTTAGGCAGAAGTTCACTTGCACCTCCTCCAACCTCATCTACTGTATCCGTTGTTCAAGATGTGGACTCTTATACATCGGCGAGACCAAACGCAGACTGGGCGATCGTTTTGCGGAACACCTTTGCTCAGCCCACTTGAACCAACCTTATCTCCCGGTTGCTGGCCACTTTAATTCTCCTTCCTGTTCTTACACAGACCTTCCGGTCCTCGGTCTCCTCCATTGTCAGTGAGGCTAAACGCAAATTGGAGGAATGTGGAGATGTTGCAAAGCCCATGCAAAGTCCAGTGGCCCAAGAAAACAAATAAGATAGATCTGGCTCTGTGTTCCTCATCTCCAGAGGAACAGCATCTCATATTTCGCTTGGGCAGCTTACAGCCCAGTGGTATGAATATTGAATTCTCTCACTTCAGGTAGCCCCGGCATTCCCTCTCTCTATCCCTCCCCTACCCAAGTCGCACTAGCTTCTCATTTTCACCCTACAAACAGCTTACAATGGCCTGTTTCCTTTATCATCGTTTCTTTTTCTGCATATCTTTCATCTATTATTTTTTATCTCTCCACATCACCGTCTATATCTCTCTTTTCCCTTATCTCTAAACTGTCTGAAGAAGGGTCTCAACCCGAAACATCACCCATTCCTTCTCTCCAGAGATGCTGCCTGTCCTGCTGAGTTACTCCAGTTTAAACCAGCATCTGCAGTTCCTTCTTACACACTATATTAATTTTAGATTTTAATGTTTTTCTTTCAGATTTCCGGCACCTTCATTATTCTGTTGCAGGTTTAATATTTACATAGCCCAGTGAAGAGACGTCCTCACGCAATGACATACCTGGGCACCAAGATCAACATGGACATTTTTTTGAGAAGCCACTTCTGATGCCCCATTCACTTACTATGGCATCATTCAATTCATGTTCCTCTCGGAAGTGAAATGCTGTTCATTTTTTACTACATTTGACCAGAACACCAGCAGCAGAAACCCAGGCACCTAAATTAATTCTCAAGATGCAAACACCACATGCTATGTCAAAAATAGAGAAGCTTAAGAATAGAGAAAAAAAAATTAAATTCATTTCAGAGGCAGAATGTCATTAGCAAGGCCAAGATTTATTGTCTCCCCTTAATTGCCTTTGGGAAATTGGTAATGATACATCCTTTTGAAGCATCAATCCTCTCACTATGTTTTGGGGGTTTCCAATACATGGATTCACAGGTGATGACTCAACAGCAATGTATTTTCAAGTCACAATAATGTGTCACAGGAGGGGAATTTTTCAATTGGCATCCAGCTTCTGCTTTTAGAATCATATAGCACAGAAACAGACCCAACTTGTCCAAGCTGACTTATCCAGCTATCTGCATGGAGTTAGCATGTCCTCCCTGCGACTGTGTGGGTTTCCCTTGGTTGCTTTGGTTTCATCCTCCATGCAAACGATGAGTTGCTTAGTAGGTCAATTGGCTTCTGTCAATTATCTCTTGTCTGGTTGGGTAGCAGGAGAATACGTGGAGTGAAACCTATGTGAATGAGAATGGTGATAGAGATGTGAGTGAGGGAATGGGGATTGATGAGATTGCTCTGTGGGCCAGCAGAGACTGGATGGATTAAATTGCCTCTTTCCATGTTGTAAGAGAATGTGAATAAATGTGAAACGTTGTCATTCTCTTGTTAGAAACAGTCATTACTTTGCATGCTTTGTGCTAAATCTGCCACGACTCAGCCAATCTGAATGCTGTCAAAGTCTTGTGGCATACAGACATGGATTACTTCATTTTCTGGGGAATTGAGCATGGAATTAAACTTTGTAAAAACATCAACAATTATCTTTATATAATTGTTACAAGGGAACGGGTTCAAGGATTTGGGAACGGGCAAGTGTACCTTGAAAAAAGGTACACTTGTCCGTTAAGTTACAAATCAGTTTTATTGGCACGAGAGAGAACAAAAACAATACTTATCTCGGTATGCGCGGGGGCCCGTTTTACAGCAGCACACCTCCCTCTCTCTCTGCCTCCGTCCACAGCGCTGATCACAACCCAGCCTGTCAGTGAACCTCTCTCGTTAAGAACTACCTTATGGCCTATCGACGCCTGCCTTTACACAGGCAGAAATCAGTTATTGAAACGACCGCCGGTAAGTCCTGGCCAATAGCGCTGTTCCAAATTCAAACTACAACATATGGCAGGGGACTGCATCTGAGCAAGCCCCCCCCCCCCCCCACCCACCCCCCCTGGAAACAAAGCACAATCAGCTGCAGACTGGCCTGTAAATCAAAACACAATGCTATCAGCTGCAGACTGGCGTGTAATGCAATGCACATAGCGCTACATACTTGGTGCACAAAGCAATACACACAGCGCTACAGACTTGGCGCGTAAATTTTATACGCTTGTTTGTTCGCTTGTTCCTGAACTACAGGCAAAACGGTACACGATAGCGCAACAATTTTAGACCCACCTTACTCACAGTCGTCCCGTAGTCCGATGGAAGAGGTTTAATTGAAATCAGTGTTATATTTTAAAAGTTAATCATATTTTAAAGTTAAAAAATCCACGCATGCGCAGTGGGACTCTGTTGATCTGGTACTTACGTAAGATGGCTGCCGCATCCGCGCGTGAGCAGAACAAACGCATCCGCGCCTGCGCAGTTGTGGCCCATTGAGCAGGGCTCGGCCGCCTATCTCTTGGGGGCGGGTTTGACAGCTCCGTAGCGGTGGGAGAGCTAGGCCTAGTGCCGGGGGAAGCAGCTGGAGCCTGGGCCTGGGCCTGGGCCTGGGCCTGGGCCTGGACGTGACTGGGTAACCGCGAGCCTGAGGTGGGCCAAGGGGAAAGGCGGCAGCAGCAGCAGCAGCAGCGGCGGTGAAGCTGGGCATTGGTGGAGGTGGAGGCCAAGGCTTGGGCCTGACACTGGGCCTGCCCTCAGCTCCCCCGTCGCCCCTCCTCTCCCCGGCCAGCTCAGCGCCTTCCCCATGCCACCCAGAGTCCAGTGGCTCAGCAACAGTGGGAGAGCCGCAGCTGTCTACCACTGAACATCTCCGCACCGGGACAGGACAGGACTCTTCCCCCCACCCCCGCTCCACCAGTGGCGGCCGCCTGGGCTGGGAGGCGGGTTGCTATGGCAACCACGGGTTGCTCCCGGGAGGTAGGGGGAGGGAGGGAGGGAAGAGGACGAATAGGGGAGGGGGAGGGTGGGGAGGGGGAGGGGGAGGGAGGGGGAGGGAGGGGAGAGTGGGGGGTGGGAGAGGGGAGTGGGGGAGGAGAGGGTACTGCACCAATGCAGGAGTGGTTTGGGCCCAACGAGTCCACTTGGACTAGTGGGTTCTAAATATAGCGCTCGCGGCCACAGCGCTCTGAGTTTTATACATGGCGCAATGAGTCATAGACTGTGTGCAAAATTCTCATATAACAATAATGATGCAATAACAGTTCGATGAAAAAGCGGGAGATGATTGGCGTTGAGGTATTGCTCTGAGCATTTCCTGATGGATATTTTGGGTTTAAGGTAATTAAAACACCAACAAACGATACCGTTCTTGTGCAAAGTATGATTTAAATGGAAAATTTCCCTTGATTCTCATTTTGACTAAAGCTTCTTGACATCAAGGCAGTCATTATCATTTTGTCTTGCATTTACATTTTTTTCTCTATGTGGTGCAGTTATTTACCTAAATTGCAGTTATTGTGGTGCAGTTATTACCTGAATTGGATATATTATACGTTGGAGCAATTTTCCACTTAGTTTAGGCAAACGCTTGTATTGTAGCTGTACTGAAATGGCTTGTTTAGAGACAAGTTAATGTTGCTGTGTGTGCCTTGAGCATTATAACAAAGGTAATATCAGGTCCCACAGCCTTGACCTTTTCCTCCAGCCATTTCCTAATATTGCATTAACATAGAACAGTACATCACAGGAACAGACTCTTCTGCCCACAATGTCACTACCGAATGTGAAGTCAAGTTAAATTAATCTCCGCCTACATGTGATCCATACCCCAACACTCCCTGCATATTTATCTGCCTACCTAAAAGCCTTTTTAATGTTGCTATCGTATCTGCCCCCACCACCACCCCTGGCAGCAGACCGAATTAAATTGGCTGAACACTGAAAATCAAAAGAATTGCAGATGTTGGAAATCTGTGGGTCGGGGAGTATCTGTGGAAAGAGAAATAGAACCAACACAAAGACCCTTTGGCAGAACTGGGAAAGAAAGAAAATAATTTAGTACAACTCACAGCGAGCTGTGTATAAACAAAAGGGTGAGACTCGAATTGCCTTGGGGATGAATTTGTCAATGGTTCCATGAGTGCAGTTAGGCAGTTCAAGGAAGGTAAACTGTGCTGGCTTATATTTCAGTTTTGTGTTTGGATGCCAGCTTTTTTCACCATTGTTCCAAGTAAGTATTTGCCAGTTAAGATTTTGCACCATCATTCACAATTAGTTGTAGCAGGCTTGCAGAATTTCAAACTATTAGCTGTGGTAAATCTTTACTTTGTCTCTTGCATGCTCCTATCACTGTTGAGCATACACACAATCCCCATTTGTATATATTTGTCATGTTGGTGCTTCATGTTTACGCATGTCTGCTGCTGAACCTGGCATTTTTCTGCAATCTTCTTTGAACCCTGATGCAAAGATGGATTTTGAACCACGAAATAAATTGTTTTAACAATACACTGCCATCCCCATTGTCGTGCTACAGTTTCTCCTCTCCCCTCTCGTCCTCCATTGCTTTGCTGGTTCAAAATCTTTGTGTCAGTAGTGCAAAGATATTGGGAAATTTCCCATTATCTATAGTACCAGGATAATTTTTTGACGATCCATATCATACCATATCATACACATACAGCCGGAAACAGGCCTTTTCGGCCCACCAAGTCCGTGCCGCCCAGCGATCCCCGTACATTAACACTATCCTACACCCACTAGGGACAATTTTTACATTTACCCAGCCAATTAACCTACATACCTGTACGTCTTTGGAGTGTGGGAGGAAACCGAAGATCTCGGAGAAAACCCACGCAGGTCACGGGGAGAACGTACAAACTCCTTACAGTGCAGCACCCGTAGTCAGGATCGAACCTGAGTCTCCGGCGCTGCATTCGCTGTAAAGCAGCAACTCTACCGCTGCGCTACCGTGCAATTTATTCTGCTACAGAAAATAAAATGAATAATTCCTTCCTCCCTCAGCTCCTGTAATTACCTCAGATGCATCTTGTAAAACATAATATTTGAATAATTGGTTTCTGACTCATAGGGACCATAAATATTTATAAATATAAATGTAACTTTTCTGCCTTAAGTGGTAGGAAGAGAAGACAATGTTTCAGAATTGTCGATTTAAATTCTTTAAAATTCTTGAATTTTTCTGGTCTGTTTTGGATTTTGAATGATGTATGTTATAACCTGCTTTTTAGTACCTGACGATTGATTCCTGAAGTTTTGGACAGATTCTGATCTGCCTGTGAAAGCACATGGGAAGAAATTAGATGGTGCTGGAAACTCCAAGCTTGGATCACAATGTACAATTAACCCACACTTGTTGGCCCACTGATGGATGCATGCAAAATTAATGTTCCTGCCTGATTATCATGAAATCAGCATCTAGTCAAACTATGTTCCTGATTATATTAGCACATATCCAGGGACATACTTGCAAGCAGCCAGCACAAGTGGAAGGGAGCCAGTGGGCTCTGATTGAAACCACATCTCTTACTTTAGTTTAGATTAGTTTAGTTTAGAGATACAGTGTGGAATCAGGCCCTTCGGCACACCGAGTCCGCACTGACCAACTATCCCTATATAAGCACCTCAATGTTAAGAGACAAAGCCAACAACCACCACCACCACTGGAAACTATTCTGGTGGTTTTTGAAGCTTGCTGAAATCAGGTTTCATGCAAACATGCAAACAAAAATGTCTCAATTTTGAGCTGTGGGGTTGGACAGTGTTATTGAAGAGGTGCAGGAAAGTAGACAAGAAATTCACTAATTTGGGGCAAAGAACATATACATAGACATAAAACAGTACTGCACAGTAGCAAGCTCTTCGGCACACAATGTCCGTGCTGAACCTGATGCCGACCAACTCTTATCTGCCTGCATATAATCCATATCCCTCATTCCTTGCATTACCTATGCAAAAGTCTCTTAAATGCCACTATTGCATTTGCCTCCACCACCACCCCGGGCAACACTTTCCAAGCACTCACCCCCTTTTGTGTAAAAAAAATTGTTCCGCACGTCCCCTTTCAACTTGGCCCTCTCACCTAAAAAAAGCAATGCAGGATAATATGCATAAGCGGAAGAATCGTAATGAATGTCACACACAGCAAGTGTGTGACGCAGTGCTACCAAAGGCTTAATGCTCTCAATGCCATCAAGGTCAGTGACTACATGTCTCCAGTGGCATGGTGAATCTGAGAAGTTTACAGTTAATTATGAGAAACTCAGGATGCAGGCACAAGCGCAAGAACGTAAGGTAGCATCAGCAAAATTTGATGCAAATGAAAAGGCACACCCAGTAACTGATGACACAGAAAATAGTATGAAATGGCAGTACAATCCTGGACAATGTGCCCTGTAAATCTTGATAGTTATGATCAAAATAAATTCATTGAATGGACGGAAAAGTATTTTTGAGCGAAATAAAAGGTGAAAGCATAGATGAATAGAACAAGGTCGTATGTGATTCCAAGAAGGTGATCCTATTTGTGCAAGTAGTTCTAGGTTCTCTTAACAACAATGAAAAGTACACCAGACAATCAATGGTCCATTTCGCAAAGTAATAGTAAAGCTTTAAAACGATTCCAACCCATTGCCTTTAGAGGTTATGTGAAGATATACAGCAAGCTTGACGCCTGTAATCAGAGGTCAGGAAAAAAATGATTAGCATTTATGTAGTATTTTAACCATATTGCATATTTTCTTAACACAGGGAAGGAGGCCATTTCAGCTCATCAAGTCTATGCCAGTTCACAGAACAATCTGGTTTCTCTGATTTTTTTTTTTCCTGCATTGCATTCCCATCATTTCCCCTTAATTCCACCATCCATTTATACACATGGAAATACCCATATTGGCACAGGGAGAAAGTACAATGTTTACATAGACACAACCAGAGATCAGGGTATAAGTCAGGTGTCCAGAGGTCTGAGGCAGCAGATCTACGCACTGCACCACAATGCCACCAGTAATTAGTAGGGAAACAGCGAACTGATGGAACATATCCAGACCAAGTTACTAACCACCCTCAACATAACATTCGGGCTTGCATGAGAAACAGCTACTTCAATATAAATGGCCTCTAAAAACATGAATGATAATTCAGCCAGCGCAGAATGTTAATGTGATTATGGCAGATGAACCAAAAACAGGACCGCTGCCAGGGACAAAAAATAGTCTGCTGAGAAACCTTGCAATGGGAATTATTTGTGCGTCAGTTCAGAGCAGCAAGTTACTTCATTTATAGGAATGAAGAGCTTATAGCTTCTATACACAGGACTAAACAAACCAAAGTAGCGGCTGTCAAGTTGTGTCCCAATGGAAAAGAAGCAATTATAGAAGAAAACATTTAAAAGTATCTGGACAAGCACTTGAATTGCCTTGGCACAGAAGGCTACATGTTAAATGCTGGAAGATGGGATTAATATAGATGGGTGCCCAATGGTCAGCATGGACATGATGGGTTGAATGGGCTGTTTCTATGCTGTGATTCCATGAAATGTACAGAAGGGTGGTTTAGTATAAACTGAATGTATGAACAGTTGCAGTCTGGGCAGCACGGTGGCGCAGCGGTAGAGTTGCTGCCTTACAGCGAATGCAGCGCCGGAGACTCAGGTTCGATCCTGACTACGGGGGATGTACTGTATGGAGTTTGTACGTTCTCCCCGTGACCTGCGTGGGTTTTCTCCGAGATCTTCGGTTTCCTCCCACACTCCAAAGAAGTACAGGTTTGTAGGTTAATTGGCTGGGCAAATGTAAAAATTGTCCCTAGTGGGTGTAGGATAGTGTTAATGTGCGGGAATTGCTGGGCGGCGCGGACCCGGTGGGCCGAAGGGCCTGTTTCTGCGCTGTATCTCTAAAAAAAAATCTCTAATTGCATATGGTGCATTATTGGAGATATATTGAAGTAAATGTGGTTTCAAAGTTAATAGAAATAATAGTAACTAGGACAACACTATGAATGCTGATGTCCTCCCTCATAACTCCATTAAAGGAAAGTATATGTGAACATAGTCAGTTGCCTGTGCACAAAAACGATGTCTTCAAATACATATTGTACTGCGCACCATTTACATGTGGGTGTTGAGATAAGTTTATAAGAGAGGCTCAGAATCTTAGCATGAACCTGATGAAGTGAAGGAAACATAAGAAAATAACTGCAGATGCTGGTACAAATTGAAGGTATTTATTCACAAAATGCTGGAGTAACTCAGCAGGTCAGGCAGCATCTCAGGAGAGAAGGAATGGGTGACGTTTCGGGTCGAGACCCTTCTTCAAGAAGGGTCTCGACCTGATTAGTCTGAAGAAGGGTCTCGACCCGAAACGTCACCCATTCCTTCTCTCCTGAGATGCTGCCTGACTTGCTGAGTTACTCCAGCATTTTGTGAATAAATACCTTCGAAGTGAAGGAAACAGATCGTAATAAAAAATATATTTCATATAACTGACTTGTAACAATTATAAATCCAATTTGAGGTTAGTTAATGCTCTTGGGGAAAGGAAATCTATCTCCGCAATCTCTGTCAAATTTGGGGGCAGAGGATTGTTAGAGATGTAAAATGTGAAAATCAAACCCTAGAAGTCTGCACAAATGATGTTGTGTAATGGACATTCTTGAAATGCAACTAGTTTCCAAACATGACAGTAGATTGCTGAGATATTTTGTGATGTTTAGTAAATTGCTGAGATAAATTGCTGAGATAAGCTGGCAAGTTAAGACAACAGGTTGGATATCTTTTCTAGCTGTGCCTGCACACAGAGCTGTCTCATAATTTGTAACTATTGCATTGATCCACCCTTGGCTTTCATAGAAATGTATCCATTGAAAGTTCATAATGAGTCACATCGCTGTATATCAGCACTAATTAGCACTTTAACCCTAATGTTATAGAAACTTGATGAAGTGACTCCTTGTAAGTTAATGCGACTGCCGACATAATTTGAATGTTTACTTGAAGTGATTTGATATTTCAGTAATTATAGCTAAAAAGAGTTTTTGTAATGTTGTTAAATTGGGAAATAGGGAAAAGAACTGAATTGCAGTTCCAATTTTGTGAGCAAATAACTTCATAGGGAATGAGCCAAAAATGGCATTACTATGTAAAAGAATGTGCTAATTTTATTGAACCACCAAGAAAATGGACTATTAACCAATATCAAAAATGCTTAATTCACAAAGTGCATCATTTTCCAGCTTATGTCTGTGTGCATAGTAAATGTGAGGAAAATATGTGCAGTGCATCACATGCCTAAGCATCAACTCTCAGTTCTGTTTGTACAACCCACAAGTCACTTATAGCAAAGCAAACCTTCACAAACACGCAAGACCTGACTCAATATGACTCAAAGTGGACGCTGATCATGTCCCATTGGGACTGGCTGCAACTGAGTCACTTCAATGATTTATCCCTTGTACTTAATCCTCCACAGACTTCACCATCGCATACCCATCACAGCCTGAAGCCCACTAAATAGATCCCAACTCCACACCCACAGCAGTCGATAAACTTTATTTTAGAGTTACACCGTGGAAAAGGCCCTTCGGCCCACTGATTTTGTGCGGACCAGCGATCGCCCCATACACTAGCACTATCCTACATACTAAGGACAATTGTACAATTTACAGAAGCCAATTGACCTACAAACCAGGACATCTTTGGAATGTGGGAGGAAACTGAAGCAGCTGGAGAAAAGCCACGCGATCACAGGGAGAATGTACAAACTCCGAACAGACAGCACCTGTAGTCAGGATCGAACCCTGTACTGTAAGCACTGTAAAGCAGCAACTCTACCGCAGTGCCACCGTGCCACTGTGCTGCTCACAGTCCATCATAACCACTCCTACCCAAAACCCATGAGCCTGCACCTTGACCAACCTAATTTCCTCTGCTTGCTCCATAATGTCAGTGTGCATGGTGGAAAGGTCTTTGGGTGTGTTATCTCCATAGGGCCGTTTTAATATGCATAATGTTTTGGATTTATGCACAGTCCTTCAGAAAAAAAACATTTTTTTGGCTTCTTCATGCATTTTTCAGGCACCAAAGAATTCCCAGGCCAATATACCTTGATGGGATAAATGAATTGAAGGTGTGCCAGTGCCTAATGATCCTGACTTTGATAAAGAATCACTTAAATATAGCTACAGAAGCATTTGTTAAATTCAAAGATAAATCCTAGAATCCGTACCACTTCAAGGTCATCCAAAGCTGTGGTGTTCCAAATTGCAGCAAGTTCCATTCACTCTTCACCACTGGAACTATTGAGCTACAATGGGGTTTGGCTAAGCAATGCTTTGATCTTAAAATGTCGATCTATCGACAGTCATAGAAATTGAGTCTGTTTTTGTGCAGTATATGATCTAGTTTCTACACAGGAGGAAATTACATTGAAAATAATAGTCTTCATTCGAGATACACAGTGCAATGTGCAAATAATTGTGGAATTCATTGCCACAGAAGACTGTGGAGACACGACAATGGATATTTTTAAGGCAGAGATTATGGCGAGTCCGGAAACTTGTTATATTGTAGAAGAAGTTTATTGCGACAGCAATATTCGAATACAAAGGTTTAACAACAAGATAACGGACAACCATCAAAACTCACTGTCTTCCTTGAAGACGTCTCCGAACTAACTCTTTTCGGGCGCCAAAAGCGCACATGACAACGCTGTCCAATCAGCGATGTCGCTCTCTGAACCAATCCCTACGGTCGCGCTCACACGTGACCTTGCTGGCCAATCTGAGGGTTCGACGACCAGGACCATTCTCTATGGTCGCTACATGACCCCGCCCAGAACCCGAGGTACGGAACCTAGCAGGGAGCCGGATTTCGCGACCATAACGAGTAAGGAGAGGGGCCGCCTGAATCACAGGAGCCGGAGATTCCGGACTTGGAGGAACAGCCGGAGCGGGGGGTCCTGGACTGAGCGGGACTGACGGAGGCCGGCCTCTCCTAGGGGGTTGGCCGACCAGGACTGGTTGATCCGGATCCAAGTGTGCAGGTTTAAGCCGGGACACCGAGACGAGCTCACTCCTGCCGCCCACGTCTAAGGTGAAGGTAGCCGTCCCCTTACGCAAAACCCGGAACGGCCCTTGATAGACCCTCTGCAACGGGGCACGATGGGAATCTTTTCGCAAAAACACAAACTCACAGTCCTTCAGGGAAGGCGGTTCATGTACCATGGGACACCCATGACGTGAAGTCGGAACTGGGGCCAGGGAACCCACCCGTGCCCGGAGCGATGCTAAGACTGATGGGACTGGAGGCAGCTGGTCTGAGGGGTCCGGAAACAAATCCCCGGGTACTCGAAGTGGCGAGCCATACACTAGCTCCGCGGATGAAGCACCGAGATCTTGCTTAGGAGCAGTCCGGATGCCCAGAAGGACCCAGGGGAGTTGGTCTACCCAATCCGGGCCTTCAAGCCTTGCACTGAGGGACGCCTTGAGTTGACGGTGGAACCTCTCCACAAGCCCATTTGCCTGGGGGTGGTATGTTGTAGTGTGTTGTAACCGGGAACCGTACAGCTCGGCTAGCGTGGTCCAGAGGGACGAAGTGAACTGTGGCCCCCTGTCGGTGGTAATAACTGCCGGAACCCCGAAATGTGCTACCCAATGGAGGGCCAAAGTTCTGGCACAAGAGGCTGCCGAGATATCGGACAATGGGAAAGCCTCTGGCCACCGGGTGAACCGATCCACCACCATGAGGAGATGGTTGTAGCCCCGGGAGGAAGGCAAGGGCCCGACTAAATCCACGTGAATGTGGAAAAAACGAACTGCTGGGACCTTAAACTCCTGTACGGGGGGCTGGACATGGCGCTGGACTTTAGCGGTCTGGCAGGGAACGCAGGAACGTGCCCAACCCGCTACCTGTTTACGTAGGCCATGCCAGACAAACCGAGCTGCTACTAAAGCAGAGGTGGAGCGTATGGACGGGTGCGCCAGCCCGTGAATGGCATGGAAAACCCGGCGCTGAAGGGAGGGCGGCACTACCGGCCTGGGACGGGGAAGGGAAACATCACACCAGACTTTTGTGCCTTCTGACCCGCAGGCTACCTGAGCCAACTTCAACCCCGAAGTGGTGGACTGGTATGCCGAGGCGGTATCCGCCAGAAGCTGTGCCTCCGCAAGCTCCTGGGGATCCACCTCGCAGTCCACCCCCGAAATGGGGGAACAAGCAGGTCTAGACAGGGCGTCAGCAACGGCATTAAGCTTACCCGCGACATGACGGACATCGGTGGTAAATTCGGAGATGGCAGTCAGGTGCCGCTGCTGGCGGGCCGACCATGGGTCAGACAATTTGAAAAATGCAAATGTTAATGGTTTGTGGTCCGTAAAGGCCACAAATGGGCGGCCCTCAAGGAAATACCTGAAATGACGAACAGCTAAATAGAGGGCCAGAAGCTCTCGGTCAAATGCGCTATACTTCAGCTCAGCCGAATTTAGTTGCCGGCTGAAAAACGCCAAGGGCTGCCAACGGCCACCGACCTGCTGCTCCAAGACCCCACCCACCGCCACGTCAGAGGCGTCAACCGTCAGGGCCGTGGGGGCGGAGGGACTCGGGTGGACCAACATGGTGGCGTCTGCCAAGGCTGCCTTAGCTGCTGTAAAAGCCGACTCTGCGGCCGGGGACCATATCAACTCTACAGGTTTACCCGCAAGGCACTGGAAAAGCGGGCGCATGACCCGCGCAGCTGCCGGAACGAACCTATGGTAGAAGTTAACCATACCTACGAACTCCTGCAGCCCTTTCACTGTGGTGGGCCTGGGAAATGCCCGGATAGCCTCCACCTTCTCGGGCAAAGAGGTGGCGCCGGCAGGGGTGATTCTGTGCCCTAAAAAATCAAGAGAAGGGAGGCCGAATTGACACTTGGAGGGTTGGATAATTAGTCCGTGGTCTTGGAGCCGCTGGAACACAGTCCGCAAGTGGACCTGGTGTTCCTGCACTGAGGGGCTGGCGACCAGGATGTCGTCCAAATAAATAAACAAAAAGGGTAAACCCGACCCACACGGTCCATCAGTCGTTGGAAAGCCTGTGCCGCGTTCTTTAAACCGAAAGGCATGCGCAACCATTCGAACAACCCGAACGGAGTAATCGTGGCAGTTTTCTGTATGTCCTCCGGCCGCACCGGAATCTGGTGGTATCCTCGCACCAAATCGATTTTGGAGAACACCACCGCCCCTTCCAGCCCAGACGAAAAGTCCTGCAGGTGCGGTATGGGGTAGCGATCAGCCGTGGTGACAGCATTTAAACGCCGATAATCGCCACATGGTCTCCACCCCCCAGATGCCTTGGAGACCATATGCAAAGGCGAGGCCCATGGGCTGTCGGACTGACGGACAATGCCCATTTCCTCCATCTTCCTAAATTCCGCCCGTGCCACCACCAGTTTGTCTGGCGGTAGTCTCCTGGCCCGAGCGAAAACGGGAGGGCCCTCGGTGCGAATGTGGTGGACCACGCGTGCTTGGCCGAAGGGGTGTCAAAACGCTGGATGAGCAGCTCTGGAAACTCCACCAGGACCTCAGCATACGAGTCAGGGGCCGCGACGACGGCCTGGACAGTAGGGCTGGGCGGGGAGGCGATTGTCGGAGCGACTGGCTCCTCGCTGGCGGAGGGTCGGAGGTCGTTACCGCGGACATCGGGGACCAGTGAAAAGGCCCAGAGAAAATCTGCGCCTAGGATCGCTTGTCTGACGTCTGCTATAATGAATGGCCATTCATACGTGCGGAGGCCTAACACAAGGGACATCTTCCGCGTACCGAACGTGCGGATGGGGCTGCCATTAACCGCGATAAGGGTAGGACCTGTCTTACCCGATCTGGTTTCAAGGTCGGTCGGCGGCACTATACTGACAATGGCTCCCGTGTCCACTAAAAATTCTGTGTCCGTGAATCGATCTCGGACGTAGAGGCGTCGGTTCTGGCCAATCGCAACTGCCCCTATGTACGATCGGCCGAGGCATTTCCCGCGAAAGTACAAGGTGAGCGGCAGTTGCGGGATTCTCTACCCCATCGTAGATGATAATAGCACCAGCCGCGCTTGTGCGGATCTTTTTGGCGGGCTTTTGGAGGACTGGCGGGAGACGCGGCGCCATCTTGATGTCGCTGTGGCGTGGTAACTGATGTCGAGACCTTGTTGATCGAACCACTCCCCTTCGATTTGGCCGCTATGAGCGCATCACCTTTTTCTGCATATGCTTCTGGGTCCTTAAAAGAACAATCCGTGAGCACCAGTCGGACATCCTCGGGAAGCTTCTCTCGGAATGCCTGCTCGAACATGAGGCAATCCGTATGTTCACCTGCCAGCATCATCATCTCGGCCATGAGAACGGACGGCAGTCGATCTCCGAGATCCGGTAGGTGCAGAAGTTTTTTGGCGCGATCATGCCTATGGAACCCGAAGGTTCTTAGTAACAGTGCCTTCATGGCCTCGTACTAGCTTTCCGCAGGAGGATTTACGATGAACCGCATCACTCGTGTGGTCGTCTCCGGCGATAGAGCGCTGACGAGGTAGTAATACTTCGTCGCGTCTGTGGATATGTTTCTCAAATGAAACTGGGCTTCGGTGTGGACAAACCAAGATTGTGGTTGATGTGTCCAAAACGACGGAAGGTGAACGCTTACTGCGCTTAACTCCGGTGTGCCATGCGCAGCATCCAACAACGGGGCGTCGTGTTCGTCCATGGTCGGTGATCGCCCAGATCACGTCGGGGTCACCAATATGGCAAGTCCGGAAACTTGTTATATTGTAGAAGAAGTTTATTGCGACAGCAATATTCGAATACAAAGGTTTAACAACAAGATAACGGACAACCATCAAAACTCACTGTCTTCCTTGAAGACGTCTCCGAACTAACTCTTTTCGGGCGCCAAAAGCGCACATGACAACGCTGTCCAATCAGCGATGTCGCTCTCTGGACCAATCCCTACGGTCGCGCTCACACGTGACCTTGCTGGCCAATCTGAGGGTTCGACGACCAGGACCATTCTCTATTCGGGGCAGAAGATGATGGAAGGTTGTGATCGATTTTTGATTAGTACGGGTGTATGGGGAGAAGGCCAGAGAATGGGGTTAAGAGGGGAAGATAGATCAGCTGTGATTGACTGGTGGAGTAGACTTGATGGGCCGAATGGCCTAATTCTGCTCCTATCACATATGAACTTATGGAGTCCATAATATTTGTTCCAGTCCTTTATGCATTTGACATGTTCCATCTTGTTGGGCACAATTATTTACCGGGGGTGTACAATTTTTAAATGTGCAGAGAACAAAAACATAAGTCATTGTGTGTGTAAAGGCTGTTCAGTCGCACACAATGTTTAGGGGCTTGTTCACCATCATATTTCACAGCAGAAGGCCGTCAAGGTAATTTTTCATTGGCCAGCTACAAATGGACTTTAGGCACCTTTTTTTAAATCTTCAATCCGGTCTTTAATTCAATGTATTCTTCAATGTATTTAATAAAATGATTCTCCCAATTTCTCTCTGCCAGAAGTCGCCCTGCTCCTCCCCATTTGGAGGGCTTTTGATGCTTGGCTCCACCAATTCTGGGTATCCTCTAATTCACCCATACATGGGTTTTGCAACAGCGCACACTTGTAACATCTATTTCTTTGCATTTCATGTTTTTACAGCACAGCTCTGACTTCGGGGCAGAAGATGATGGAAGGTTGTGATGCAGGGAGGACAAGTATGTTTGAAGACTATTATTTAATGGTTCTGCAGATAGCTACACTCTATGAAATGCTGACAATACAGTATGTCCACGTAGTACAACAGTACCGTCGTGTCCACCTTCTCTTCAATTTCTTGTTAAAATGTGTTTCAGGAACTGAGAGTGCTTGGATTGAAAACTGACAAAATAATGAACATCATCAGCAGGACAATCAATGGCACACAATTGATCGCTGTGAAGTTGCACCTGGGGCTTTCAACAGTCCATAATAACATGAGTACACTGTCTGCCTCTCCACCAGCTAAATGCAAAGATGAACAACAAAGTAAAGGAAGAGAAAATGACGAAGGAGGCCAATTGATTATTTTGTTGGAATTTTTAATATATGAAATGGTAGGCTAAAGATTATTGATTCAGATGTGAGTTAAAGAGCATGCCACTTTAAATTCACATGAAACAAATAAAATACCATCAGGGAAAATAATTGTGTTTCATCCCTGTCACCCATAATGGGTTAACTGCGCCTCTGAAACGCTTCAAAAGATCTATTACTTTCCAGCAAAAACATATGATTACATGCCATAATCGTTAAGAAACACAAAACTGCACCATAATGTAGTCTGCAGGAATCAGCACAGGAATATGAATTTGTGTTTTCCGATGGAGCTATATCCCATTGTTACACAAGAACAGAATTAAATGGTACAAGTTTGAAAAAAAAGGACACATAGGGATATTTGGATGGATGTATACCCTTTTTTTGAATTCGACAGGATACGTTTGATTTTTTTTAAATCATGAAGATTGCTTGGCTTTATTTACAAATAAAGGCATGGGGCACTAAAGGATAGTTGGACATTAAGAAACAAGCCTGGAGCCAAAAGGTGCCTGCCTGCTGCTTCGGAGCAGTCCAAGGATCTATTGGGCGTGCAGCTTTACACTTGGGGTTAGGGTTGCTAACAGGAGTGTAACAATTACTGTCTGAAGAAGGATCTTGACCTGAAACATCACAGACCCTTGTTCTCCAGAGATACTGCCTGACCCATTGAGTTACTCCAGCACTTTGTGTCCTTTTGTGTATTACAAAGCGTTATTCCCTTTATCCTATATCTGTACACAATGGAGAGATTGATTGTAATCATGTTTTGTCTTTCTGCTGACTGGTTAGCACACAACAAAAAAGCTTCTCACCGAATCTCTGTACATGTGACAATAAACTAAACTTAACTAAATTAAACTAAACAACTGAACTGAACTGAACTGAATTAAATTCAACTAACCAGCACCTGCAGTTCTTTGTTTCTACAGTCCAAAGTTATTTTGACCTAGGCCACCATTTTTTCCTGGTTGCTTAGAGCAGGACTAGAAATCATGAGGGCAGCCCCGACTCCAAAAATAGGAGCTGCTGGTGAAGTTATCAAACAGTTAGAAGCAGATCTCATACAATGTTATTAAAGACTAGACTTCCACTGCTATCCCACTTATGTCAAGGCAGGTCCATGGGGCCCACCTGATGTCAACCCAAGAGTGAGCTTACCCAATGCCAGATCCTCAGCACCCACCCAAATATACACCAGACCAGGTATCCAGCAATAAGGGCCAGTCTCAAGAGTTTCTGTGTCAACGCCACTCAGAATTGTATTAAAATGTGATCATTTCTCATTCTTCCCAATCAGCTGTAATCGCAGGCCCATGCTACTGAATCCTCTCAAATTGGAACCACCCTTCCAACATTTGGGGCAACACAGTGGCGCAGCAGTAGAGTTGCTGCCGTACAGCGCCAGAGACCCAGGTTCGCTCCTGACTAAGGGTGGTGTCTGTATGGAGTTTGTACGTTCTCCCCATGACCTGCATGGATTTTCTCTGGGTGCTCCGGATTCCTCCCACGTTCCAAAGACTTACAGGTTAGTAGGTTACTTGGCTTTGGGATGTTGTAAAAATTATCCCCTGTGTGTGTACGTTAGTGTATGGGGTGATCGTTGGTCGGTGCGGACCCGGTGGGCCGAAGGGCCTGTTTCTGCGCTGTATCTCTAAACTCTAAACCCTCCCTTCACCATTCACACCAATCAAATTTTGCTGCACCAGCTTCAAAATAAAGATATTCTTTCACATGCATAGAGATCTACATTCTACACGGTGCTCCAAGTGTGGTTTCTCCAAACCTCTGCACAATGACAGTTACATTTCTTCACACTTGTATTCCTTCTCTCTTCTAATAAAGAGCAACATATTATTTGCCTGCCAAAACATGAACAGCACATATATGTGAACCTCATGGCCAAACATAGGCAAATGGGACTGGCTTAAATGGGGGAATCTTGGTCGGCATGGTTGTGTTGGGCCAAAGGGCCCGTTTCCATGAGACTATGACTCTAAGTTCATCCAGATGTTTCTGGAGAACAATATTTTGCAGTTTTTCACCTTTAAAATATATATTTTCAATAGGAACCATATCTATTAGACCAATAAAATATTTGCATTTAACTCCAGGGATTGGTTGGCTTTGAGTCCCATTAATTTCTCCTACGATTTTTCTTCACTAATATTTTTAGTTTTGCACTCTCATCACATCTTTGGTTGCTCGTTACTTTTGGTATGCCAATTATGTATTCTGTTTTGAAGATAGATTCAAAGTATTTCTTAAACCAACTCAGACTTTTCCCTCTTCCCCGTTATAATTCCTCCACTACCACTAAGGGATTCTCATTAACTTGCAGTATTCTCATCCTTTTTACATATCACAGAAGCTCTTGAAAGCTTTGGTTTTTATATTTATATTTTTTCCTTGTTTATTCTTGTAGGGTTTTTTTGCGCCTCCTTATTTCCTAGTCATTTATTATTGATTTCTAAAGTTATCCATATCCTCAAGTTTACCTTTCTCGATGTTGCTGTAGTTGGCAGCGGTCTTTCTGGAATGAGTGTCGGTCCGTGATGGGGGGAAAACACTGACCTCCGCTAACAGCAGCGACATCAGAACATATGGGGTCCGCACGATCCCGCTCAAAATCAACTCCTGTCACTTCAAGAAGACCTTTACCATCGCCGATGTCTCACAACCGCTGCTGGGCGCCGACTTCCTCCGGACCAAATTCCTGCGGGTTGACGTGAAGGGACAATGTTCAATCTGAAACGTTCGAGTCGATCGCCTTGCGCCACGCCGAATTGACTGCGCCCCACCTTGGTGACCTTCTCCGACAACGAGTACGCCAGGATCTTGGCCGATTTCCCTGACATCATAACTCCTCAGTTCACAACAGCCCCAAGCATGAGGTGAAGCGCCATATCCCCACCACTGGATCGCCACTCCATGCACGCCCATGCTCCCCCCCCCCCCCCCCCCCGACAGCTCCAACTGGCCAAAGACGAGTTCTGCAACATGGAGGAAATGGGTATAGTGCGCCGCTCAGACAGCCCGTGGGCATCCCCGTTTCACATGGTCCCCAAAGCCTCTGGGGGCTGGAGACCCTATGGGGACTACTGCCGTCTCAACGACGTCACAACAACCGACCGGTACCCTGTCCCTCACATTCAGGACTTCTCGGCAAACCTGGACGGTGCCAAGGTTTTTCCCAAGATCAAACTGGTACGCGGCTACGAGCAGATTTCGGTCCACCCGGACGACATCCCCAAGACGGCTCTCATCACCCCATTCGGGCTCTTTGAGTTCCTGCGCAAGCCTTTCGGACTCAAGAACGCCGCCCAAGCTTTCCAACAGCTCATGGACAAGGGAGGCCGCGGGCTGGACTTTGTGTTCATCTACCTCAACGACATCCTCGTCGCCAGGAATACCGCACACACCTCTGGCAGCTCTGCCAGAGTCTCAACGATCATGGCCTGGCCATGAACCTTGCCAAGTGTCAGTTTGGCCTCCCTTCCATCAGCTTCCTCGGCAACCACATTAACCAGCACAGAGCGGTCCCGCTCCCGACCAAGGTCGAGGCCATTCGCAAGTTTGCGAAACCCTCTACTGTGAGGGGACTCCAAGAGTTTGTCGGCATGGTCAACCACCGTTTCGTGCCAGCAGCCACCAGGGTCATGCAACTGCTGTTCAAGGCCCTGGCCAACAAGCAGAAAGAGCTCGTTTGGGATGATGCGTCCACAACCGCGTTCGACAGCGCTAAGGAGGCGCTGGCAAAGGCAACAATGCAGGTACATCCATGGGCCAACGCACCAACAGCTCTCACGGTTGACGCATCTGGCACAGCTGTGGGCAGAGTGCTGGAACAACTGATCAATGGTAGATCGCAGCCCCTCGACTTTTTCAGTCGTCATTTGAGACCCCCACGACCTCAAGACATCAAGAACCGCCCACGACCATGTGACGCACCTCCGTGAGAAGGTGGGCACGATCTCTCCAGTCCCAACGTCCCAACACGGTCTCACAACCACATACATCCCACCTGACCTCCAGGACTGCCAGTACGTCTTCCTTCGCCGAGATTACCACCGCACACCACTGCAAAAGCCTTACGAAGGACCCTTCACAGTACTGCAAAATGATGCCACGACTTTCATCTTCGACATGGGCAGCAGACATGAGACTGTCTCCATGGACCGTCTTAATGGCTCAAATGGACCGTCTTAACACTCAAAATGGCGGCACTGCCCTAGCAGCTGCGGCTCACCTGCGGTCCATTTGTCTTTGTGTTTTTGTTGTTTTTTTTGGTCTTAATTGTAGTTGTGATGTGGTGTTTTTGTGTTTGTGTACTATGTGTGTATGTGGGGGGGGAGGGGGAAACTGTAACATTGTAAATATGTGTCCCTTCCGAACGGAGACCCGACCTTTGTTTTCTGGGCCGTGTCTCCGTTCCAGCTGCGGCCTACCATCGGCCCAACTCCTGGAGCTGTCGGCCTCCACAGCTCTGGTTCGCAGAGCCCGCGGATCGGACTTACCACCACCGGAGCCGGCCGTCTTCGGAGGCTGCGGGAGCGGCTGCGACTCGCCTTAGGCTCGGGCCGCGTGGATGCCGACATCGGGAGCTCCGGCAGCGGCAGCGGGTTCGCCCGCCCCGGATTGCGGGGCTTGGGTCGCGGACATTTCACCGTCCGGCGCGGCCTAAGATATGCCGCGGGATATTTCTCTGCTGGGCGGGGGCTTCAATGTCGGGAGCCACGACCGCCCCGACGTGCAGCAACAGCGGCAGCAGCGTGTTCGCCCGCCCCGGATCGGACTTATCATCGGCGGAGCCGGCCGTCTTCGGAGGCTGCGGGAGCGGCTGCGACGCGACGCGCCTTGGGCTTGGCCCGCTGTGGACCGTCCGGTGCGGCCTGCAACCACAACAACCTGGCTGCGGGCGAGGACAGCGGGAGAAGGGAAAGACATTGTGGCCTTCCATCACAGTGAGGAGAGGACTGGAGGAGACTCACTGTGATGGATGTTTCTTTGATGGATGTTTCTTTTTTTTTGTGTGTTTTTGGGGTTGGGTGGTTTGAGTGCCTGTTTGATGCTTTTATTGTTGGACTGTGTTTTTGGGGGTTTTGGGGTTGTGTAATTTGAATGCCTGTTTAGCGCTTTTATTGTTGGACTGTGTTTTTGGGGGTTTTGGGGTTGTGTGATTTGAATGCCTATTTAATGCTTTTATTGTTGGACTGTGTTTTGGGGGTTTTTGGGGTTGGGTAATTTGGGTGCCTGTTTAGTGCTTTTATTGTTGGACTGTGTTTTTTGGGGGGTTTTTGGGGGTGTAATTTAATGCTTATTTAATGCTTTTGTTGTTGGACTGTGGGTGATTGAATTAACATTTTGTTCAAGATGGCCACGCCGTTGTGTTTGGCTGCCTGCCACTGTATGTTTCTTTTTTTTTCCTAGTCAGATGTGCAGCACTTTGGTCAACGTGGGTTGTTTTTAAATGTGCTATACAAATAAATTGACTTGACTTGACTTGACTTAAGCCGGCACACTTGGACATTGACCAACCAGTGCAAGTGGCACAACCCCGCCACAGGGGGCATCCACCATCACGACTAACCCTGCCCTCAACTCAACCAGCTGCAACGCCGAACGCTTGAAGCGACAGGAGTTGAAGTTGAACGGGATCGTGCGCGTTCTGATGTTCTGATGTTGCTGCTGTTGGCGACGGTCAGGGGAGGCCACTTCTTTCCAGAATGAGTGTCAGTCCCCGATGGGGGCAAAACACTGACCAACGAGAAAACGACGCCCCGAATGACGATCCCAGGTGTAGAGGAGGCGATCATTTTGGCTGACCGCAGTTGCCACTACCGACGGCCGGCCGAGGCGTTTCCCGGATGCGTGTAGGGTGGTCGGCATCGGCGGGCCTCGGTGCCCCACCTTTGGTGGTAGTAGCACCACTTGTCCTTGCTGACGCTGTTCGTGGCCGTCGTCACTGCCGCTCCTTCCCTGGAGGCTGGGACCGCCCGTTTGACCTGCCGAGGCTCCGCCACCACCCGGCTGATGGTGGCGCCACTCTGCTGTTTGGCCTGCCACAGGACGTCCACACGAGCTGCCAGCCATCGGGGGTCAGTAAAATCGTCATCCGCGAGGTGCAGGCGGATGTCCTCGGGCATCTGCTCGAGGAAAACCTGTTCGAAAAGGAGGCAGGTCTTGTGTCCATCCATCAGGGCGAGCCTTTCATTCATGAGCACGGACAGGTTGCGGTGGCCTAGGCCATCCATGTGCAGGAGCTTTGCCGCCCTTCCGCGGCGGCTGAGACCGAAGGTGTCCTTGAGGAGCGTTTTGATGCCTTCGTACTTGTTGTCGGCTGGTGGCTGGCGAAGATAACCGATCAGGCGCCTGGTGGTGTCCTGGTTCAGCGCACTGACCACGTAGTAGTGCTTCGTGGCGTCGTCAGTTATCTGGCGGATGTTGAACTGGGCTTCAGCTTGTTCAAACCACACGGGGCTGTGATGTCCAGAAGGTGGGCAGTTTGATTGACACTGCGTTCTGCTGATCTGAGTTGTCTTCTCCAGGCATGATGAATTCCAAAATAGGCTGTCTTGGATTGTCGGGGTCACCATTGTAGAGGTGCACGCGTTGTATGAACTCTCAGTTTAATATTTAACTGCTGCAACTCTGTGTTCGCGCTGACGCCCAGCGGCCCGCCCAGGTCAGCGTTGATTGGTCGGCCCAGATCACGCCCGGTCGATGCGAGTGTTCGAGCTCGACGAGCGACGGTTCAAGACCAAAGTGGTTTGGCCCGCCACAATATTAGCTTTAAGGAGAGTTTGGACAAATTTGGATTGTTTTCACAGACAATGTTGGAGATTGAAGAGAAATCTGATAGAAGCTTATAAAAATTGAGGAGGCATGGACAGGGTGGACGGTCAGAACGTTTTCCCAGGGTAGAAATGATGAGCACTGGAGGGGATATGCTTGCGATCATTGGGGAAAGTTTAAAGGAAATGTGGAGGGTAAGCTCTTTGCACAATGAGTGGTGGGTGACTGGGTGGGCTGCCACTTATGGTGGCTGAAGCAGATAGAATGATGGTGTTTGAGAGGCTTTTAGATAGTCCCATAAATATGCAGACAATGGAGGGATATGATCACATGCAGGTAAAGGGATTAGAGTTATTTGACATTATGTTCAGTGCAGACATAATGAACAAAATGGTCTGTTCCTGTGCTGCACTGTTCTACGTACTATGGAAGTTTGAGGTACAGACGAAAGGGGGCAGAGAGGAATAGTGAAAATTACACTAGGAATCTGGGACTGCTATTGTGCAGAAAAAACTAAATACAGAGACCAGAGATGAACAGAGGCTTTTCAGTTTAGTCCGTTGCAATGATTGGGAATACTTTTAAGGAAATGGTGAAGGAAGAAAATTAAATAATAACTTCCAAAATAGAATTGAATACATTCTTGTACATGGACATTTACAGTATAAAGTTATGAGGAATGAACGGTGAAATTAGAGTACTTTAATAGCTCTTTAAAAGTGCCAGATCATAAACAGCATTGCCTTCTGACTGTTAAATGGATTATTAAAATTAATTGATAGAAGTTGGAAAAGTATAGAAAAGAATTAAATAAGTACAAAGTTAGGAACATAAAGTAAAATTAGATAAAACTTTATCATGCAGTTAGAAAACTCGCAAAAAATGAACGATATTGTCAAAAAAAGATGCATTGCTTCCTTATACTAACAATTCAAGAATTGTTCTGATATACACCTGTAAGCCTAAAAACACTATCATATCTGCCCCCAGCAGCATGTCAGGCACTATCACTCTCTGTGTAAAAATACGTCCCTCACATCTACTTTAGACTTTCCCTCTCTGACCTTAATCCTATTCCCTTTAGTCTTTCTCATTTTCTACCCTGAAAAAGGTTCTGACTATCTAGCTTAGCTATGTACCTCACAATTTAATCCTTCAATAGGTCACCCTTCAATCTCTGATACTCCAGAAAAAAACAAGTCTGTTCAGCCTCTCTTAATAGTTATTAACTATTATTAAGCTCCAATGCAGGCAGTATTTTGGTAAACCTCGTTTGCACCCTCTCCAAAGCCTCACTATCCTTCAAAATGGGCTACCCGAACTCCATACAATACTTCTAATTAATTTTTTATAATGCTGAAATATCGCTTCCTAACACTTATACTCAATGCCCTGACCAATGAAGGATATCTTTAAGGCAGAGATAAATAGATTCTTGATTAGTATGGGTGTCAGGGGCTATGGGGAGAAGGCAGGAGAATGGGGTTAAGAAGGGAAGATAGATCAGCCACGATTGAATGGCGGAGTATACTTGATAGGCCGAATAGCTAATTCTGCTCCTATCACTTATGAATTTATGAAGCCTACCATATGCCTTCTTTGTCACTCTATCTACTTGTGTTGCTACTTTCGGGAAGCTATGTATTTGGACCCCAATATCCCACCGTACACCAATCACTCACTCGGATTAAGTTCCATCTGCTATTTCTATATGCATATCTGTAACTGTTCTGCCATATCCATTAACTGCCTTCCTCATTGTTCACAACGCCATTAACATTGTAACCAAACCATCTACATTTTCGTCTTCCCGACACTGATCCAAGCAGAACGCCACTGGTCACAGACCTCCAGTCAGTATAATACCATTGCACCACTACCTTCTGCCTTCCATGTGCAAGCCCTTTCTGAATCCAAACCACCAAGTCATCATGGATCCCATGCATCATAATCTTCTGGATCAGCTCACCATGAGGAATCTTGTCAAAGTCCATGTAGACAATATTCACGGTTCTATTCTCATCAATCGCTTTCATTATCTCCTTAAAAGAATCTATCAGTTTTGGAAGACATGACAATAGACAATAGACAATAGGTGCAGGACTAGGCCATTCGGCCCTTCGAGCCAGCACCGCGAGTGACCTGCCCTGACAAAGCATGTGGTGACTGGTGACTTTCCTTAATTAGCCCATTCTCTTCCAAATGCAAGTACATCCTATCCTTAGGAATTCTCTTAAATAGCTTGATGTCAGGCTCAGCAGCCCGGATTATCTCAGGTAGACACAAAATGCCGGAGTAACTCAGCGAGTAAGTCAGCAGCTCGGGAGAGAAGGAATGAGTGACTTTTCGGGTCGAGACCCTTCTTCAGAATCCATAATCCTACGGATTATCTCACTTTCCTTTCTTAAACAAACGAACAATACTAGCCACTGTCTGGTCCTCCGAGACCTCACCTGTGGCTGGAGAGGATACAAAGATCTTCATCAAGGCCCCTGCAATCTCTTCTCTTGCCTCTCTCAGTAAGCTGAGGGAGATCCCATCAGACACTGGAGATTTTCCACTTTTCAAAAGACTCAACACCATCTCCTTCTTAATTTCAAACTGCCCTAGCATATGTGTGTAGCCCTCACTGCCTGCATTATGTCCCTGCCCTCCTTGGTTTCTCTCTGCAGACAAATAATAAATTCATTTTAAAATTCCAGACATGCCTTTGCTTATTAGAAAAATACAAAAACTGGCAACATTTAGTAGAGTAAGCAATATGAATGGAATCTTTGTGAAATTGACAGATAGGTTTTAAATTATTCTGTTCGTTTTTCTTATTTTAAGATGGAAGAGACCAGTGTTTATTTGAAATATTATTATCACCAAATTCAATCCTCACATTGCTGCTTCCTCCACAACATCTTGAAATTACCATTAATGGGAATCATGGAGCCAAGACTGATGTGTTTGGTTTAAATCCCTTGCTATTTGGTTCGCTAAACTTCAGACAAATATGAATTCTGAATGAGGTCTTATTTCCCTGGTTGTCCAATTTGCGCATGGTTTGTTCTGCTGTCTTGTCTACCTGCCTCGAAACACCTAATTTCAGTACCTTTCACTACACAGTATTTATACTATTCTACTGCTCCCCTACCTTATAAAGCTCTAAACTCTCTCAATTGTATATCTATTAATCATTTTATCGTCCCTTCTGAGATTTAGGTTCATGACGCAAATTGCTTGTTACATGATGACTGATCTGTCCAGTTCTTCAAATGCCATTGAGGTTGGGGGTGAGGGGGATTTGATGTGCCCAATATTTACATATGCCATAGCATAATCTAGGTTTAGTTTAGTTTGGCGATACAGCGTGGAAACAGGTCCTTCGGCCCAACGAGTCAGTGCCAACCCGCGATCCCCACACACTCGCACTCTCGTACACACTAGGAACAATTTACAATTTTATCAAGCCAATTAACCTACAAACCTGTATGCCTTTGGAGTGTGGGGGGGGGGGGGGGGGGGGGGGAAACCGGAGATCCCAGAGAAAACCCACACAGGTCATGTGGAGAACATACAAACACCATACAGACAGCACCCATAGTTAGGATCAAATTCAGGTCTCTGGCGCTGTAAGGCAGCAACTCTACCGCTGTGCACCATGCCGCCCTTGTGTACAGTAGTAGTATCTTTGAAATGATTCCTCGGTGTCGTCCTGAATAATTCAAGTAAACCATTGCTTACCCAAGTTGCTTTATCAATTGCTGAGACAAATCAATGGATTGGTTGATATTTACAGTTCAAGAGGAAACAACATCAGAGCTTAACTCATTACCATTTAAAACACTGATTGCCTCAGTAGCTCATTAAAACTTATTTTCTAACTAATCTTCTCTGGTACTTGAACCCTTTGGAAATCAATTAAGACATTCAGTGTTTAATGGGCTGCAAAGTTGGGCAGTGACATCGCAAACAGTAAGAAACCAAGAAATCACTGTGTAGTGATGTGCTTACACAGTTTGAAAAAATCATCTTCTAAGATTTTGCAGCTATTTCTTGACTAATGTATGAATGCACAAAAAATGAACTGCCTTCAAAGATGATTGAATTGTCAAAGATTGATATGGCTTATTTATTTTATAGTGTTTTATACAGCACCCTAATGTATTAGGCTGCAAAATTTGTGCATTGGTTTTTACGTCACTAAAACCAAGGAACTGATTGTTGACTTTAGACGTGGAAGGCTGATGATTCACAAACTGTCTTCATCAAAGTGTTGGCGGTGGAGAGAGTCAACACATTCAAATTCCTTGGTGCGTGTATCACTGAAGATCTATCCTGGAGCCAGAACATTAATGTCATCATAGAGAAAGCCCATTAATGTCTCTACTTCCTCAGTAAATTGAGGAGATTCGATATGTCAACGAAGACTCTCTTGAACTTCTACAGGTGTACAGTAAAGGGCATATTGACTGGCTGCATCATGGCTTGGTTGGCAACTCAAACACCCAGGAATGAAGGGAATTGAAAAAAGTGGTGAATACTTCCCGGTCCATCAAGGTTACTAACCTCCTCACCATCAAAAGGATGTATGGGAGGTAACCAGCATCATCAAGGACCTACACCACCCTGGCCATGCTATCATTCTACCTCTGCCATCAGGAGTATGTAATGTCCAGGTTCAGCTTCTTCCTAACAACCATCAGGCGACTGAACACTACGAACTCAAACCAAGCTCTGAACTACAAAATGCCTTGGTTGCACTAGACTTTGGGCTTTTTGTTGTTTTTGCACTACATTGAGTTTTTAACTTATTGAACTAGACTTTTTTTCGGTTTGTTCATAATATTATCCATTCAGTACTTGTTTACAAACTTGCTGCGACAAGGAAGAATTTCTGAAGAAGGGTCTCATCCTGAAACGTCACCTATTACTTTCCTCCAGAGGTACTGTCTGACCCGCTGAGTTACTCCAGCTTTTTGTGTCTATCTTTGGTTTAAACCAGCATCTGCAGTTCCTTCCTGCAGAATGTTATTGTTCTGTTTTGGTACATATGACAATAAAACACCCTTGAGTTGCTTGATTCTTGACTCTTGATTTATATTTAAAGAGGAATCACCCTGTCATCACTTTCTTATAGTTTACATTTGTATCCTGTCCTTCGCTGTCAGATGTAACAGCTTTACATTTTGAATATATCTCCTAAAATAACCTTTCCGTGCTTTCACCTTCATTCAAGCTAGGAAACACATTTTATTGGAGATTATTCAGACTGTTAAAGTGGAAATTCTATTTGTAAGCTGGGACATGCAGTAATGAAAGTGATTGCACTGGTAAAGTGCTGATTATGATGCCTTAAAAAATGTATCAGCTAAAGGAAAAATAACTGTTATGAACCAGCAGTTGCAAAGTCTTGCAATACCCTGATTTTTTTTTTTTTTAATGATCAAACAAGAGTCTTTGTGGATTTGTAAAGGGAACCTATGCCTATCAAAGGCATGATTAACTTTTTTGAAGAGTTGACTATGACAGTGAATGTTATGTATGTGTATTTGTGAAAACATCTCATAAAAACACTTAAAAGAGACGAATAGCCCATCTTAAAATTCACAGCATTCACTTGATTAACAAATCAGGTGACTAACAAGGAAGAGAAAATAGGGATAATGAGCATATAAACAAATTTGCAGGATGTGACAAGTAATCTGCATTGAGTCCTCAATTTATTAATTACTTTGACATTAGACAGACTGCCACAAATAAAAGTCTACCAGTCACACAAGGGTAGGAAGCAATGCGTCAGATTGAAATATTAAATTATAAAGAGAATCTAATAGATAAATTAAGTTCATGAAATTCGGTTCCTTCATCTAAATCATTAACATAAATTGTAAAAGGTTGAGCACTCAACATCAATCCCTGAAGCAAAATACGTGTCACATCATGCCAACCAGAAATAGACCCATTTATGCCTACTTGTCTCCCTCTTTGGCAATCCCTCAGAATCAACAGTGACTTATTTCCACTCCAGAACAATGGCGCAGCTCACAGCACCAGAGACCCGGGTTCACTCCTTTCCTGGGCAGCTGTCTGTGTGGAGTTTGCACATTCACTCTGTGATTGTGCGGGTTTCCTCTGGGTGCTCCAGTTACCTCCTGTATCCCAAAGATGTGCGGGTTTGTAGGTTAACTGGCCTTCTGTAAATTGCCCCTGGTGTGTTGGGAGTGGATGATGAAGTGGGATAACATGGAACTAGTGAGAATGGATGATCGATAGTCGCGTGGACTTGGTGGGCTGAAGGGCCTGTTTCCATGCTGAATCTCTAAATTAAACTAAATTTGTAGGCTCTGAGTTGATCAGAATGGAAACAACAGACTCTTCCAAGAAGTACTTCCAAGACATTTTTAAATCTTTCTCCTCTCGCATTAAATTGATGTCCTCTAGTTTGTGACTCCCCCATCCTGAGACCATAATCCTCATGATTTTCTAAAATTCTATGAGGCGAGCCCCCGGTCTTCTATATTACAGGGAAAACAGTCCCAGCCTATTCAGCCACTCCTCATAACTAAGCCCTCTAATTCTGATAAGATCTTTGTGAATCTTTTCTGCATCTTTTTCAGCTATATGAGATCCTTCCTAAAGCTTGGCAACCAGAATGTGTATGGTATCTAAGTGTGGTCTTGCCAATGACGTACAGTTGCAACATGATCTCCCAACTTCTGTACTCAACGTCATGACCAACCTTATCAAGTGCCTTCTTCACCACCTTGTCCAACTACAGTATATCACTACTTTCGGAGAACTATGTACCTGTACCCCTATTTCTCTCTAGTCTACAATGCTTTTGAGGGCAGTACTAAAGTTTAACTTATGAAAATGCATCACCTCACACTTACCTATTCTATCTGCCATTCGTTGACCCATCTCCAAGGTTCATCTAGATCCTCTTGTAATCTTAGAATACCTTCTTCACTGTCCCCTACACTAACAACTTTTGTGTCATCCACAAAATTACTAACCGCATTAATTACATTGTCATCCAAATTGTTAATATAGATGGCAAATAACAGTGGACCAGCATGACCCCTGTGGCACTCTACCAGTCAGATGCTTTCAATCTGAATAACAACCCTACACTATTCCTTCCATCAAGCCTCTGACTCCTTCCACCGTCAATTTTGCATACAATTGGCTAGTTAACCCTGGCTCCTGTGTGATCTAACCTTCCAGACTAGTCTACCACGCAGATCCTTGTCAAAGTCCTTGCTAAAGTCCATGCAGACAACATCTACTGCGTGCCCTCATCAAATCTTTTCATCGCCTCTTCACAAACCTCAATTGTGATTCCCCACACATAAATCCATGCTGACTATCCCTCATCAATATTTGCCTTTCAAAATTTTTACCCGGGGAAAAAAAATGCATTGGCTACCTATTCTACCTGTGCCCTTCATCATTTTATATACTTTTAATGGTTTGCCTCTCATCCTCTGATGCTGCAAAGAAAACAATCCAAGTTTGACCCTAACCTTCTCCTTTTAGCTAATACTTTCTAATCTACCCAACCCCCTGGTGAACCACCATTTACTTTCTCTGAAATCTCCACATACTTCCTGAAATGTGGCTGCCAGAAGTGCAGACAATACATGGCTTAACCCATGGCCTAACCAATGTCCATGGCTTGGGCAGCTTACAACCCAGTGGTATGAATATTGATTTATCTAACTTTAAGCAACCCTTGCATTCCCTCTCTCTCCATCCCTCCCCCATGCAAGTTTTACCAGCTTCAAAGTCATCTTGTTGACTTTCAATGTCTGTACTCGTTCTCACCTAGCTGACAGTCTGTTTCCTTTATCATCGTTACTTTTTTTGCATATCTTTCATTCATTTGTTCTATATCTCTCTACATCACCATCTATATCTCTCATTTCCGTTTTGCCTAACTCACAGTCTGAAGAAGGGTCTTGACTCAAAACGTCATCTATTCCTTTTCTCCAGAAATGCCGTCTGACCTGCTGAGTTACTCTAGCTTTTTGTGTCTCGGGCTGAACCAAAGTTTTATACAGCTACAACTTGACTTGTCAAATGCTATACTCCAGCTCCCCGATCAATGAAGGCAAACATGCCATATGTCTTCTTTACCACTTTCATGGATTTGTGGACTTGCAGAGCAAAATCTATCTGAACATCAAGACTCCGAAGGTTCCTGCTATTTACTGTTCACTTTCCTCTTACAGTTAACCTCCCAAAATGCAACATCTCGTGCTTGTCTGCATTAAACTCCAACTGTCTTTCCTCTCCCATAATCCCAACTGATCAGTATCTTGCTGTATCCTTTGACATATTCCACATATTCCACACTTTTCGTAAGTTTGTCAATTTTTGTGTCCACTGCAAACTTACTAATCAGCCTCACCTACATTTTCATTCAATTATATATATAAATTATATATAATCATAAACAGCAGAGGTCCTGGTACTGATCGTTATGGAACACCACTTGTCACAGATGTCCAATCGAAATAACATCCCTCCACCTTCTTTGTCTTCTGTGACCAAGCCAATTTTGAATCCAATCAAACAAGCCGCTGTGGTACCTCATCTTCTGGATCAGTCAACAGTGGCACATAGCTAGATTAGATGAAAAGAGCAGATGGGAAGAGCATGCACAATACCTGATACCTGCAGCTCTCAATGAATTGATGGAGAAGACAAGAATGGAATCCTATATTTTCCATTATGCAATCTTAAGTTCTTTTTATTCTTTTGATGGATATCTACTGCAACTGGCAAACTCAAATTTTAATGCATAGTAAAATAATTTCAAAATGAAAGTAGTATTCCCTTCTTAAAAGTCAATGACTCACTCTTGGCTGACAATAATGTCATCTCCAAACTTTTCTGTAATATGTGCCATTTGTGGAAATCTTTTGAGAGAGGGTATGGGCAGGGAAAAACTTTCATTGGCTTACTGGGCGTTCTCCTGTTCTTTTGACTGAGTTACTTGCACATTGCAAGCTGATCAATGCACATTCTCATGCCAAAGAAAGGCACAGGATGCTGGAGTAACTGCACGGGTCAGGCTGTATCACTGGAGAACATGGACAGGTGACCTTTGTTTTAGGAATCTTACAACCTACATGAGCAATGAATTCTCCAATTTTAAGTATCTAGCCCACAACAGCTCTCCCCCTCCCCCCGCTCCCCCGCCCACTTCCCACCCCACTTCCCTTCCCTTTCCCTGAACCCTGGTTGACCTTGCACAGTTTTCTCCCCTCCCCCTTCCCTTTCCCTTCTACATTTCCAAGTAAATAAAATCATGAGGGGAATAAATAAGGTGAATCCACAGGGCTTTTTTTCCCCCCTGGGAGTGGGAATTGAGGATTCGAGGCCATAGCTTGAAGGTGAGCAGGGAAATATTTTATAGGAACCTGAGTGGCAACTTTTTCAAAGGAAGTAATTGAAGCAGGTCCTATACCAACATTGAAACAGCATTTCGATAGGTACATGGATAAGAAAGGTTTAGAGGGATATGGTTCAGACTTGGTCAAATAGCTTGGTTGGGGCACATAGGTCGCCAAGGAGAAGTTGGGCTGAAGGGACTGTTTCCATGCTGCATGACTCGATGAATCTATGATTCAATGATCAGCTCTTACTTCATTTGCAATCTCTGAAGGGGATTAAAAAAGCAGAGTTACAGCATAACAAGTTCCACTCCAAATTCTGCCCAGCCAATCTTGGAAGCTATAGATCTAGTTTAGTTTAGAGGTACAGTGCGGAAACAGGTCCTTCTGCCCACCAAATCCGCACTGACCAGCGATTCTCGTACATTAATGCTATCCACCACACACTAGGGACAATTCACACTTATACCAAGCCAATTAACCTACAAACCTGTACGTCCAAGTGTGGGAGGAAAACAAAGATCGCGGAGAAAACCCACACTTTCACAGGGAGACCGTAAAAATGAACAGACGAGATCCTTTAGCATCTGAAATTTCAGTTGTGTAAAAATTGCTCCAGTTCATCCTGTATAAACAGACAAGTCAGGAACGTGTGCAAAGTGCACCTTCGGGGATTAAGTGGGAAGAGCAATGTTGAAACCCTAAGGTACTTTCACAGAGTGGAGTAGAGCCAGATCTTTAACTTTTGAAGGAATCAGGGGGCTACCCAAGCCCCGGAGCTGATGAGAATAAAGTCCGAGAGACTGAAGACTGATGGCCAGGTTTGCTCTGAAGTACTGAAGAAACATTCCTGCAGAGCAAAAAAGGTGAAGGTTTTGATTCTGCAAATATTAAGCTATTATAAAAGCTTTGCCAATGCTTTTAAATCACATCAAATCAGACAAAGAGCAGCAGCTGGCCAATGCTGTCTTGTAATGAGGGTTCTTTTTAGTGCTGTGAGCTGTTTGATTTATCTCATCATCCCATGCTGTGGCTTCCAAACATCACTGGAAGAAGAGGCCCAGCAAGGATCACTTCTCCTTCCTGATAATCACAATATGGTGCTATCTGTGAAGTTTTTGTTCTCAGGCAATAATCCACCTTAATGCTGTATTGATTTTTCGACTGCAGGTGAACGATTTTTAGAGTCCATGGCATCTATTTCTTTGTTTTATAATTTCAAACAAAAATATTGGTTTTTGTAGGGAAGTTGTAATGTGGAATGTTCCGGCTGCTGTATTGAGTATGATTTTTTGCATCTGTGGTAATGGCATAATATTTCTTAAGGAGAGAAAGTTTGTAATGGCTTTGTGGAGGTAGGAACTGCAGATGTTGGTTTAAACCAAAGATAGGCACAAAAAGCTGGAGTAACTCAGCGGGTCAGACAGCATCTCTGGAGAAAAGGAATAGGTGGCGTTTCGGGTCGAGACCCTTCTTCAGTCTGAAGAAGGGCCTCGACCCGAAAAGCCACCTATTCCTTTTCTCCAGAGATGTTGCCTGACCCGCTGAGTTACTCCAGCTTTTTGTGCCTATCGTTATGTAATGCTTTGTTTGATGTAGCTTGTGAACAATAAATTGAAGTTTTTCTAGCAATCCACATTTAGTTCCCATGGGATTTGAACTTACAACCCAGTAGTTGGCCAATGATCACTCAATTATTTGGTTTACTGAGCTGATCACAGTATCCATTTTGCAATGATCATTTGTGGGATTAAAGGAGCAGAAAAAAAAGTTATTTTTAAGTATGTACACATAGGCCTCAACATTCAGTCATAAGATTCATGATTTTTCAGACACCATATAATCATTTCAGGAAAAAAGAATTAACTGTTCTCATCTACCATTAGTGCAGGTAGAACCAAATGCAAGCTTTGATCAGCTGCTTCCTTGAGCACACATAATTGACATCAATCTAAATGCCGCACCTAGTTGACAGTTCCCAGTGAATCCAAATAGAGTCATAGAGTTACACAATGTGGAAACAGGCCCTTCGGCCAAACTTGCCCACACTGACCAACATGTCCCATCTACGCTATTCCCACCTGCCTGCGTTTGGTCCAAATCCCTCAAAACCTGTCCTAGTCATATACCTGCCTAAATGTTTCTTAAACATGGCGATAGCACCTGCCTCAACTACCTCCTCAGGCAGCTCGTTCCATACACCATCACCCTTTGTGTGAAAAATCATTGATATCTAATTAACAATCGGTAAGAGCTAGCAACTGGAAGGCGAATCTTAACAGCAGTAACATGCCTTGCACAACTAGAAGTATTAAAAAATTTATTGGAGAGTGATTTGCTTTACCCCATAGGGCTGAAACTGTAGTCAGGCATCGAGCTTGGGTAAAAACTGAGCTCATGTGACCTTCAGTGTTGTTTTTCAATGATTTAATGGTGGTTCTGTGCTTCTGGCATGATCTGTTGCAGAAAGGGAAAGCTCAAAAAAGATGTTGCATCAAAATAATCTGGAAGGGGAGTAACCGAAAGAAGAGTTTATAATCCCCAAAATCTTTGAAGATACATGGACAGGATAGGTTTACACATGAATGCGACAGGTTTAGAGGGATATGGGCCAAACGCAGGTAGGTGGGACTAGAGTAGATAGTACATGTTGGTCGGTGTGGGCAAGTTGGGTTGATGGGCCTGTTTCCACACTGTATGACTCTATGACTCTATGAGCCCTCTTTCGAATTGTCTGAGCAACCATGCATTCAAGGTCTCAGGAAGCCATTTGTGTCAGCAGAGCTCCAGTAAACCAAGTGAATTAGGACTGCTCTGGCTGTGTGAGTCACTGACTTCCTGAAATTATTAATCTACAGTTTAGTCCAGGTAAGGGTAATGACATACACCAAATACCATCACAGTTTGCTGTTTACCACTGAAGCAGAAAGTCACAGACACTTTAAGGATAGAGAACTCACCTCCTTCTCTTTCATCAGGGGCCACCAGTAATTAGTATTGGGGCCCATTTTCAGATTGCAACATCTAGCCATGAGCTGCAACACTTTGAGCTAGCTTCATGATGGACCATTCTGAGAGCAACATTGCGGTAACTGTGATGAGTGCAGGAAATCTGCTACTTCAGATGGGAACAGCAGATTCAGACTCCATTGAGAAACAGATCTACCCTTCAGAAAGATTATCAGCTATCTGGGCAATATGTGAGTGAATGATTGAATGAATGAATGAATGAATGAATGAATGAATATAGACGGATTGTTGAATCGCTATCATAGTCTCAAAGCCCCCAGCAATGGCGGAATCCTGAGCCTTCTCACAGTGAGGTGGCCCGATGGCAAACTCAGAGAAGATGGCAGGCTGCATTCCTTCCAATGCAGCACCTACACATTGAGTGGATACTATCCACTCCAGAATGAATGATGAGATCTCAGCCGTGAGGTGCTTAAACCATTCTTGTGTTTGTGACTACACTCATGGACCCCATTTCACTACTGGTTCTATGAAAGATCTGTGCAATGGATATCCTCTTGTTCACTTTGTGTAGACTGGACAGGTATAGTGCCTTCTTATTGCTGCAGGAATAAATAAATGCCTTGGTAGTCTGAACTGAGTAGCCATTGTGTTTGTGTGTGTGATAAGCAACCCCTGGAAATGATCGTGCAGACAATTGCCCAAACACTTCCACGTGCATATTCAACTACTGAGACCATTGGTGCAGAAAGGTGAGTGACTTTGCCTCCCGTGGAACTGACATGGCCTCCTGACTATTCTGCTGTCCATTCATTTCTTATAACTCATCGCACGTAGATCCCAGAACTCAACTCATTCCGACTCTAACAAAATGCCAAGAACTGACCTGATTGATGTGAAATCTTCTTTATTCTTCTCTGATTCTAACGGCTCTGCTCTTGAGCCCTGAGCAGGTGATTTCTCATTTTGAAATGAGAAAGGCACATGGAATAGATATAAGGAAAAGGGGGTTATGGAGGTCAAAGGAGCAATCTGGGATCTAAATGTTAGAAGAGAGAGTGAGAGGAGTGGAGATGGAATGTGGAAAGATGAGTTAGTAATCTGCGTGCCTTGATCCTCAATAACCTCCAGTCCAAAACTGGCCACAAGTCCTATGGCACATGAACCCCTACCGTCATCCCCGTAACTAGGCACAATATGGCTCCTCTAGTATGCTGCAGTGGAAGTTGATTGTGCACAAATTTGGTTCCTAAAGGGGAAGAGTATTAGCAAACATGTTTTATCTAAGTCCATGAGATGATATTGTGTTCAAATAGCTGTAAACACGTGTAAAATAATGAATGTAGAAATGATAGTAAGAGTGAGAGGAAGATTATTGTTTTATTAGCTGAGGAATTTTTTGCTGTTTCCATGGATCTTTATACCCCTCAGATTACTATTAAATCTTTCCCCTTCACCTTATTCATATGTCCACTAGTCCTCGATTCACCGATTCTGGGCAAGAGACTGTGTGGATCTACCCAATCTATTTATCTCATGATCTTGTACACCTCTATAAGATCACCCCTCATCCTCCTGCACTCCAAGGAATAGAGCCCCAGCCTACTCAAACTCAGCCTATAGCTCAGACCCCCTAGTCCTGACAACATCCACGTAAAACCCTTTATCTTGCACTAAACGTTATTCCCTTTATCACATATCTATACATTGTGGATGGCTCAATGAAAATCATGTGCAGTCTTTCCGCTGACTGGTTCGCACGCAACAAAAGCATTTCACTGTACCTCGGTACACGTGACAATAAACCAAACTGAACTAAACTAAACTTGCAACCCGATTTCAAGGTGTAAGTCAGTGAATGAGGGAGTCAGCCCTTGTGCCACGATCATGCTGTGTGCCCACCAGGCTGCACAATAACCTCCAACAATGGAAGGATTCAGATCTGAAAACACCTTTTATGAGGTGCAGGCACAGCCTCCATAGGATTGTCAAATTCTTGAAATTACTCACTCTGAACATGCGCTGAAAGCACTGTGATTGGCAGCTCCAATGTTCCTAAAGCTTGCACATTTGTACACCAAAATGACACGTTAATGAAACCAGGAGCTGGTACTGTACCATTTCACTGCAGCTTGTGAATTTCTAGCCTTGCACATCTCATTAAATGCAGTTAATCCCTATCACATTCTAAAAGTTATTGGGTTTTGGCCATGAAGATAAGAACCTCAATAAGAAAATTGTGAAGAGCAATTTTTCAGTCTGGTGAGCCACGTCAGGTGGCAGCTTATTAAATGTATTAAATGTATGTCACCTTTATCACACACTAATCATTACTTGGGAGTGGGAAAGAAAGTAGAAGCTATGATAGGAACATCAATAAGAAGTATCTGTGGTGCGGCAATTTGTCAGTCTGTTTGCCTGCAGCTTGTTGTGGAGTAGCACGATTAAAGCACCTTGTGTGTAATAATCTAATTAGATCTCAGGAAATTCATAATGAATGATGTGACTGCTCGGGTTGCTCTTTGAGGTTGATGAAGCTTTTATTGCATGACAGGTTACAATTCACGACAACCCATTCGCATTAATAAAGGTCACCTTAGGCTTTCTTCCTCTCTGCACAACAAGCACTTCAAATATAAAACAAATGTGAATGGCTTTCTAATTTAGAGATGAGAGTGGCTGCATGACAATGTGGATGCCCCATCATTGCACCTCAACTCAGCTGCATGGAACGCTCTCTGGGGAAGAACACATTGTTAATTATCACTGTGAACCTGAGTCTCACAATTAATTCATACTGCTCTGGAGATACATGGAGAGACATCGAGAGTTAAGTGGAACAACTATATAATTCCTCACCAGCAGGTGTCCCAAAATGACCACTGTGTGTGGATTTCCCTGATAACGGCCATAATTACTCCATGTGATCCTTCTCTATAATAAGACATCTGAACTTGAGTATCCTTCTCAAATTGTCTACCCTCATCTTGATCATAAATCTGCTATAAGATAGTTGCATGGTGGTGCAGCGATAGAGTTGCTGCCTTGCAACAGAGACCTGTGTTCGATCCTCACTATGGGTACTGTCAGTCTGGTGTTTGCTAACAATGATCTATTCTACATTTTTCTTGATCTCTATCCACTTTGATCTCTCGTTTTCATACTTTACCCTTCCACACCTCTATGCCTCCCTCTCCCCTGACTCTCACTCAGTCTGAAGAAGGGACTCGACCCGAAATGTAACCCATTCCTTCTATCCAGAGATGGTGCCTGTCCCGCTGAATTACTCCAGCATTTTGTGTCTATCTTTGGTGTTTATATGTTCTCCCCGTGACCGCGTGGGTTTTCCCCAGGTGCTCTGGTTTACTCCCATACTCAAAGATGTGCAAGTTTGAAGGTTAATTTGGCCACAAGCGGGGCACCTGAAGGCATAACTGATAAGGATCTTCAAGCTAAAGGATTCGGGGACTATTTTATATCTTTTGAGCATGTGGAAGTAAAAGCATTATTATCTGACAACATCAAATGCATGTGTAGTATTTTGAAATGATTTATGTCCCAATGTTATGCCACCGGAAAACAAATGTTTTACTAAATACTACTTCATGATCATACTAACATTTCATGCGGAAAGCTGGAAAAGAAAGCATTGCATATTTAGTGGGTTTTAACATGTTTTTCAGAGAAAGTCTTATAGTGTTTTACATCCACTGAATTATTTTAAAGTGTGGTGCTTGTTATTGTTCCACAAAAAGCCATACAAACAGCATTGCCCTGAATAACCAGAAAGGAAACTAATATAGAAATTATTTCTTCTTCAGGTCTCAAAGATGAGTCTGATACACCAGTTAAATATACAGCAAATCCTACTTTATTCTGGTAAATTGGGGATTGCTAAAATACTGATTTTCAGAAGGAAGTTAATGATATGATTACACCAAAAAAAGCTGCAGTGGCATGGATAGAAAGTGAGTTGATAAACAAACAAGAGTCGGGGAACAGTTCTGAGACAAAAGAGGTGATGATATAACATGTGTTGGGTCCATTTTAATGTCTGTACATTTAAATGATCTAGAACAAAACCTGATAATGCTGGAGATATTTAGGAAACAAATTTCTTGTGTGATTCAAATAGTCACTGCACTTTCATAGTGTCCTGCTAAATCATGCAGGTTGCCAAGTTATGTAGCCAGACCAACCTCAAGGACAAATGCCAGCAATCATGAGGTAGAGACAATTCACATGGCAAGGCATCGTATTTGCCTCCACCATCACTCTTGGCAGCATATTCCAGTCACCCAACAATCTCTGTAAAAACTTGCCCTGCAAACCTCTTCTACACCCACTCTAAAACCTTCCCTTCCTCCCTGTAATGAGGCAACTGGAACTGCAAACAATACTCAATAGACAATAGACAATAGACAATATGTGCAGGAGAAGGCCATTCGGCCCTTCGAGCCAGCACTACCATTTAATGTGATCATGGCTGATCATTCTCAATTCCGTACCCCGTTCCTGCCTTCTCCCCATACCCCCTGACTCCAATATCCTTAAGAGCTCTATCCAGCTCTCTCTTGAATGCATTCAGAGAATTGGCCTCCACTGCCTTCTGAGGCAGAGAATTCCACAGATTCACAACTCTCTGACTGAAAAGGTTTTTCCTCATCTCAGTTCTAAATGGCCTACCCCTTATTCTTAAACTGTGGCCCCGCCTAACTAAAGTTTTATAAAGTTGCAACTTGACTTCCTGACCCTTATATTCAATGCCCCAAGCATATCATATGTCTATTTTACCACTCTAGCTACCTGTGTTGCTACCATCAGGGAGCTATGGACTTGGATCCCAAGATCCTTCTGTACATCAACGCTCTTAAGGGTCGTGCCATTAATTCTATATTTTCCCCTTCCATTCCGCTTAAAGATGGGTCATATTTTCAGTTTTAGACTTAAAGTGAGTTGATTAGGTGATTAAGATTCAAAACAAAATGGCAATCATTATCTGGAATCAGGTGTCAATAGAAGAAATAGGTTCCTCAATAGAACATTTGACTGTTCCATGAATTTGTCTTCATGGAGCCCAGACTGCCCCATGATTGCCCTCCTGGTAAAGTAAGGTGACCCTACTATTTAAATAGGATCTCTAGGATTTGGAAACACAAGAGACTGCGGATGCTAGAATCTTAAGCAAAAAAACAAAGTGTTGGTTAACAGACCAGGCAGCATCAGCAAAGGGAAATGGACAGATTTGTTCAGTCTGATAGAGCAAAGGGGAGAAAGCTGGTATAGAATGGGAAGGTATGCAACACAACTTGGCAAATGATAGCTGTATTTGGAATGTGATTACAGGCAAGAACAACCATCTGGCAGGTCAAATGAAATTTCCATCCGCTTACTCGGGGCGAGTCGTACCCCAGCTATTCCCACTTCTCCCCTCTACCATCGGCCAAAAGGTATAGAAGTGTGAAAACTTCTCCAGATTCAGGAACAGTTTCTTCCCAACTGTTAAGAGGCAACTGAACCATCGTACCAACACCTACGGAGCAGTGATGAGCTACTATCTACCTCATTGGAGACCCTCAGATTAACTTTGATTGGACATTACTGGAGTTCATCTTGCACTGAACGTTATTCACGTTATTCCCTTTATCATGAACTTGTACACCGTGGATGGCTCGATTGTAATCATGTATTGTCTTTTCGGTTAGCACACAACAAAATCTTTCCACTGTACCTTGGTACATGTGACAATAAATTAAACTCAAACTCAGACTGAAACTATGATTACTTTTCTGGTTCCCTCCCACAGGTTTCTTTTGTGTCCTCCTTTAATTGAGGTAATGACCGGTGATGTTCACCAGTGTGGGAGACAATGTGCAAGGACAAGAATTGCAGATGTCTCGGGCGGAATCCTCCTCCAGCAGTGCTGATCAGAATCGGTGATCTGTGAAAGCTACTTAGTCAAGGGTTCCACGTACTAGGAACCATGCCTGAAGAATCGGCCAGTCTGCCTGGTGCTGATTGAACAGTTCTGATCAAAGCAACATTGACTTATGTTTTTCAGTCAGTCATAACCGAGCCATTCTCCCCTTCAAGTATTGAATATAAGGAAAGCAATCATCCCCGGCAACACATTATAGTGCTGGCAATGCAGATACATTCATTTCCCTGAGATTAAAGTCAAATATTTCATTCTAGAAATAATACTTCTGTACTACAGCAAAGTATGAATCACTTTACAAGGCCCGTTAGTGGGAAATCAATTCAGAACAAATGAATGGCTTGAAATCTGCAAATATCTGTGAATGTTTCAGTGTCACTCTTCTGATAAATCATTAGTCTTTCAAGACTTTGTGCTTTCACAGAGTTCCACTGGGACTGGTGATTATTTAAATATTATATAATTCTCTGAACTGCTTGGTCATTCACAGAATGATACCACGCTGAATGCCATGCGTAATGGATGAAGGCCTCATGAAGTGGTGCTCAAGAGACAGTTTAAAATCCTAATCTCACTCTCCAGTGTTCTCTCTCTTGAGGCAAGAAAATCATCCCTCTCAAAGGTTCCTCTCTTTCCTAAGCTCCATCATGGGAAGTTCCAACATAACAGGCCTGGATAGAGTGGGTGTGGAGAGGATGTTTCCACTTGTGGGAGAGTCTAGGACCAGAGGCTATTGCCTCAGAATAACAGGACCTACCTTTAGAAAGGAGATCAGGAGGAATTTCTTTAGTGAGAGGGTGGTGAATCTGCGGAATTCATTGGCACAGACGGTTGTGTAGGCAAGTCAGTGGATATTTTTAAGGTGGAGATTGCCATATTCTTGATTAGTAAGGGTGTCAGGAGTTATGGGGAGAAGGCAGAATGGGGTTGAAAGGGAAAGGTAGATTAGCTATGGTTGAATGGCAGTGTAGAGTTGATGGGCTGAATGGCCTAATTCTGCTCCTATAATTTATGAACATGAATTCATTACCTAATTTCATTGCTTTTTTTAGTGTGAGGATTTATCACCAATCCAAGGCTATTTTCCAGCTTTGAGCTACTTGCATCATTTTAACATAGTCATACAGCACAGAAACACACCCAAAAGCCCAACCTGTCTATTCCAACCAAGATGCCCTATGTGTGCTAATCCCATTTTCCTGCATTTGACCCATATCCCTCTAAAAATAGGTGCAGGAGTAGGCCATTCGGCCCTTCGAGCCAGCACTACCATTCAATATGATCGTGGCTGATCTTCCAAAATCAGTACCCCGTTCCAGCATTTTCCTCATATCCCTTGATTCCCTTAGCCCCAATAGCTAAATCTAACTCTCTCTTGAAAACATCCAGTGAATTGGCCTCCACTGCCTTCTGTGGCAGAGAAACCCACAGATTCACAACTTTCTGGGTGAAGAGGTTTTTTCCTCATCTCAGACCTAAATGGCCTACCCCTTATTCTTAAACTGTGACCCTGGTTCTGGACCCCCCCCAAAAAACCTTTCTTATCCGTTTATCTAAGTGTCTCTTAAATGTTGTTATTGTACCTGTCTCAACCTATCTATTCCCCTCATGATTTTATCATTCCTTAGCCTCCTGCGCTCCAAGGAATGAAGTCTTAGCTTGCCCACCCTCTCTCTATAGTTCAGACCCTCGAGTCCTGGCAACATCTTTGTAAATATTTTCTCGGCTTAGATTTAGGTTTATTAGTGACACATGTTGTGAGGTACAGTGAAAAACTTTGTTTTGCATGCTATACAATCAGTTATATTATATATGCAGCAAATTCAAACTCATGTACAATAGATGGAGCTTAGAAACAGAGTGGAGAATATAGTACTCATTGTAGTGCATTGGAGCTCATAGGTTCAATAGACAAAGTCCAATGTCATCAAAGGGGTAAAGGTGAATTGGACAGTACCCTAGCTTATGGAAGGACCATTCTGAAGCCTGAGAACAGAGGGGAAGAAGCTGTTCATGGGTTTGGTGCTGGTGCATTCCTGCATTCTTATATTCCTCCTGCAATCCACTTGTACCTGAAAGTGTACAATTCACTTATTCCTGACCAAGCCCTAAATATTCCTTGTCATCTCAGGTTACATATTCCTGCCAGTCTTGCCATTCGCTCATGCAGGAATATAGAGACATTGAACTCTTCCTATTTCACTATTAAAACCCTCCTCCTTACTCGAAGTCACATTTTCCCACAAACAACTTATTTAAATCAAATTTTACAAATTGACACAGAGTGCTGGAGTAACTCAATGGGTCAGGCAGCTTCTCTATAGAACATGGATAGGTGATGTTTTGGGTTGAGACTCTTCTTTGGTCTGAAGAAGGGTCCTGACCTGAAACGTCATCTATCCATGCTCTCCAGAGTTGCTGGCTGACCTGCTGAGCTACTCCGGCACTTTGTGTGCTTTAGTTTATTAACCAGCATCTGCAGTTCCTTGTTTTTAACTTTTATAAGTCCCTGTCTTATACTGCCAAAATGAGCTTTCCTCCAATTTAAAACTGTAACTGTGGACTGGTTTTGTCCTTTTCCTTAATTATTTTAAAACTAATAAAAACAATGGTCAATGGTTGCAGAGTTCTTCCCCACTGACCCCTCAGTCTCTTGGCGTCCTGTTTCACAAGTGTAGGTCAAACTTTACTCCCCCCCCCCCACTTCACCTCCCTCCACTCCTCCTATGGTCCTTTTTAGTTTGCATGAGGAACCCTTCCTGAACACACTCATCAAATTACACCCGAGCTAATTCTTTAACACAATGGCAATCCTAGTCTGTTTTAGGAAAGTTAAAGTCCCCAACAATGACCACTCTATTATTTATACAACTCTCAGCAATCTATCTGCATATTTATTCCTCTACTTCCCATTGACAATTTGGGGTCTTATAGTACAATTCTAACAAAAGTGATCATCCCTTTCCTATTTCGCAGCTCCACCTTTATAGCCTCACTGGATTATGCCACAGTAATGTAATGTCATATTATCGCTGTGATGTTCTCCTTAATCAAAAATGCTCGTCTCTTTACTCCACCTCTATTCTACCTGTAGCACCTGTACCCTGGAACATTAAGCTTCTAGTCCAATCCCTCTCTTGGCCATGTTTCTGTAATGGTTATACTATCCCACATAACTATCCATACCATGCATTCATTCACCTTGCCTGTCAGGCCTCCAATATTGAAATAAATGTGATTAATACATTTTTAACAGTCCTTCCCCAGCACCCTGTCATGCTCCTCATGCCTGTCTTGACCACTGAACTTGCTATTGTTGACCTCTGTATCAACCTATAACTCATTACGGCCTTGGACTACCCCTCCACCCCCAAACTCTCTCAACTTCACTCTCACTCCTGATTGAGACCACCAACACCCTCTCCCCCTCCACCCCAAACCCAGCCAACCTCGTTGAAAGCTTGCCTGCTTCTATCAAACATGATTTCTAAAATTTTGAATTTGAATCGATGTGCTGATTACCTTGAGGGGTACAACTTGTGAGGCACAAGGGAATGGAAAGGAGCAGATTGGCCTGCAAGGAGTCTATATAAATTCCCCTTCTGTTCTCTGACTTAAATCAATTATTATGCAATACAAAGTCTCTGGATCTAAATAAAATCTTTTCTCTTCACTTCCATGACAACAGTGAATAGCACTTGTCATTGTATTCAGCTTTGCTTTGATGTCAGTAAGCAAATTTTTTGTTCATTTGCTTGACTACTATAAGCCTGTGCATCAGTGCCTGGTTAAAATAAGCAGACTTTTAAATCCACCTATCTGTCACCCCCCACCCGCCACCCAGCTGCCCTTGCCCTATGGAAAAGTCAGGGCGCATTGGAGAATTCAAGGCATTATATAATTACATCTGAGTTTATATATGATAACATGATCTGTGCTAACTATTTCTATATTTCATGGACTAATCCCTTGGATGCAGTAGAACAGCAGTTTGAAAATGGATTGTCATCATAACCTGTTACAAAAAATACTTTTTGGCTCATTAAAGTGAAGAATATTAGTGTGCCAAATAAAATCCTTTCTCGTGTATCATTGGAGATGGGACTTTATACTGCATCTACACCACTCTGCATCCAACCAGGGGTTGATTTATGAAACAGTGCTTTCAAATTCTGTTAAAAATATTCAGGTCTTTTGCATTGTCCCTCTTCTGAATAAATTTTAGTTTTCTCATAAGAATAGAATATTGCAAAAGGGAGATATTGAAGAGCAAAACCATAGTAAGACCTCAGAGTATGAGGAATAGTCATGTTCCCCACCAAAATGCAGGAGAATCCCCCAATATTTACTAAGGGGCAGGATGAGAGTGAATAAAGGGATGAGTATTTCAGGCAGTGAATGGTTTACCACTAATTTTGAAAAATTATATCAAGACTTTATTTGTAAAATGCAGTGACAGGGAAATTATTTTGTAACGATTCTGTCCACCAATTATACCACGCTGCTGCAGAACCTCTTTTTACACAGGTAAATCGATATGTGGCAGCATGGAGACACAGTGCTAGAGTTGCTGCCGAACAGCACGAGAGACCCGGGTTCGATCCTGTCTACGGGTGATGTCTGCCTGGAGTTTGTACGTTCTCTCCGTGACTGCATGGATTTTCTCCGAGTGCTGCGGTTTCCTTCCACACTCCAAAGACGTACAGGATTGTTGGTTGATTGGCTTCTGTAAATTGTAAATGATCCCTAGACTGTAGGATTGTGCTAGTGCACAGTATGATCATTAGCCAGTGTGGACTTGGTGGGCCGATGGGCCTGTTTCCACACTGTATCACTAAAAGAATTACACTTCAACCAAAATAACATTGACAGTGAGAGTGTAACGCCCAAGAATGTTCTGCTTAATATCAATCTTCAGAATCAGATTGAATCGATAGATGGAGAAAGAAGGAATAGGATAGGCAGAAAAACATTTTATATATGGAGACACCGGAACTGCAGATGCAGGTTTGCAGAAAAAGACACAAAGTGCAGCAGTAAGTCAAGTCAAGTCAAGTTTATTTGTCACATACACATAAATGTGCAGTGAAATGAAAGATTACCCACAGTCCAACAATAAGAGCAATAAAAATAAGCAATAACACACACAATCAAACAAAAAGAAACATCCATCGCAGTGAGTCTCCTCCAGTCACTTCCTCACTGTGATGGAAGGCCAGAATGTCTTTTCTTTTCCCCTGCCATCTTCTCCCATGGTCAAGCTGTTGAATTTGCCACGTTCCAGGCCGTGCCGGATGGTGAAAGGTCCGCAGTGGGCCGACCCAAGCCCCGCGATCCGGGGCGGGCGAAGACGCCGCCGCTGCAGCTGCCACTGCACGTTGGGGCGGTTGTGGCTCCCGACATTGAAGCCCCCGCCGGGCAGAAAAAAATCCCGCGGCCTATTCCGGACGGTGAAAGGTCCGCGGCGGGCCGACCCAAGCCCCGCGATTCGGGGCGGGCGAAGATGCTGTCGCTGCTGGAGCTCTCAGTGTGTCAGGCAGCATCTCCAGAGAACATGGACAGGTGATGTTTCGAGTCAGGACCCTTCTTCAGACTCATTGTGGTGGGTGAATGGTTACAGATAAATTAATTGCAGATAAATGTGGTGGGTGACTGACGGCAGTTAAGATGGTTACTCTGATGAAGGATGAGAACAGAGCTGTAACTTCTGTGACATGGAGAAAAATATCGAAAGGGAAAAAATGAACTGTCTTTTCCTTGTTAAGCTTCTGTTTGTTGGGACGTCGTGTTGAGATTAGAAGGACTGAAAGTTGGTATTTGGAATCAACATACATGGTCATGATGCCTGTGGACTAGAGGAAGTATATGGCATTTACAGCAAATCATTCCCTAAATGAAGAGTGATCGTAATACAACCAGACCAATTGACATGCATGTTGAATTATCTGACAAGCCAATGGTGAAGAGATGATCAAGCATGATTTTCCGATTGGGTGGTAGGACTGATTTCATGAGTGAACACTGCCCAGCAATAGATCAAAAATAGACACAAAAAGCTGGAGTAACTCAGCGGGACAGGCAGCATCTCTGGAGAGAAGGAATGGGTCATGTTTCGGCCAGCAATAGATCAGCTTTTCGTCCTCCAAACATTGTTTACCTCTAACCCAGACTCTCACTTTTCGCTGCTGAAACTTTAATCCACATGTTTATTATTTCATGTGAGAAACAGGAATGTCTGGCACTATTTCTTTCAAGAACTGAACTTAAAAAGAAATCCTCAGTAAATCAATCTGACATTGATTTTAGGTGTAACGGTGCTAATTGTGAAAATGGATCAGGTATTTCTTTGCTTGAGTCACGTTAGTTTATCTGATATTTTGCCAGTGTCAGACATGCATCAAATGACTTCACTTTTCACACAACGCCCAACTTAAATTGGGGCTCAGGGTCCCATGCTGTGATGTGACCCATCGCAAAACAGTATCACTCCGACTGGGACCAGTTTGTTGCCCTGCTAACCAAAGGAGGCATTCTACTGACAGTTTCAGAAATAACACAGACTGCTCAAACACCTTCAAAGCCCACTGAAAGCGCTTAACCAGACAGGGTGCTTTCATCCAACATACAGGCATGCCGTCAATCTATTATTACCAAGGTCAGTTGGTAAAAGGATATCAATAATACCGTGTTCAAGATTCCAAGAAGGGATTAAGGTGACATGCCTCAATGACTACTACCCAGTGACACTAACATCCGTGGTGATGAAGTGCTTTGGCAGGTTGGTAACTCCTGCCTGAGTAAGACCTGGACACACTACAATTTGCCTTTCGTCACAACAGATCAACAGGGGATGTGATCTCACTGGCTCTCCACTCTTCACTGGACCACTTCAACAATAAGAACACATACTTCAGGTTATTGTTCATCAACTCAGGCTTGGCAGTCAACAGCATTGGCCCCTCCAAACTTATCACCAAACTCAGAGAACTGGGTCTCTGCTCACCCCTGTATAATTGGCTCCGCAACTTCATCATCAGCAGACCACAACCAATGCAAATCTACCAACTATCAAGCTCTTGAATACTGCATGACATCAACCCAACCTCAGCAACCATGACCTTCCATGGACTGTGTCTGGTTGCACGACAGATTTTGGTTTTGCACTAATATAGCTCCCTAATATTACATTTATTAATTTATTGCATTATTGATTGTTATCTATTCATCTGTGTGTTATTACATTTATCAACCTATTAAGTTGCGGTAAAAAAGAATTTAATTATTCCATTGTGTCTCTTGACTCTTCGCTTGATACTCATTTAGTGGGAGTCTCAATCGTGACACTGCTGGTGCACTCTACTGGAGGCATCATCATGCCCATGGCTGACCACTCAGGGTGGGCTGATCACCTCAACATCAGAGGTAAAGACATGCCCATCTACCAGAGAATCTTCAGGGACATCACATCCTGCATCCACCCCATGTACAAAGGTGTAGGAAAATAACAGCAGATGCTGGTACAAATCGAAGGTATCACAAAATGCTGGAGTAACTCAGCAGGTCAGGCAACATCTAGGAGAGAGGGAATGGGTGACGTTTCGGGTCGAGACCCTTCTTCAGACTGAAGAAGGGTTGTTCACCCTATCAGTCTGAAGAAGGGTCTCGACCCGAAATGTCACCCATTCCCTCTCTCCTAGATGCAGCCTGAACTGCTGAGATACTCCAGCATTTTGTGATACCTTCCATGTACAATGGTATTCACAGGTGTGTGAGGCAACATAGCCGGAAGAAGTCTCGGCATTTTGTTGCCAAAGACTGCAGTCTGTCCCAGGACTGATGCAGGCAAAGGGACTGTTTTCAGAAGCACGTTGTATACTGCGAAGGAGGAAGACTGCCCAAGAGTGGTCTTTACAGGGAGGATGTAGATAGGATGTTCCCTCTTGTGGTTGAACTAAAAACTTGGGGTAACAGTTAGAAATAGGAGATTGCCCTTTATAGCGAGAGATGGCATAATTTTTTTTTTAGACGGTTGTGAGGCTTTGAAACCCTCTTCCCAAAAGGGTGGAACAGCAGTCTTTGAATATTTTTAGGGCAGATTTAGATAGATTCTTGATAAGCCAAGTGGTGAAAGGTTACTGTGGGTACACAGAAATCTGGAGTTGAGGTTACATCAGCAATGAGTTTATTGAACGGTGAACGGCTTGAGGTGCAGGGAAGCCCATTCCTGCTCTTAATCTGCTTGTTAGATGTTCATATTATCAGGGACTCCTTCCAATCTGAAGAACAATGGAGGACCTGGCAAGTGGGAACACTGCGAAGCGGAAGGGGAAGAACAATGGAGGACCCGATGTGGGGAGGGACTGCCTTGAGGGGGAAGGGAAAGAACAATGGAGGACCCAGTGTTCGGGGACTGCCTTGAGGGAGAAGGGGGCACAAAGGACAATGGGGACCTAGCGTGGGGGGAACTGTTGGGCGGGGGACACACAAAAGGGGGAGCCGGCGTGCTTTGTAACTTTGTCAGTGCCATAGATGGCTGGTATTTGTATACATTGTGTATGCAAGCAAAGAATCTCACTGTGCCTAATCACATGTGACAATAAAGTATTCCTATCCCTATCTTTTAATAAGGAGTCTGCTAAATCTAGTTCGCAAAGTCCATTAGGTGACCCTTTCCATAATGACCATCTTGGCACCAACATAATATATTAATATAGTAAACCCTCATTATTATGGACCTCTTGAGAATGGGTTTTGGTTATGGTGGATCGACCTACCAACCTGTACCGCCAGGTCCGGCTGCGGACACCACGGTCTGCCCACACCGCCAGCCCGGCTGCTTCCAGGCCGGATCTACTGCCGCCACCACCGGCCCACACACAGCTTCCTCGGCCGCTTCTGGGCCAGACCTACTGTCGCCACCAACGGCCCATACCACCACCCCGGCCGCTTCCAGGCCGGATCTACTGCTGCCACCACCAGCTCACACAACTTCCTCGGCCACTTCCAGTCCGTGTGTGCCACCACTGCAACCACCACGACCCTTGCTGGCATTCTGGCCACCTGCGGGCCGCGACCATTGACTCCACCGATCCTGGCCTCTCCCCCGGCCGCCAGCAGGCCAAGGGCCATCAACTCACCTGGATTCAAGGCCCAGTTCCAGATCGAGATTCTGAAGAAAGGTCTCAACCCAAAACGCTGTCTATCCTTGTTTGCCAGAGATGCTGCCTGATCGGCTGAGTTACTCCAGTACTTTACGTCCTTTTATGTATTAACCTGCATCTGCATTTGTGTGTTTCTACCAGTTGCACACCGATACTCCCTTCCTCGGTTATAGCGGACAATTGGCATTAACAAACAAAATTCCACCCCCCATGATCCATTATAATGAGTGTTTGCTGTGCTCTGCCGGGAAAGCCTGGAGAATGGGTGACATTCCTACACATCCTCCAGTTCAGGCCCATCTGCGCCTGCACACATCAATGAATGATTTTAATATATACATGGCTTGCAGTATTCCCACTGGGTTTACCTTTCCTTAAATAACTCTGCATTAAATGTATGTTCCTCAGATCAATTCCACTTTTACATTAGTTGGAAGCTTGAACCATCTGAACTCCTGTTCAACATCAATGGCAGCTACTCAGCTCCATAGCCGCAGCAGCCAAGAGTAGTGGGAACACCAACATCTTGTTTAAATTGGCATAAAATAGCTAGAGAAACTAATTGAGAGGCTGCTATTTCAAGCCAAGGTGGTTGGCACTCATTCAGCAATGCAAAATCCTTCTTGGAAGTCAAACTGAGTTTCATTTCAAGTTATTGTGCCAACTTACCATTTCAACGTTCTGTACTGATGGAGTTTTACACAGCCAACAATTGGAACAGATCAAAGTAGTCTCATCCTTTGCTGCAAGGGTGTCATTTTTTTAAATGAATGTTCTCCCACATATTCATGTCACTTTCAACCCCCACATCACAGCGATTCCTGGCCAAGGGGCAATGTTGTGGGGTAGCTTTATTTCCACAATGTAACGTCGCTTGCCTTTCACAGCCTCTCTTAGGTGTCTTTCCCTCAGAGGTAGTCACAATAAGTACTTTGAAGGCAGAAGAAGCTGGGGAGAAGAACCATGGGATAATAATCAATTTTATATTGAAGGTCATACACAAATATTGTCAGAAAAACACAACAGCTTTGACATCAGCCAACTTATATTCTGAATATGTGTTCAGTTGCAAAGAGGTTATAATTTTTAATGGGAAAGTATTGCTCCAAGTCTATCAATGTCTAATAATGCCAGCTGCTGCTATATCCCTGTGTCTTATCTCTCCATTCTGAAAGATTACCTTAAATTTCGTTTTAGAGATGCACCGTGGAAACAGGCCCTTTGGCCCACCGAATCTGCGCTAACCAGCGTTCCCCATACACTAGTTTTGTCTGATACATTAGGAACGATTTACAGAAGCCAAGTAACCTACAAACCGGCACAGCTTTGGAATGTGAGAGGAAACCGGAGCACCCGGAGAAAACCCATGCAGTCGCAGGAACAATGTACAAACTTTATACAGACAACACCTGTAGTCAGGATTGAACCCGGGTCTCTGGCCTTGTAAGGCAGCAACTCTACCACTGTGCCACTATGCCGTCCCAGATGTTAATATCCTGAATGAGAAACTATTTGAATAATACTAAACCTTGCCTATGATGCGGTGACATCATGAAATACATAAATATCAAACCATTTGTCTCTAATACCTTTCCTATTTAGGTTTCCATGTACTAGTGAAACTTGTATTGTTACCTCTTTGGCAGTGGCCATCTGTTACATTTCATTATGAATTTGTACAAATGTCCCTGATAATCCTTGAAAACTTCTCACCCCCTGATGGAACAGTTTCTGACTATTGCTCACAATCTACTAGATCAGTCTGAGATGGCTGATGGAGAATGCCACCTGAGAAGCCATAGAGGGAAGTGAATTGGTGCTGTCCTGATGGGGGAAATCAATGTCCTGAACATAGGCACCGGAGGGCCTGACTGGGTAATGGATATACAATGATGCAGAGGTCATTGGCACACAGGCCACACCCATCATTGTAACCTCCAGGCTCAGTACTGACCTAGGTAACAAATTACAGTCACAGTTATCTGGTCCTTAGTCTCTTCATTCTTCTCCTCCTAGTCATCTCGCTGTGCATCTTCAACAATTCTGTCCAGGCTGTGTGAGTAAGCATGGTGGAGTACATACCCCAATCAGCATCAATGATTCCGAAGTGGAAATGTTTGAACGCTTCAAGTTCCTTGGTGTTAATATTATCAATAATCTGTCATTAACTTACCACATTTATGTGATAGCCAAGAAGGCACACCAACGTCTCGACCCCCTGATGAGACTGAGGATATTCAGCATTTCTTCAATGACTCTTACAAATGTCTACAGATGCACCAGGGAAAGCTGACTGGTGGGTTGCATCAGAGCATGGTTTGGGAAATAGCTGTGCAGATTATTATCTCAATGGTATCAGGTTAGGTAAAGGGAAAGTGCAACGAGGCCTGGGTGTCCTTGTACACCAGTCACTGAAAGTAAGCGAGCAGGTACAGCAGGCAGTGAAGAAAGCTAATGGCATGTTGGCCTTCATAATGAGAGGATTTGAGAATAGGAGTAAAGAGGTCCTTCTGCAGTTGTATAGGGCCCTGGTGAGACCACATCTGGAGTATTGTGTGCAGTTTTGGTCTCCAAATTTGAGGAAGGACATCCTTGCTATTGAGGCAGTGCAGTGTTGGTTCACAAAGTTAATCCCCGGGATAGCGGGACTATCATATGAGGAAAGATTGGAAAGACTGGGCTTATATTCACTGGAGTTTAGAAGGATGAGAAGGGATATTATAGAGACGTATAAAATTATAAAAGGACTAGCAAGCTAGCTGCAGGAAAAATGTTCTCAATGTTGGGGGAGTCCAGAACTAGGGGCCACAGTCAAAGAATAAAGGGGAGGCCATTTAAAATTTAGGTGAGAAGAAACCTTTTCATCCAGAGAGTTGTGAATTTGTGGAATTCTCTGCCACAGAAGGCATTGGAGGTCAATTCACTGGATGAATTGAAAAGAGAGTTAGATAGAGCTCTAGGGGCTTGTAGAATCAAGGGATATGGGGAGAAGGCAGGCACAGGTTACTGATTGTGGAGGATCAGCCATGATTACAATGAATGGTGGTGTTGACTCGAAGGGCCAAATGGCTTCCTCCTGCACCTATTTTCTATGTTTCTATGTTTCTATGTAGCCCAGTCCATTGCACAGACCAGGCTTCTGGTCTGGTTCTGTGGAACTGATGTATAACTATGCTGAGAACTATATTCTGCAATCTGTTTCTTCCCCTTTGCTCGATCTGTTGTCCTTGATTTGACTTGATCGTATTTATGTATAGTATTTCCGATCTGATTGGATAGCAAGCAAAGCAAAGCTTTTCACTGTACCTCGGGTCAAGTGACAATAATAAACCTAAACCTATAGGTCTGTGGTCCTGCAGGGGGATGACCTGTTCACATGTCGTGTCGGAGAGCAATCTATTGCTGCGCAGCACCTTTCAGTTGCAGAGATGTTGCTCACATGTAGTATCCCTTTTATCCTGAAGAACCAAGATCTCATCATGGGCTCATCCCTGAGCTCCACTGTCTTCTCCTGAGTAGAATCTTGAAGTGAATAGCATCATCACCATCACCATCATCCCCACTCTCCCTCTACCACCACTCTTTTCTTATCCTCATATATCAGCTCAAAATCCCAATGTCTTTCTTGTTGTGTTTCCAGGTGTTTTGGTGAAAGTCTTGTTAAGATAACATGGGTCCACTTAGAAACTGGGCACTGGGCATCTTTGTGATGAGACAACACCAAACATGCTACTGTAGACCTTGTCTCTGGACCAATTCAAAAGCATGCAGTAATCACAAAAAATATATAAATGCTGCTCCCTCATCATTGTAATGTACTACCACAATGCACTATATTTATTTAGGTAAATTGATGTTTTTTGCACGTAGCTTATGACATGCTGGAAGTATATCCAATTAAAATCAAATGGAATAGCTCTGGGTTCTTGTTTCCTACATACCGTTAAGCTACTTATAGTGTTCAAGGTTAACGGACATCATTCAATGAAACAGGAATAGACAAGAGAGGCTCTTTTAGGAGACAAGGAGAAAATGCCAGAGCAACTGGGTTGAAGATTGCTAAAAAAAAGTAAATTCTGTTTCATTGAGAGAGAGAGAGAAGTTTGCAGAACTTAGCTTGTCAGGAGAAAAGTCCTTTTGATTGCTTGTGTTTGAAATGTTCCTTTGCAATGCATTCTGACACCTCAGTCTTGTTTGTTGGAGCTTCAGAGAAGGACATTTATAGCTTTGCAGTGTTTTTCAAAAATATTGTATGGTTGTTGCCAGGACCTGAGGGCCTGAGTTATAAGGAGCGATTAGGCAGGCTCAGACTTTCTTCCTTGGAGTGCAGGTGTCAGAGGAGTGGTCTTATAAAGGTGTAGAAGACCATTTGGAGAATAGATAGGGTGGATACACACAGTCATTTTCCTAAGGTAAGGGAATCAAGAACTAGAAGGCATAGGTGAGAGGGGAAAGATTTAGTAGGGACCTGAGGGGCAACTTTTTCACTCAACAATTTGGTGGGTGTATGGAATGAACTGCCAAAGGAGGTAGTTGAGGCAGGTAGAAAGGCATTTGGACAGGTACCTGGATAGAAAACGTTTAGACGGATATAGGGCAAATACAAGCAAATGAGATGAGTGCCCAAATGAGATGGGGCATTTTGGTCAGGATGGAAGAGCTGGGCAGAAGGGCCTGTTTCCATGCAATATGACTCACTGGTTCTATGGCTGCATAGTCCAAGGCCGCGGTGCAAATTTCCTGTGGAAATTAAAAGCAACAAACACACAATCTGTTCTTTCCAGGTGATGTATTTTAAACTGCATATTTCATGCATTCACAAAAAAAGTGGTTGCTGAACCAGAGAGCTGAAGGCAAGGTAATGCCAGAAGCTTCCTCCAGATAGGATTAGTTTTGAACTTCCTTGGAAAGGAATGGCGTAAATGATGGCATATTTCTCAGATCACATCCTTATCACTCACAATCCTTGCTCAGGATGTTATAGTTTCCAGGGTAGATTTGTTTTGAAAGGCAAACTATGACACAGCCATCCACTCACCTTGAGATCCCAACCTATCAGGATCAGGGCTCCCTCGCCATGCAGGCTTTGCTCTCTGCCAAACTGGCGAATGCAATGGAGTCAGCAACTGCAAGAAGACAACTGGTAGAGCACAGAGGAGAAAAAGACCTTTGTTAAGGATCATAACCAAAGGTATGCCTAGATTTTTTAACAATGATTCATGGTGGGATAACCACTTTGTATTTTGCTTACTTAGGGGCTTAGGTGGAGAGATGGCTTTTACTATACTTTTACTTTACTTTGCCTATCCACACTGATTGTAGCAAGCTTGTCTCCAATACCTCAGAATAGACCTACCTCTCTCTTTCTAGTTGCTAGGGTTGACAATGACCGTAACTGGGTGCAGGGATGCCTGAGAAGAATGTAACTTCTGTTCCTCTGTTAACATTTATATCGGCAGGTCATAAATATAAAGTATATTTTCCTGCACTGAAGAGAAAGAAAATCCATTTTGGTTCTTGGAAAGGTGGAGCTGTTACAGTAGGAACTGGCAGCCCATGTGAATGACATAGAGATTAAATAACAAACTTGCCACCATCAATGAGTGGAGGCACTTTCTGCTTGCAGCCATTAGGATATCAAAGCTCCTCCTGGTGATGCTTGGACTTTGTTGGATTTTTAATTTCAGATTTCTTTTGAGTTTAGTTTAGAGCACAGAAACAGGCCCTACGGCCTATCGACCAACGATCCTTACACACTAACACTATCCCACACACACTAGGAACAATTTTCAGTTTTACCGAACCAATTGGCCTACAAACCTGTACGTCTTTGGAATGTGGGAGGAAACTGGAGAAAATCAGCACATGTCATGGGGTGAACGTCCGAACTCCGTACAGTCAGCACACGGGTCTTTGGTGCTGTAAGGCAGCAACTCTATCATAGTGCCACCGTGCCGCCCTTAAAAACGAAAGACTGAAAACTAATCACTCCATCCAAATTAAAGAACTCTTAAGAAAACTATGAGGATTTGTTTGTTCACTGTTTTAATAGAAGAGGCGAATGAGTGATTAGAGTGTGAAGAAAGGAAATACATAACAGATTTAAGAAAGTCTGAGTGAAGACCTCAAGCTGAGAGATTGTATCTAAAATCTCCCAACTACTGCAAGTAGCTGCGATTATTTAATCAAGCAATTGTGCCAGTTCTTATTCAAGTCACCCTGCATTTTTCATTGTGGCCTCATTTCAGGCAACAATGACTGTCTTTACAATATTACTCAAAGTGCTGTACAGTTATGCTTTCTATCCTGAATCCCCCAACTGGAAATCTCAGTGACAAGATTATGGTAATTATGCTCCGCTGTGCTTAGTTCATAGGATCATATAGTGTCAATGACAGGTTAGCAAATTAACGGAGGTGATGCTCAAGTGGCACTTCAAATGTATCTGATGCCTGCCTGCTACTTGCCTTGTGGAAGCTCAAATTTTTGGTCAACAAATGTCATTTTTTTGTGCAAAGGTTTTGGATCACACTTCAAATAAATATTTAGCTTTGAAAGCACTTATGTCAACATTTTTGATGGAAATCCTTATAGCAACTTCAGTACTGACAATATTCTACCTCAACATGTCAACAGTTTTGCCATTGCAGTCTGTTGATGAATAATTCAAAATGTTTCCGAATTTCCTTTTTCCAGTAACTCTGATCTTTAAGAACGCCAAAATAAGCCTTAATTTCATAGGAAATGAAAATGATTCTCATAATGTGCTCAGTTTGCACACTATGTTATAGTCTTCCAGTAGCATAAAATAGGATGCGGTGTAAAACATGAATTAAAACTTTCCATTTCATGCTGTGCAAATTTGCATTGAGGTTTTAAATAAAATTGAAGAACAAACCAAGAATATTTCATTCTAATTTAATGGTTACCTTATAAATTGCATGGTTGATTTGAGACTTCCCCACAATTCTATTACTTCTAATTTTAATAAACACAGAATTTTAATAAAAGTTTTGAGATGCTATTTTGCAAAATGATTTTTTGTTACTTAATCAATCACTGTAAATCAGCAGAGCTGAATTAATTTGGAAAAAATATTACACTTCTCGGAAATAATTCAAATGAGCATCACTGCTGTAGGTCTGCAAGTTCTAACAATTATTATTGTTGCTATCTAATGGGTCAGTAATTATAAATAAGATTGAGATACAGTAGCACAGCTGGTAGAGCTGCTGTCTCACAATGCCCGGGTTCAATCCTCACCTCAGGTTTCAAGGTTTCAAGGTCAGTTTATTGTCACATGTACCAATTAAGGTACAGTGAATTTGAGTTACCATACAGCCATACTAAGTGGAAAACAACAAGGCACTCAACCACATAAAAGTTAATATAAACATCCATCACAGTGGATTCCACATTCCTCACTGTGATGGAAGGCAATAAAGACAATATAAAGTTCAATCATCTTGCTCTTTGTTCTCCCATAGTCGGGGCAGTCAAACCATCTGCAGTCGGGGCGATCAAAGCCACTGCAGCCGACGATACGAAGCCCCCGTTGGGGTGATCGATACTCCCGGGCGGGGTGGGTTAAAACTAACTCCACGGCATGGAGCTCCCGAGTCGGCCTCTTCTTACCAGAGACCGCGAGCTTCACGATGTTAAAGGTGTTGTCTGTGTGGAGTTTGCACATTCTCCCTGTGACCACATGGGCTGTCTCCATGTGCTAAGGTTTCCTCCCACATTCCAAAGACTTACGGGGTTGTAGTCTAATTGACTTCTATAAATTGCCCCTAGTGAGTAGGAAGTGGATGAGAAAGTGGGATAACATAGAACTAGTGCAAACAGGTGATTGATGGTCGGCGTGGACTTGGTAATGCAAAGGACATATTTCCATGCTGTATCTCCAAATTGAAAGGACGGTTTTAACCTGTTCACAGTGAAATGCTCTGAGCTTGGTAGCAGCATTAAACCTACAACTGACTGCGTAAGTGGGGAGTTAGTAGTGATCAGAATTTTGTCCCTTTCTCCTTGAAAATGAACATCATCTTGTGCAGGTTACAGCTTTGATGCTTCATAGTTAAACAGTCTTCTGACATTTGGGCAGAGATTTTAGCTCAGAGTTTTCAGTTTTTTGGCCTAATGATTTCAGTTCTTCTGACCTCCCTTGATCTGCTTGGTTTCCTTTAGCCTTGAAAAATTGACCAGAAGACATAGAAGAATGTGGTAGATTCAAGCCATTTATCTGCCTGATTTTATGAATGGAGTTACGGTTGACCTTTCACCTCAATCTATATGGCTGGCCTTACTCCAGTCTCCTCTGCTGGAGTGGAATGAAAACTATCAACCACAAATTTAGAACAAATTTCCATTCCAGATTTTTGAATTTTACCTTCTGATCCAACACCCAAATTAACCATTTTTGAGAGTTAAGTTTTAGGTTATAAAATAATGGAAGGTGCCAGTGCAATTGTATCCATGGCATCCGGCATTTGCAAGAGATGGGGAGGAATCTCAGGCAAAATGTGTCAAGTAAACCTCATCAAAATTGTCAGCAGGCAATTTTGATTACATGCAGGCAGTGAACATAGAACAGTACAGCATAGGAATGGGGCCTTCCGCCCAAAATGTTTGTGCCGAACATGATGTCAACTTAAACCGATCTCACCTGCTTGTAAATGATCCACATCCCACTATTACCTGCACTTCCATGCGCCTATCAAAAAGCCTCTTTAAAGCAGCTATTGTATCTGCCTTTACCACCACTCCTGGCAGCACATCCAGGCCCCCACCCACACATCTCGATTAAACCTTCCCCCTTACACCTTATACCTATGCCCTCTAATGTGGGACATTTCTACGCTGGGAAAAAGACACTGAATGTCTACAACACAATCACACCTTAGCTACCAACATTAGATGAATAGTCTGTAAATAATAACAGGATAAACCACATAGTGGACTCGCTGGAGGAACATCAGAACCCAGTCCTTTTCTAATACAACCGCAGACACATTGTACATACTATGTCTTCTTCAAGGAAAGGTCTGTAGTTACCTGGTCAATGCATTTTTCAAGGCAATATGATGTAGCCGGCAAATTTGAAGGGGATAAGAATAGAGTGAATGCTATAATTTGGGAATACAATAAATTGAGAATAGGGATAAACAATAAGCAAAGTTATTATGTTGGCTGAAAAAGTAAGATAGCTTCCTGTTTACAGAACATTGGCACCAGTAATGGGTAATGTATGTCCTGTACCTGACCCAGGTTGGCATCATGATTGAAGCAGGAGAAATGAATTATACTGAATGGAATAGGTAGGCAGGCAGAATTAATAATAACCCGAAGGCAAGAAATACAAAAGGATGAGTTTAAAGAATAGAGTACAAAAAAAATTTCTAAGAACCCTGGGAACAGAAAAACTTTTGCGAAGTTACAATAAAATACCTGATAAAAATAAAAGAGGAATAATGAAAAATAAGAGTTTATTCAATTTCCTAGATGGCAATTTAAAAAAAGAAAGCAAGAGAATTGTGAGAAAATAGATGCATTAGATATCAAAAATTTGTTTCAGACAGAACAAACTTTTCTTTTAAATACTGCAGGCAATAATGTTTTTTTAGGAAGGGCAGGGGAGGAAAGAGGAATAGTGGGTGGTTACATTAATCAGACAATGTACTGGCAGCAGCAAGGAAGAAAATAACTAGGCATGAATACACAACACAATGGAAGTAGAATACAAATTGGGTGAGATAAATGATAGAAAAGGATTCGCATGTATTAGGCATTCAGTGCAGAGCACCATGAATCTAAAAGAAGTGCAAGAAGAATTATTTACTCATTAATACAAAATTAAGCAAAATCATAACCATTTCATCAGCTATGTGCTTTGCATCACAAAACAACTACAGGATGGCAGGACATAAAATGGGATTGTAGCAGGAAGACTGATGTCTGGCATTAACCATCAACTGGTTCCGTGCCATGAACTCTAGTGCTTGGCCCCTACTCCCAGATTCTTACAGTCCTCCCTCACTTGTACAGGTACTAACTTGTTCTGGAAGGAGACGCCCTACTCACTGGCCTGAAGCTTCCCAGGTTCCAACAGTATGGTCCAAATGGAGGCAAGGTCTCCAATGTCACTCAGTAGAATCCCACATGCCTGAAACACCCTTAAAAGCTTCGACAGAAAAGCATGACCCAAGCTTTGTCAGCTAGTGAAGATGTAGCTTACTTTTAAAACTTTTCAAAAGTCTCATAATTAGATGCATTGAAAAACTTCTAAAAGTGAAATTATTAAATGTAACGATTAAACAATATCTAAAATAAAAAAGATAAAAACACCTCAAAGTGCATAAATAATTAAAAATATTAAACTAACTCAAGTTAATTTAAATGAAGAAAGCTGCTTTGTCCTTTGCTTCCTTCTCCATAGCCTATCGATCACCACAGAAATCAGTGGGGGCTCAGATCCTGCCCCAGGTCGAAATTGGCACAGAATCTGAAAGGCAATTCTCTAGCAACTTGCTGGGGAACCTCAGCAATATGAAGCTCACCTTCTTAACTCCATACGTGTCCAGCAGAAGAGCAAACTGCATGGTTGAAAATCTCAGACTTGCTTAATAGATACCAGTCAAATCTGAGCCAGAGAAAAGTTAGTGGCAAAAATTAATGTAATGCAACAATAAAAGATGCAAGAGAAAGACCATGAGTAAAAAGATAAAGCAACTGTGAACTGAAAAATTCCATAGGATATTCCATGGGACGGCACAGTGGCACAGCAGTAGAGTTGCTGCCTTACTGCACTAGAGACCCGGGTTCGATCCTGACTACGGGTGCTGTGCTGATGATCAGAGAATTAGCAGGAGAGCAATTGGGAGCAGTGATTATAAATCAGTTTGTTTTAAAATAGATATGGATATGAATAAGACTGGACATGAGGGGTGCGGTGGTGGTGGGGGCTAAACTGGATAAGGCAGAAGCTGGGAGGACAGATAGGGGGCAATGATTATTGGATATATCCACACGACACTTGGGAGCCATTTAAAGGCTAGCTAGTCATAATTCAGGACCAACGTGTTCCTGTAAGAAGAAGGAAAAGTATGGCAACGTTTGAGAACTTCAGATGAAGAAGGTGGTAAATTTTGTTTCAAAGAGAAAGGAAGCATGTTTAAGGTTTATGAAGCTGAAATCAAATATGGCCGTTGAACAATATAAAAGAAGCAGAAAAGAAATTAAGCAGGGAATCGGGAGGGTTAAAAGAGGCCATGAAATGTCCTTGGTAAGTATGATTAAGGAGAATCCCAAGGCATTTTATACACATTAAAAAGGCTAGGGAGAGGGTAAGACCACTCATGGACAAAGGAATTTATACTGGAGCCAGAGGGAGTGGGTAGATCAGTATTCACCAAGCAAATGGAAGATAGGGGTATGGACAGGGAGGGGTATGCTGATATTCAAGGGCACATTGATGTCAGGAAGGAGGCAGTGTTGAACCTTTTGTAGAACATTAGGTGGATAGGTTCCCAGGGCCCAGATTGTTGAGAAGGGCAAAGGGGAGATTGCTGGGAACAGACAGAGATCTTTGGATCCTCTTTGGACCTCGCTGAGGTTCTGGAGGATTTTAGAGTGGTAATGTTGTCCCTTTGTTTAAAAAAAGGCAATAGGGACAGAACAGGAAATTAAAGGCCAATGAGATTTATAATCGTGGCAGGGACATTTTGGAGATTCTAGGAGATAGGATTTACTCACATCTGGAAAAACATGAAATTATTTGGCATAGTCAGCATGACTTTCTGAAGGGATGGTCACGTCTTAGAAACTTGAATTAGTTTTTGAGGAGGTGATGAAGATGATTGATCTACAGCAATCAGAGTACAGGAAAGACGTTGAGAACCTTGTAACCTGGTCCTAAGACCACAACCTCTTCCTCAATGTTAGCAGCACCAAGGAGATTGTGATCGACTTGAGGAAGCAGAGCAGTATACATACCCCAATATACAATGACGGCGCTGATGTAGAGATAGGTGAAAGCTTCATGTTCCGAGACGTAGTCCTGGACCAGCCATATTGAAGCAATGGCCAAGAAAGCACACCAACACCTGGACTTCCTTAGAAGGTTCAGGAAGTTCGGCATGACCCCCACAACTCTCACTAACGTCTACAGATGTGCCATAGAAAACATTTCATCAGGATGCATCACTGCATGGTTTGGGAATAGCCCCATCCAAGACCACAAGAAATTGCAGAGAATTGTGGAAACTTCCAGTTATCTCTCCAGCTCATGACTCATGCCCTGCTTTAAAAAGCGAAGGCCACCTTTAAGCAGTTCAATAAAAATGTGATTGCGGACTTCCTGCTGATGCATGCAACTATTGAACATCAAAGTTAGAATAAATTATTATAATGAGCTTGGAGTCACTAATGGTATGCAGTCATAGATTCAGTAGGAATGGGGTAATTCGACTGGCCCTTCACACTGTTTTGGTGGCTTGTAATACTGGTCCGATATAATTTCAGTCAGTGTTCAATTAGATGTCTTCAAGATCATATGACGGTTTGGGTAGCTGCTTCCTCCTCTCCCCCTCCCCGCCCACTCCTCCCTCCACCACCACCACCACCACCTCTTCCTTCGCCCCCTGTGTCGCCGACATACTCCATTTTGGAAGCAACAGCAGGTGAGAGGGCAGGGAGCCCCACAGTGACCGAGGGGGCCACACTGAAACACAAAGTGTGGAGTAATTCAGTCGACTGAATAGGTATGAGGAAGAGTCCTGATGTCGTCTGTCCGTGTTGTCCAAAGATCCTGAACTGCTGAATTACTCCAGCATTTTGTGTCCTTTTGGTGGGTGAAGAAGGGCACCTTGCGAGTCAGTAGTTGTGTCGGAAGCTGGGGCTCGAAACAGCCGGGAAGACGGGGCGAGCCAGGGTGAGCCGGGGATGGGTTGGCAGAACCGTCCGCTACATCCGACATCTGTTATATGGGGGTCATTAAAACAAATGGTTCACTGTATTTTCTTTTGAAAAAGTTGGGAGAGAAGATTGAGATTAATTCGTTCACGATGGAGGGACACAACCAGAGAGAGCGCTCGTCACTTGCAATGCCATCTGTAGCCGCTCAGGGAATTTCAACTGAGCTCTTGGAATTTTGTCCGGATTATAGGTGTGGCGGATGAACAGTTGCCGGAAAATTGGTGTTCAACCTGTACTCCATGTGAAATACATTTAGAAGAGTATTGGTAAAGAAAGGCATTGACGGATGTGGACCTAATGTAGCCATGGTCAGTATTGGCCAACGGGAGCCATTTCTGTGCTGCATGGTTCAAAGGATCCATGATTCTATGACTACAAAAGAAAGAGTAGGAATGAAGGAATTCCTGGATCATGGAAAATAGAGATGGTGCCCAGAACAGATACATCTGGGACAAATGCTATCAAATCATGTACATACATTGAATACAGGGATTAAGAGTGTGATCTGAATCTTTTTATTAGGTAAAAAAAAAAGAGAAAGACAACCCAGAAATACATGAGAATATAAGTGAGCCTGCAGGGTGGATTAATTATTGGATAATGATGTTTAGTAGAGTAGAGGGTGATGTGGTTTATTTTGGAAGTGAACTAAGCAGTAAAAAGAAACATTAGTGAGTGAAAGGATAGTCAATAATGAGTGAAGTAGAAGACACATGGCAGATAAGATTTAATGAAGGTAAGTATGAAACAAAGTATTTTTGTGGAAGGAATGACAATATGCAATATAATATTAAAGAGAGCAGGGAAAGAGTGATGTATATATTTATGTCTTTGAAGACTGAGAAAGTAATTAAATATACAATACGATATTCCAGGCTCTATAATTAGCAGCTCGAGTGCAAAAGCTATGTAGGAAAATAACTGCAGATGCTGGTACAAACCAAAGGTATCACAAAATGCTGGAGTAACTCTGTGGGTCAGGCAGCATCTCAGGAGAGAAGGAATGAGTGACGTTTCGTGTCGAGATCCTTCTTCAGACTGATGTCAGGGGAGGGGGCAGGACAAAGATAGGATGTAGTTGGAGACAGGGAGACAGTGGGAGAACTGGGAAGGGGGAGGGGAAAGAGAGGGACAGAGAAACTATCTGGTTAGAGAAATCAATGTTCATACCGCTGGGGTGTAAGCTGCCCAAGCGAAATATGAGATGCTGTTCCTCCAATTTGCGGTGGGTCTCACTATGACAATGGAGGAGGCCCATGACAGAAAGGTCGGACTGGGAGTGGGAGGGGGAGTTGAAGTGCTGAGACATCTGGAACAGCGGATACAATTGATGAGGTTGGAGGAGATGCAGGTGAACCTCTCTCTCACCTGGAAAGACTGTTTGGGTCCTTGGATGGAGTCGAGGGGGGAGGTATAGGGACAGGTGTTGCATCTCCTGTGGTTGCAGGGGAAAGTACCTGGGGAGGGGGTGGTTTGGGTGGGAAGGGACGAGTGGACCAGAGAATTACGGAGGGAACGGTCTCTGTGGAAAGCAGAAAGGGGAAGAGACGGAAAGATGTGGCCAGTTGTGGGATCCCGTTGGAGGTGAAGGAAACGTTGGAGGACAATTTGTTGTATATACGGTGGCTGATGGGGTGGAAGGTGAGGACAAGGGGGACTCTATCCTTATTACGACTGGGGACTCCATCCAAGAACCCAAACAGTCTTTCCAGGTGAGGCAAAGGTTCACCTGCACCTCCTCCAACCTCATCTATTGTACCCGCTGTTCCAGATGTCAACTTCTCTACATCGTCGAGACCAAACTCAGCGATCGTTTTGCTCAACAAGCAAAAGATTGGGCAAATATTTGAGAGATGATTTGTATGGAAGTATTTGAATCGTGAGAATCTAGAGAAAACAAATAACCAGAAACTATTTCCATTGATAGAAGTACTGAGAACCAAAAAACTAGAGGTATAAGGGGACTGCTGAAAGAATCAACCTGACCTGAGGTAAAACTTGACCATTTGTGATCTGGAATTCATCATCTGAAAGAACGGTGGCAATATATTTAAAGAGGAATTGGATATATACTTAAGCAAGAAAAATATGAGTCTATGAGGGAAGATCTAACTGAAATACATTAGTGTTGCAATGAGCAGCACACGCTTCTAGGGGCCAAACAGTAATTAACTTTGTGTTATTGGAGCTCTCAACTATCTGCATTTGGCAACATAGTAAGAATACAAACCGGGACACTTATTCACTTCACTTATGATGTTTTAAATAATTTGATTTCAATGTCTCTCTACTATTTAAAAAAAAAAAAAAAATTTCAAGTCAAGTCAACTTTATTTGTCGCATACATATACAAGATGTGCAGTGAAATGAAAATGGCAACGCCTGCGGATTGTGCTAAAACTACAAAACATAAAAATAAATTAATACAGTAAATTAAATTAGTCCCTGGTGATATGAGAGTTAGCAGTCCTGATGGCCTGTGGAAAGAAACTCCGTCTCATCCTCTCTGTTTTCACCTCGTGACAGCGGAGGCGTTTGCCTGACCGTAGCAGCTGGAACAGTCCATTGCTGGGGTGGTAGGGGTCCCCCATAATGTTGCTGGCTCTGGATCTGCACCTCCTGATGTATGTCCTGCAGGGGGGCGAGTGTAGTTCCCATAGTGCGTTCAGCCGAACGCACTACTCTCCGCAGAGCCTTCCTGTTCTGGGCAGAGCTATTCCCAAACCAGATTGCGATGTTTCCGGACAAGATGCTTTCTACAGCCCCAGAGTAGAAGCACTGAAGTATTCATGTGACCAGATCTACAGAAATAATAAGTCTAGGTTCCTATTCATTGCTGGTATACGTCCAATTTAATATTCAGTTCTATTGCCTTCAACAGACTAAAGAACAATGTTTATAACACGTAACTGAGTGATGTCACTTAGTTAGCACTACCACCTAAGACAAATTTCTGTCCATGAAATCCAGTCATATCATGAAAAGATAAGAATTTACCCATTGAAAGAGCAGACCTCTCAACCCCTGAGATTGGCTGGTGGAGCCCAACCTTCATAGCCTTTCTCCAGAGATGCAGCCTGACCTGTTGAGTTATTCTAATATTTTATGCCTAATTTCAGTATGTCTATCTTCATAGCAACGATTTATTTTGAGATTTGGTCTATTCCTCGGTCTAACAGATCTTACCACTAATGTTACTGTATTGGAGAGAGGATGAGATCTTTGCAGTAGATGGTGCTAACCATTAACTGAGCTGACGTCAAAAGGTAAGGGATGCTGCTGATAGATGAACATTGGAAACAGTAATCTATCATCGGGGCAAGCCACTGCCCTAATGGCTCTTGCTGCACAAGCATTGGAACCATGCCAAGGCCCCTTTCTTAATACACTGTTAAATTCTGTTAAATTCCAGAGATATCCCTATGTAGATTTAGATATCTGTGAGCAATAGCTATGTGCACCCCCTTTTCAGGCAGGCACATACTTACAGATTTATCAGTAGCTTTGCTTTGAGACTCCTAAGGATGGTAATGGATTTCTGTGCTTGTCACCCATAACTTAAAAATATAAAATTCCCAGGCAGATCAATGTATCCCCAGGATCACTTTGCCTAGAGAATTCATTGTACCTAGAGAAATTAATTAAGACAGGAAAATCATTGCACTCAGGCATCCAGCCAAATCATTTGTATCCACAGAAATAACTGCATCTAGACAAACCAATGTACCAACAAAATCACTGTAAAGATATAAATCATCATAACCTCTGAAAACACTGTAGGATCTCAAATCTATACCCATGCAGTAGCAGAGTATATCACTGCAGCAAACAACACTCAAATAAATCACAGTTTTTGTTGAATTGATATATTCAAGCCTCATTCACAAGTATTAGTGGTAACTAGACCAAGTGGACCCGTTGGGCCCAAACCTCTCCTGCATTGGTGCAGCACCCTCTCCTCCCCCACTCCCCCCACCCCCCCACTCCCCCCTCCCTCCCCCATCCTACCCCTCCCCCTCCACCCTCCCCCTTCCCTCTCCCCATCCTTCCTCCCCTCCCCCTCCCCTCCCCTCCCTACCTCCTCCCTCCCCCTCCCTCCTCCCCTCCCTTCCTCTCCATCCTCCCCCCACTCCCATCCCCACCCCCTCTCCCTCCCTCCTCCACCCTCCCTCTCCCCTCCCCTCCCCTCCCCCTCCCTTTCTCCTCCCCTCCCCCTTCCTCCTCCCCTCCCCTTCCTCCTCCCCATCCCCCTCCTCCAACCCCCTCCCTCCCTCCAACCCTCCCCTCCGCCCTTCCCCAACCCCCTCCCTCCCTCCTCCTCCCCTCCCCCTCCCTCCCCCTCCCTCCTCCCCTCCCTCCACGCTCCCTCCCCCTCCCCTTCCCCTCCCCCTCCCCTTCCCCTCCTCCCTTCCCCCACCCACTCCATCCCCCTCAACCCCCCTTATCCTCCCTCCTCCCCCTCCCTCCCTCTCCTGCCTCCCCCACCCCCCTCCCTCCCTCCCTCCCTCCCTCCTCCCTCCCTAGGAGATAGATTTAAACTTTAAAATGTGAATAACTTTAAAAATATAACACCGATTTCAATGAAACTTCTTCCATTAGCACCAAAGGGATGATGGTGAATAAGGTGGGCCTAAAATTGTCAAGCTATCGTGTAGCATTTTGGCTGTAGTTCAGGAACAAACAAACAAGTGTTTTAGTATATAGTTTGTTGTGGTTATAATTAAACAGGGGTTAGGTTAACTGCAAATTCACCAACCCCCTTCTTGCTCCATGTGTAAATGTGAGTAGAATGTGAGTAGAATCTGGAGAGGATCTTATGGGAAAGTGTAGGATTAGTGTAATTCGTATTTGATGCTCTGCCAAAAGAGCTGTTTAAGTGCTGGTTGAATATGACTCAAAGAATCTGCTCATGACAATAGCTAATTGGGTTCATGACAAAGGGAGCTGATGTGAGGCCTTTACTCTGTATGGAGGCTTTGGAGAAACCAGAGGTCGGGGTCATTCAGTCTTCCCTACTAATTTAAATGATTCTTGGTAAAAAAAAAATGCATGGGGAATTGCCCTTTTACCTTCCCATTCTACAATGGGCATTCAATGGGAGATATATATTTATGGGTGGAAATAATCAGCATGTAAGTGGTATAAACGGAAAGAGAACCAAAGGTGATAGTTGGGGTTGGTAACCTATCATCAGACCATCTCCTTCAGATCCTTTTGATACTTTACTTGCTCCATTACGATCCTATTTTGTCAAGCAATATGATTTCCTATTGTCATTATTTCTTCTGTGTTCCGCACAAATTCAGACCTTCCTCTCATTCTTTACTTTCACCTTCCAATTCCCTACCATTGCACTTGCTTAAGTCATACGAAATGTGGAGGAAGGAAGTGCAGATGCTGGTTTAAACTGAAGAAGGGTCTTGACCCGAGACGTCACCTATTCCTTTTCTCTAGAGATGCTGTCGGACCCTGAGTTACTCCAGCTTTTTGTGTCTATCTTGCTTAAATCATGCTGTGTCAATACTATTAATTCCTGTGAGTATTTTCTCTTATCAAATTTATAGCACGGTGAGAGGAGAAAGATTGAATAGGAACCTGAGGGTCAACATTCGCACACAGAGGATAGTGAGTATATGGAATGGGCAGCCAGGGAAAGGCAGGTACAAGACATTGAAAAGACATTTGAACAAGTTTGTGCATGGGATATGTTTAGAGAAACATGACACAAAAACCTGGAGTAACTCAGCGGGTCAGGCAGCATCCCTGGAGAGAAGGAATGGGTGACGTTTCGGGTCGAAACCCTTCTTCAGACTAGTTAGGGATAAGGGAAACGAGAGATATAAGTGATGATGTAGAGAGATAACGAACAATGAATGAAAAATATGCAAAAAAGTAACGATGAAAAAGGACACAGGCCATTGTTCGCTGTTTGTTGGGTGAAAACGAGAAGCTGGTGCGACTTGGATGGGTGAGGGATAGAGAGAGATGGAATGCCGGGGTTACTTGCAGTTAGAGAAATCAATATTCATACCACTGGGCTGTAAGCTGCCCAAGCGAAATGTGAGATGGTGTTCCTCCAATTTGTGTTTAGCCTCACTCTGACAACAGAGAAGACCTAGGACAGAAAGGTCTTTGTGGGAATGGAAAGGACAATTTAGCAACTGGGAAATCAGGTAGGTTCAGGCGGACTGAGCAAAGGTATTCAGCGAAACAATCACCCAGTCTACGTTTGGTCTAGCCGATGTATAAGAGTCCACATCTTGAACAACAGATACAGTAGATGAGGTTGGAGGAGGTGCAAGAGAACCTTTGCCTAACCTGAAATGACTCTCAGGGTCCCTGGAAAGAGTCGAGGGAGGAGATATAGGGACAGGTGTTGCATCTTCTGCGGTTGCAGGGGAAGGTACCTGGGGAGGTGGTGGTTTTGGTGGGAAGGGATGAATTAACAAGGGAGACATGGTACAAACGCAAACAAATGGGACTAGCTTGAATGGAGCTTCTTGCTCAGCATGAACAAGTTGGGCCGAAGGGCCTGTTTCCGTGCCATATGATCCTATATCTCTATCTGCAGTATTTTGCTTCTGCAGTAATATTAAATAGAATTGCCACTCTAATATACTCTTGCATTTGGCCAAAAGCTTACCCAGGACTACAATGATGGATCCATCAGGAAATAAACGTTTCACAATTTATTGAACAGCACAAGTGTACAAAGTAAAGCAGTTTAAAAAGTAGGCAAGTTAATTAAAAAAACACCAAACAGTATCAATGTGCGATGTACGAGGAAGAAAGAAGTTGGTGACAGAAACCAATTACAGTGATGGATCCTTCTACACCTTCCTCTTACTCTGTGTCTTTTAGAAACTTATTAACAATTCATGGACAGATGACACAGGAAATTATTCACTCAGAAGGATCTCTCTGTTAATGCACAATGGACAGTTGTTCCAAGCTACAGCCAGTCTATGCCTATGTGCTGTGGTCAGATTAAAATTAATTGGTTCAGTTCTGCCAATGACTCAACAGGTGAATGTGCTCCATGGTTTAACACTGAGCCAAACAAATAATGATTGCTCCAGGTTTAAATCCAAGATTTTGCCGATCATGCTTGCATGTCAGTAGAGATGCGACAAAGGCCTTGAGTGGTGTAGAATCATCCAGGGTTCATGTCAAATTACTGGCTTGTGATTCTTACCAAAATATACATGAATAATATTGGCAGCTAAAGGTAATTGGCAAGAAATGGGAATAGTTAGCAGCACTTGATTTTCTGGAACGTTTGATTGCCCAAGAGCTCCAATTTGTCCCCATGCCATGCATGTGGAATTATGGAATAAAGACTGCTCACACCATGTTGATGTAAGCATTAGCACAGGCACAGAGCAGGCAGATCATAATTTAGAAGACACCAGTTGGAAGATGAGTCTCGACCCAAAACGTCACCTATCTGTGTTCTCCACAGATGCTACCTGACCTGCTTAGTTACTCCAGCACTTTGTGTCCTTTTGCAGATCATAATTTAATTTGTTACCACACCAGTTTGACATCAGCACTGCAATTTAGGAACACAGTTAGCAATGAGGACAATGTGATGTAAGGCATTGTCCACAATGTTCTTTTTTTTGGTTGTTGCAAGCAATCATGGATTTTGTGCACTTTCTATTTGCTCTAATTTCCAAAAGATTGCCAGGAATGCCATCAGATGCTGAAGAAGTCTTCTGACTTCAAAATTATTGCATAAATCTGTTGTTTCTCGAAATGGATGTATTAGGAGGCACGGGATAGAGAAGACGTGAAACCCTCGCAGAAAAAATATCCAACCAGGATGGGGAGCAGGTTGTCTTCTTGAGCATCAATGAATGACTGAGTGAAGGGTGTTGGTGCTTCATTAAGGACTTTCTTGCTGAAATCCCATGTCTTATTCAGCTTTTACGATGATTTCAGAGCAAAGGACCTCTAAGTGACTATGGGAGTAAACTTTGATATGTTTGGTTCCTTCATGCTGGAGCTGGAAGTTTTGTTGTTGTTGATCTATCCTTGCGTTTAAAGATCAAGGCATCACTGGTTAGTTTGCAGTGCTTTACAAGTTGCACGATTAGCTAATCTAACAGTTGAACTGTCAATGGCACATTGAATTAGAGATGCCTTGTTGGCTGCATGATTAACACTGGATAGGCTGAGTTGTGGGATTTGTGATGCTTGGGCTTCTGCTCTCTATTGGCAAGTCCTTTGCGTGTAAATCATAGCTCCTCAATGGGTTCAGCTTTGGCAAGACTGTACCTTGCTTCTGGGACAAGGTTCAAGACCAAAAAGGGAGCAATTGAAACCTTTTTTTCTTGGTTACCTTAATGAGTTTCCATCGCTAGGCTTATTATAAAAGATTATTGTTATACCTGCCTCTGAAATTCTGGTAGCATTGGCTGCCACCTCATTTATAACCTTATCATAAGAAGGTGTTGCTTAGGGTACAGGCATGCATCACAATCTCATTACCTGGGGCATTAACCTTCATCACTTTCCTCAGAATGTGGTTCAGCTTTATACCTTGATGTCTGTACACCATTCTAGTTTCACATACACAACATGAAGGGCTTTTCAGACCTTCAGTTTCAATGTTATTCCTACACACTTGCACACCTTATTTTTTGGAAGATTGATTGGGCCTAATGCTGTCCTCTATGTGAGCAATCCCATTTGTACTGTTCTGTGATCCATATTCTAAGATGTTCTAAGGTAATTAGTGCTGGGATTCACATTCCCATGTCCATGCACAGTACCAGGTTTGGTGCTATTTGGTCTGTGAGAAATTATAAAATCATCTCATTCCAAATAAATGATGGACACAAAATGCTGGAGTAACTCAGCGGGACAGGCAGCATCTCTGGATAGAAGGAATGGGTGATGTTTTGGGTTGAGACCCTTCTTCAGATTGTTGATTGAAGACATTGGTGAATGTATTCAGTCTGTCTTTTCAGTCAAACAAGAGTGTGGTGTCATATCATAGTCAATAATGGAGATGTTCCTGATTATTTGCCTTTTGAACTTCCTCAGAACATGATAGGTCCATGAAGGAACTGGAAAATGCCTGCAGGAGCTCATGATTTCCCATCTACTTTTGTATAATAGAGGCTGACTTAATTTCATCCCGTTACCAGTGATTAGCAAGCAGAGAACGTACGCACCTTCAATAAAACATAGCAAAAGAAGCAGTCTTTTTAATCCTCGAGCATGTCCTATCATTGATTGATATTATTGTAATCTAATTCCATGTGTCTTCCTTCGTTCCATTTTCCTTAACACATTTTGTGAACAAAAATCTATCACTCACAGATATAAAATGAATAATCGATTGAATGTCAATGGCCATTCACAAAATTAATTTCTAATTCTCCCTGAAAGTTGAAGTGTTTCTAACATCATCATAATCATAATCATACTTTATTAGCCAAGTATGTTTTGCAACATACGAGGAATTTCATTTGCCATACAGTCATACCAATAAAAAGCAACAGGACACACAAAATACATTTTAACATGAACATCCACCACAGTGACTCCTCCGCATTCCTCACTGTGATGGAAGGCGAAGAAAAGTTCAATCTCTTCCCTTCTTTGTTCTCCCGCAGTCGGGGGCCTCAAGCCTTCCGTTGATGGGACGATCTTAGCTCCCATAGCCGACGGTCGGGCATTCCTCGTCGGGGCGATCAAGCTCCTGCATCGGGGGGGGGGGGGGGGGTCTCAGCTCCCCTGCGCCACGCGATCGGACCCGGGTCGGGGCTGGTCGAAACCTTCTGCGTCATTTGGAGCTCCAGACATCGGTCTCTACCCGAGACTGCGAGCTCCTCGGTGTTGACGTACGCAGGCTGCAGTTGGAGTGTCAAGGGATCGCACGCTTTGATGGTATGTCCACGGCCCCGCGGTGGGGCTCAAAGTCATTCCCGAGCAAGGCCTCCAGCTCCATGATGTTAGGCCGCAGAGCCACCGGAGATACGATCCGGAAAACACTCACATCTCCGGCAAGGTGAGAGATTGAAAAAAAGTTTCCCCTGACCCCCCCCCCCCCCCCCCCCCCCGAACACACACATAAAACAAACCAGAGAACATTAACACGGACTTTTAAAACACATTAAAATAACAAAAAAAAGACCAAAAAGACAGACAGACTGTAGGCGAGGCTGCTATTGCCGCACCACCCACTGGCCAATCACTCTTTAGAGGTAATATTATATTTTTATGCAATGCTTCCCAATTCTAGACTCCCCTACCAATCAATATCATTTTTCTAAGTCTATTCTTTTGCAAGGTGTGATATCGGCCATCAAATGGATCATGTTAATTCAACAGGAAGCTAATGTGTATGCTGGAAAGGATGGCACTAACCCTTACACAAAGCCCTATCCCAAAGTTCATTCCTTACTCCTCCAAGCCTCTTGACACTGAATTCATCCTTCCAGTTGATTTTCTAATGCATCCCTCATGCAAGTGTGGTTTTATGATTTAAATTCTTATTAACAAAGCTGTTCATCATTTATTATTAAATAACAAGTTTGACTGATGACAAAAGATATAATCAAAGTAGCATTCATGTGGCAGAAATATGAAGAGTATTTTTAACTATGTTAGGAGTCAGCAAAATATAAAAGACCTCATATGCCCTTTCAAGAATTTCATGAGTTTCTTTAAGAGGCTTTCTAGTATATGGTAGTTTTAAATCATTATTTTACATCCGTCTTCACTTCTGGAGAGGATAATGGATTATCAATAATGCTACTTCTAAATGAATGCAAATATGGGCCTGACTAGAATTAATAACAGTTTGGGCTGCTGGCTTTGACAGCATTCGCTCCAGATTTGCCAGATAACTGGGAACTGTGCGCGTGTGAATATTTTCCCATATATTCAATAAGTCTACAACAGCTCACAGACTGGAAGAAGCGCAGTGCGGCAGCAATATCTTCGAGATGATGAAGATACATGGCAAACCTCAGATCTAGGTGGAACGAGGTGCCAAGGTTGCAAAGTCTCGTTAGCCTGAGGCAGTGGAATTCTACAGCAGCAGTGGAAGTCTACAGCAACACTATCCAAAAGTACTCTGGCTCCTAAAAGAATAAAACATTGCAAACATTGTTACCCATTGCAAACATTGATATCCATAATTCTGTAATTATCTATTGGCTGGCTTGTTGACTGCTTTAATTATTTTTACACGGGGTCAATGTATGTCTCTGTTCCTTTGAGAAGTATTTTCTTTAATTCTGTAAAAGTAGCATTGTCTGAAATTGATTTGGCCACTAGCAATCTGTTTCACAATGTGCCCTCCGTGGAACACAACAAACATAAATGGATTCTATTTGCATTAGACACTGCAATAGAAACTCCTAAAGATACTCGCTATAAATTCAACAACATGCGTTTACCTTTGTTGGGAAAGCAAGAAGTTTAGAGGGAGAGCCACTGGCATAATCAGGAATAGGCAGCAAGGGGTCTTATATTTTACTGTATGTGATGCCTGGAACATCTTTTAAAGAACTGGTCTTGCATGTACGATTGAAGTTCATTTCCTCCAAGATCACTTAGGTGAAGAATGGAGATCCCAGACATACAGTTACAATGGGGAATAAATTGTGAGAAAGAAGCAATGATAGTTAGGGAGAAGGTGGGAGGTTAGGGTGAGGAGTGGTTGAAAGTGGGGAGGCTGGAGATGATTGTTGTGGCATGGGCTAATGGAGGCTGAATGTGGCAAACAGGAGATTGGAGGAGCACAAGGAGACTAGATTTTGAAATTGAACTGGAAATATTCTTATATCCTGAGTAAAAGATCAGAAGACGATCAATAACAAGAAGGATGTTGAAGAGAGTTTAGGAGACAGGTGGAGTAGAAGAAGTGCTCATTAGAGAAGATAGGTAGGAGCAGGTGGAAAGACCTACAGGTTATGAATGCAATGACAGGGATTGGGGATTAATAGTGGTGATGTATTTGTGGGAAAGGCCATTCAATGTTTTTGAATAAGATTATATAACAGGAGCTAAACTTAAAAAAGATCAACCAGCAAATCTCTCCCCAGCCTAGGAAAGGATGTGTATGTTAACTCACACTGGGAAATTCATAAATCACATACGAAAAGGCCAAAATTGTGCAGATGATGCTGATACGGCACTGTGTTTGCCAATCAACTTATCTGAGTTACATGCGCTGAAAAGCAGATTCCATTTTAAAGAGTTGTTCTATGCAAGCATTATGTACCAAGATTTAGTCAAAGACTGAGTTTTAGATACCATTTTTTTTGTATGGTAGATGGCGCATGACAATTTCTAGGCCATTCTACTCTTGTTCTGTGCTAATAATTCACCATTGACCTGATTTCATTATCCTTGAAATTCAGTGCTCAGATTAACCTTCCACTGTTTTGGCTGATGTTGGATATAGTCAGTCTGCTGGAGCTTTCGCCCACATGTTCAGGGAAATGAGGTAGAAAACCAGCTTGTGAAATGATATCATCTTACATATAGCTTTGGCATGAGTTTTGGGCTGAGTTTGAACGTTGAGCAGCATCTTGATATAATTTTAATTTAAAATTGGTGTCTGCATACACAGTACCGTAGTCGCATTTGAAAACTGCCATGAGATAGCAATATGGCCAGAAGCAGTTTTAGAGATACAACGCAGAAACAGGCCCTTTGGCCCACCCAGTCCGCACCGACCAGCGATCCCCGTAGACTAGCACTATCCCACACACATGAGAGACAATTTAGCAAAGCCAATTAACCTACAAACCCTGTACGTCTTTGGAATGTGGGAGGAATTCCCACAGAGCTCCCGGAGAAAACCCACTGGGTTTTCACTTGACACTGTGATTCCTCATTCATGTTCCAGAGCCAGGAAATATAGCTTCCACTAAAAATTTACAAGTAGCAGATGCTGGAAATTTGAAATAAAATATACAATTTGGAAACACACAATACGTCAGGGAGCATCCATGAAAAGAGAAATAATTAATGTTTCAAACTGCCTTGAGTTTTGGTGAAGGATGCTCAACCTGAAATGTTAAACTGTGCTTCATTTTCCATGGATGCTACCTGACCTGCTGGGTGTTTGCTGCATTTTCTAGTTTTATTTAATATTGTTCATGAAAATGTTACATTAAACTTGCCATTGTCTCTCCATCTTTTATATAAAGCATATCTATTTTGTCTGAGTTGCTTCCTGATAATACCAAGGATGAAATCTAACGTGTCATAATGGTTCCCTATTTTTTTTAATATGAGGCTGGGAGAGAGTTAATGCTTTACTTGATATCACAATCACAATCACAATCAATCACAATCATACTTTATTAGCCAAGTATGTTTTGCAACATACGAGGAACTTCATTTGCCATACAGTCATAACAGTAAAACGCAACAGGACACACAAAATACATTTTAACATGAACATCCACCACAGTGACTCCTCCACATTCCTCACTGTGATAGAAGGGGAAAAACAGTTCAATCTCTCCCTTCTTTGTCCTCCAGCGGTCGGGGACTCTAACCTTCCATTGACGGGATGATCTTGACTCCCGTAGCCGGCGGCGAGCCTTCCTTGTCGGGGCGATCAAGCTCCTTCATTGGGGGGGGGGGGATCTCAGCTCCCCCGAGCCGGTGATCGACCCCAGGTCTGGACCAGTCGAACCTCGTGCAGCCTTTGGAGCTCCCGACCGGTCTCAACCCGAGACTTAACAAAGTCCGCAGGCTGCATTGGAGCATTGATCCCAGGCAAGGGATCGCAGGCTCAGATGATAAGTCCATGCCCCCGCGGGGACTCAAGGTCAGTCCCAGGCAAGACCTCCAGCTCCGTGATGTTAGGAGCGCAGAGCGACCAGAGATAAAATCCAGAAAACAATCGCATCTCCGGCAAGGTAAGAGATTGAAAAACAGCTCCCCCCTCTTTTTTTTCACAATATTGTACCTCCTCCTAGAAATCTGTTGAATATCTGTGAGACGGAAACCTTAGGCTTGTGCTCACAGCCTCGTTTGGACTCTAGAAACTTGGCAACAGACGGTTTGCTGCAGAGCCAGTGATGGTGGGATCACATCAAATTAAAGCAGGTCAAAGCAGCCGTGTCTTTCTTTAAATTCTAGGTCACATGCTCTGCAGTCTAGCAATCCATCAATTTCATAAAGCAAAGCCGAAAATTGGAGCGTTTTGGCTGACTCCCAGATTGGGCTATTCAAGGTTCAGGTCCTGATGTTTTACAAAATTAGCATTCAGCAGGAAGCCAACTTCTTCATTAAAGTACTTTGTGTTGGACCAAAGCTTTCTACCTGAGGATTATGAAATTACACAGATTACACAGCAATTCACCTTAGCTGAGAAAAAGCATGGTCCCTGATCTTGACATTTATCCCTCACTTTTATTTGCAACTGGTTACTGTTGATTGTCATGCAGAGGGATGACAGTCGGGTCAACATTCTCAATGCAAGAGGAACAATTGAATGAATCATGTAGTGAAGGACAAATTTTCCCCTACATCTAACCTCTGGTCCACTTGAACCGAGAATATTCATGGAGATAGGGCAGACAGTGGGCATCAAAAGTTTCTTCTTTGCTGCATCCATGAATCTGATTAATCCACAACGGCGTGTGGAGGTTCCAGCTCTGTTCAGAACAACAGGCATTCTTGAAACCCAGAGCCTGTGGATGAAAGAAATGCTTGGTAGCTGGAGGGTCAGGTGTAAGCCACTTTAAGGATCAATTTGCAACAAAGAACCTAAAATGTTGGTCAGAACTTGTACGTTATCAGATACAACAGAGGTTGGTAACTGGGACCATCAATCACATTCCAGCTCTGGGCTATATTTGTTTTTCTAGATTATTCAGTTTGTGTTTCACCTATATCAGTGTGTGCTGAATTTCTTTCAATAAATGAATTTCCACTGGCACATCAGCTCAGATAATTAGCTTTTAACTGGCACTGGACAAAACCTTGGGTTACCTGAGGGCAGGCAGACGTCCAGCTAAGTGCTACTCTCAGGAAACATTTGCTTTTGTCTTTGGATTCTTTCGTCAGATTTCCCAGCACCTAGGCTGGGAAACTTGGCTCAAGTCCAGCCTACCCATTGAAATTAATGGGATGAAGCAGCTGTGGGATAATGGTAAGCACAAGATGATATCCTTTTAACTTCATTTCAATATGTTTAATTGTTCTTAATTGTCTTCAAGTGGCTTTTTGAGTTGTGATTTCTACAATTTGTTTGTAATTTTATATTTCTTAACAGCATTTTGTGTTTATAGTGCCTGAGTGCAAGTGGAGTCTCCTTGGTGATCAAGGCAATCCAGGAGGCAGGCTGTGTCTGTTAGCTCAGATGGGCTGCGTTATGCTGGAAGGCTGTCTGGGGGGCTTGCTGCAAGACTGAATATTCCCCAAGGGCAGAGAATTGGTGAGCTTGGGTGGCTCACTGATCAGCAGACTAATTCCCCCCTGCCCAATATTCTCAATAAGATGTGCATCAAAATGACATGCAAGGCTGATTTTTGACTCACTATCTGAACAGTAATTTGGCAAAGCATATTGCCCATTCAATGTTAAAGTCATTCCTGAATATTATTTCCTGGGGAAAACAGTGGTTAAGGTCATGTCATAAGGAATAGTAGAATTAGGCCATTCGGCCCTCAAGCCTATTCTGCCATTCAATCATGGCTGATCTATCTCTCCCTCCTAACCCCATTCTCCTGTCTTCTCCCCATAACCCCTGACACTTGTACTAATCAAGAATCTATCTATCTCCGCCTTAAAAATATCCACTGACTTGTCCTCTCTCCTTATTTTGTATTTGAATGCAAAGTCTAATGTTGATTTTATTTAATGGGTCAGATGATAAATGCTGGTGTTCATCTTTCAGTGAAATTATTTCATGTCAACCCATTTCGCAGCAAATGCTGGCTTCACCCAAATCCGGGGAGTTTGAGGAAGCACACTTGTGAAAGGTAAAAATAACATAACCAGAGGTTAGTTCAATTACTTCCTATCATAAAACCAGATAGAAGGTAACGTAAGTCAAATCACAAAACTAATGCTGAGGATTGCTTGTGATAACAAGTTATTGGACATAATAACCTCCTTCAGTGTAAATGTAATTATAATACAATTTCATTAATTAATTTTTTGATTATCTTCAATTTGCACTCTCTCATTTTTACTTCACCAGGCAATGGAAAGTATAAAAATGTATCCTATTATAACATTCCATAATCTTGAAGACCTCGATCAGTTTTCTCGGCCCTGGTGAATGTAGAACTCTGCTTTTTCACACTTCTTTTGCCAATGGATATTTTTAAGGCAGAGATTTTCAGATTTTTGATTAGTACGGGTGTCAGGGGTTATGGAGAGGAGACAGAAGAATGGGATTGAGAGGGAAAGATAGATCAGCCATGATTGAATGGCAGAGTAGACTTGATGGGCCGAATAGCAATTCGGCTCCTATAACATGAGCTTATGGATCAAAAACCTATGGGAACAGCCATAAAGTGAGGCAATTTTGTAGCTTTTAAACATAACGTAATAGTTTATTGTCTTCTTTTCCTTCTCCCTTCCATCGGACAAATTAAAAATCAAGCGAATAGGATATGAAAGATCTTGCCCATATATGACAACCAAAATTCTAATCTTAATCTTCTCAGAGCCACTTATAAAACCATATTTTTACTGTTTTGTAATCGTTGCTATCTGTTCTACTACTTACTGCATGATTCCACATGTAAGGACCTTAATCATGAATCTACTGGTGATTTTGGAAACACAAAGCTCCTGCAGATAGTGTCTGAATTATACATCACTTGTTGTTTAGTTAGTAATATTCCTGTCTTTGAGTCAGGAATTTATGTATATGCCCCATGTTTAGCTCCTTGAGCATAAAGCTCTAGGCTGATACTTCTGGCATTATTTATTTCTCAACAACATCATTGTAACAAATTATCCAATAATTATTACTTTGCAGTTAATTATGTCCATAACCTGGTTGTAGAAAAAGCCTACATTGTTGCAGCAACTAACATTTTTAATGTACATTATTGGCTATATAATTCTTTGAGATAACTCAAGATGATGAAAGGCACCATATAAGTGAAGCTCTTTTTTAATCGTGTCAGACTTTCCCTTGTAAATGTCGTGTGGACCATGCTTTAATATAGTTTCCGTTTCTGAGTGCTTTTCTGAGTACTTATTTGAATAAAGATTCCATTCCTTTTCCTAGTGAAAATGTTTAGTTAATTATCTTATAGTCCCTGGACTTGTCCTAACATCTTTACGAAAATGTTAGAAACTCATTCACTTTTCGGCCTGTAATATATGCAATATATCATCATTATTTTACTGTCTTCCTGTCTCCACCTATATCCTTTCTTAGTCCCGCCCCCGGCATCAGTCTGAAGCAGGGTCTCGACCCGAAACGTCACCCATTCCCTCTCTCCTAGATGCTGCCTGACCTGCTGAGTTACTCCAGCATTTTGTGATATCATCATTATTTTAACGTTTTTTGATGTGGAAACTATTGAACTTGGTTTATACCTTCGAAATTTGATAACAATACTAATAATTTGCCCTTCCTGTATTCAATGCCTTTATAGCCCAAATATAACAATATTTCCATCGGTCAGTGCAACTGGCAGCAACTTTGGGATTTCCATGCATGTGTGGTTACACAAAGTTGATTCAACCTCCCTTTATGGACTGCACTCATGATGTCTTCATTGTTGCAATTTATAGAAAAATCAATGCAGCAGTTTGAACTTGGGCTAATTGTTCATTCTTTACGAAAGTGACGTTGGAAAACCACCTCTGAGAAGGCTTAATCTTCTTATGAGACTTACAGAAATTATTAATGGCATTGAGAATGAATGAGCGGAAATAAAAAAACAAATTTTGAATGATTTGTTAATTTGACAATACTCTTTAAAATCTCAATGGTTAGATTTCTAGAAACTTTTAAAGGTTTTTAGAGTTTAAAAAAATCTTTTGGGGCCATTTATATACTGCTTTCCTTTTGGCCATGTCAGTCTGAGTCTGGGGCCAAGGAAAGAGCGTTCACGTCGTGGTCCTGTTTCCACCAATCTTTTCACCACCACACACATGAAGCACAAGAAGCACAAGAAGCACAAGACGCCATTGTATGTAGATGCCGCGAAGTGTGTTCAGCTCTGGCTGAACAATTTCTAATCTTGTGATGTGGACACGGTAAGAAGAAGACTGAGTCTGGGTTGTGTCTCATTCTTAATAGAACACAGAGTCGTACAGGACCGGGACAGGCCCTTTGGCCCACCATGGTTGGTGCCGAACATGATGCATGGCCTAATATCCACTTCCTGCAGATGATCCATATCTCTTCATCATTTTTTTTTCCTGGATCCGTGTGCTAGTCCAGTTTGACCACGTAAAATCACTTACAGATCATAGAATAATGCTGAGGGGAAGCAGTGGGACAACAACTGCAACTTATTGTCCAAACTCTCTGGGAGGATTATTGGAGTATTTTGAATCATTCTTAATTAGGGTCAGCAAAACATACTGTCACCTTGCCACTGACTCCAAAAACTGCACCTATATATTTTGTGATCTCATCCTATAATATCATAACAAACACAATAGTCTTCCTGGTAAATTGATTATTTAATATTTCCATCATCTATCTGCCATATCCTCTATTTATTATGTGTGTCCCTTGGCAGCCATTTTCCTGCTGTGAATTTATTGGTTCTTTAAGTGTTGTTATTCTTTTTTTATATTCCTATATGATTTAGCTTTACTGTTTCCTTTAGTCTCCACAATATCCTTCATGACTTTGTTTCTAAGATTTTCATATTCCCATTTGTTATGCTTTCATTTGTTGTCTTTGATTTTGGTGTAGACTGTCAATTTTAATATTTAAAGGAGAGGTAGATAAATTGTTGAAGGTTTGCGGAATTGAGAATGAGGGAAAGTGACGCAGAGGACCGAAGGCTCAGGTAAATCAACTATGATCATATTGACTTCAGGCTTGAGGGGCCGGGTGGATAACTCGGGCATCATTTATCTTGTGTCCTTTTTATTTTACTCTGTTTTTTTCATCCACTATGTGTTGTTCCTGGCTAATAGCTGTTTCTTAGTGAAGTATACTTTTGCATTCTGTTGATCATCATTATAAATGCCTATGTTTGACATATTTCCCGATTCCATCTCTGTTCTCCACTAATTGTTCAAGTTGAGATTGTGTAGTCACTGAGAGCGTTGTCAGTTCCCAGAGTCTCTGAGAATATCAGGTTTCACCAGGACAAAATTATATACACAAAATTATAATTATAACATATACAGATGTATATCTTACCTTAAATTATATCTCTCTATCTTAAATGAATATTTTTGACAGTTGCACTTCTGACTACAACATATTACTTGCTGACTCCCAAGCCCCTCACAGCAAATGCTTAAGTAGAATTCTGCTCCTTCCATGTCATATCCAAAATGAACTATTCCCCGGTCATGCTTTGTCCTTTGAGTGAACTATTTCCATACCTTTATATACAAATACCCCTATCATTAACTCACCTCTGTAATTTTCAAATCATTCCACAGTCTTGTTTCATCCTGTTTGTTTCTCTGACTCAACGTCTCATGTCATACTTTCCCTTATTGTATTTCTGGTATCTCTGTTATCATCTATCATTGATCATAAAGCTTTAACCTTATGTCTTGCACTCAGAGACTTCTTCCTTAGACCACCTAGTATTGGCAACTTTCCACATCCGATTTAAAATCAATTTCTTTGATCCATTCTTTGTCACCTCACTTAATCTCCATTCTGATTAAACAAACCATTTCTTAACATTTCACTGCACTAAAGTTGATATGCCGTCCGAATTGTCTTTGCTGCTTCGAATGTAAAAATACTTTGAATGCTGCCTTGCAAGAAAAAGAATCAAAACGTAGTATTTTCTGATTGAATCTGAAAAATGCAGTAAACATCCAGTAGAATTGATTCTCAGTAACCTCTCAATGAATTATGGAGAAGTTTTTTCATAGAGAAGGAGAGATAGTAACGTTCTCTTTACCCTCAGAGAAATCCTGAGAAATAATGAAACTCCAAGTCAAACAAAGAGCTTATAACAACTTTACGGAGGCAATGGTGGAGTGGATATGAAACTGCAATGGAATTTATTAGAATCAAATTTATGATGTGTTTGAAGTTGGCATTCGATCACTGAATGGACAATCCAATGAGGAGCAGAAGATAGCCACTCAGCTATTCAGACTTGCCCCGTTACTTAAGAAGATTATGGTGAATTTAATTTAACCTCGATTTTCCATTTCTACCTCCTTATGAAAACGTCTCCCCCCCTTGTTTATCAAGTAACTATCTATCTCTAGCTTATGAGTATTCAAAGAGTCTGCTTCCAATTTTCTCTCAGAAAGTGAGCTCCAAAAGCTCATGGACCTCTGAAGACGAGAAAAAAAAATGCTTCAAAAGGACACAGAGTGCTAGAATAACTCAGCGGGTCAATAGACAATAGACAATAGGTGCAGGAGTAGGCCATTTGGCCCTTTGAGCCAGCACCACCATTCAATGTGATCATGGTTGATCATTCTCAATCAGTACCCCGTTCCTGCCTTCTCCCCATACCCTCTGACTCCGCTATCCTTAAGAGCTCTATCTAGCTCGCTCTTGAATGCATTCAGAGAATTGGCCTCCACTGCCTTCTGAGGCAGTGAATTCCACAGATTTACAACTCTCTGGCTGAAAAAGCTTTTCCTCATCTCCATTCTAAATGGCCTACCCCTTATTCTTAAACTGTGGCCCCTGGTTCTGGACTCCCCCAACATTAGGAACATGTTTCCTGCCTCTAACGTGTCCAACCCCTTAATAATCTTATATGTTTCGATAAGATCCCCTCTCATCCTTCTAAATTCCAGTGTATACAAGCCTAGCCGCTCCAGTCTTTCAACATATGACAGTCCCGCCATTCCGGGAATTAACCTAGTAAACCTACGCTGCACGCCCTCAATAGCAAGAATATCCTTCCTCAAATTTGGAGACCAAAACTGCACACAGTACTCCAGGTGCGGTCTCACTAGGGCCCTATACAACTACAGAAGGACCTCTTTGCTCCTATACTCAACTCCTCTTGTTATGACGGCCAACATTCCATTGGCTTTCTTCACTGCCTGCTGTACCTGCATGCTTCCTTTCAGTGACTGATGCACTAGGTCACCCAGATCTCGTTGTACGTCCCCTTTTCCTAACTTGACACCATTCAGATAATAATCTGCCTTCTTATTCTTACCACCAAAGTGGATAACCTCACACTTATCCACATTAAACTGCATCTGCCATGCATCCGCCCACTCACACAACCTGTCCAAGTCACCCTGCAACCCATAGCATCTTCCTCACAGCTCACACTACCACCCAGCTTTGTATCATCTGCAAATTTGCTAATGGTACTTTTAATCCCTTCATCCAAGTCATTAATGTATATTGTAAATAGCTGCGGTCCCAGCACCGAACCTTGCGGTACCCCACTAGTCACTGCCTGTCATTCTGAAAAGGACCCATTTATCCCCACTCTTTGCTTTCTGTCTGTCAACCAATTTCCTATCCATGTCAGTACCCTACCCCCAATACCATGTGCTCTAATTTTGCCCACTAATCTTCTATGTGGGACCTTGTCGAAGGCTTTCTGAAAGTCGAGGTACACCACATCCACCGGCTCTCCCCTGTCAATTTTCCTAGTTACATCCTCAAAAAATTCCACAAGATTAGTCAAGCATGATTTCCCCTTCGTAAATCCATGCTGACTCGGAACAATCCTGTTACTGCTATCCAAATGCTCTGCAATTTCGTCTTTTATAATTGACTCCAGCATCTTCCCCACAACTGATGTCAGACTAACTGGTCTATAATTTCCTGTTTTCTCTCTCCCTCCTTTCTTAAAAAATGGGATAACATTAGCTACCCTCCAATCCACAGGAACTGATCCTGAATCTATAGAACATTGGAAAATGATCACCAATGCGTCCACAATTTCTAGAACCACCTCCTTAAGTTCCCTGGGATGCAAACCATCAGGTCCCGGGGATTTATCAGGCTTCAGTCCCATCAGTCTACCCAGCACCATTTCCTGCCTAATGTGAATCTCCTTCAGTTCCTCCGTGACCCTGGGATCTCTGGCCACAAGAACATCTGGGAGATTGTGTGTATCTTCCTTAGTGAAGACAGATCCAAAGTACCGGTTCAACTCGTCTGCCATTTCCTTGTTCCCCATAATAAATTCCCCTGCTTCTGACTTCAAGGGACCCATATTTGCCTTGACTATTTCTTTCCTCTTCACATACCTAAAAAAGGTCAGGCAGCATTTCTGGAAACATTGATAGGTGGTGACTATCCATGTTCTCCAGGGATGCTGAACACAGAAAAATAGGTGCAGGAGTCAGCCATTCAATACGATCATGGCTGATCATCCAAAATCAGTACCCTGTTCTTGCTTTTTCCCCATATCCCTTGATTCCTTTAACCCTAAGCGCTAAATCTAACTCTCTCTTGAAAACATCCAGTGAATTGGACTTTAGAAATACAGCCTTCGGCCCACCGAGTCCGCGCCGACCAGCGATCACCAGAAAAAAAGCATGGATTCATGTCAATTGTGACGTAGGCCCCTCTCCCTTGCCATCTTCACTCAATCCTCTTCAATATCTTTAGCTAGTTTCCCCTGTGATTCATTACACTCACCATCTGCACCCGCCCTCATCCCCACATTGATCTTTGCCTGATACTCTCCTGTTTATCACCCTCCTAACGTCCACTATAAATATGTTATTCCTTTCCCGAGTCTTCCTACCAATGACCCATTTAGTTGCTCCTCCACAGTCCCTCACTCTTGCACAACAATCCCCATCAAATACTTGCCTTGATGGCCCTCAAACTCCACAGAACTAGTTATTCACTTGAAAATTCCATCTCTTTGTCACCATAATACTTGACACCGATCCAGATTTTTTTGTCTGACCACTTTCCGACTGGTCTTCTGCCTCATTGTCCACCCCACAATCCTTCCCCCTTGCCAACAACTAATAACCCACCAGGTCACCCTTGCAATTGCCCGCCACACCAGGCCACATCACTGGCAGCCAGATCAGTCTGAAGAAGGGTCCTGTCTTGAAGTGTCATTTATCCATGTTTGCCAGGGATGCTGGTTCACCCGCTGAGTTACTCCAGCACTTTGTGACTTTTTTTTTGTAAATCAGGATCTGCAGTTACTTGTTTCTATAGCTCGCTAGAACTGCACATTTAATGTGGCTTTTACCTCACCATTGAATTTGCAGACCACAAGCATCAAATTCCAAGGGGAAATGTTTCACTTGCCCTACAGTTAAAACTTCTAAATTTAATCTCTACTCTAGTATTAATAACCCTGCATATACTTTATAGCCTGCCATTGCTAATCTGAAAATGCCTGCAACACTGAGCATATAGTTTCTGCTGCATCATGAGCACCTTGTATTATTAATAGTGGATTCAGTTCTGCATGCATTTGATAATTAAAGAAATACAACATCGAGTATTTATTATAATAAGCCAAGGGTATGACCCGGTGAAACTTAATGCTTTTAGTTTCTGTGATTTAGGTGCATTAATGAGTTATGAAAATTATAATTAATTTACAAATGGAAATTAGGTTCTCACACAATAATTTTTCCTGAAGTAACTGAGAAACTGTGCAGTCTCGAGTTATGAGCTTGCAATACCCATCTGCTGTTCTTGTGTAGGAACAGCATTCTTGTGTCTTACATATACAATGCAATTTTCACCAAAGGCATTGGCCTAATTTCAACAAGGTTTCCATTATACTCCCACAACTGTTGAGTGAGTTTTCAAGAATACTGTAGTAAGTTTCCTGTTACCACAACTATGAAAACATTTTAATACTCTGTACAAATTAGAAGTAATTTACATATGTTAAGTAGTTTAATTGCATCACCTAATTCCCTATTATTGTGAAGTTGTACATTTTAGTTTCCCATTCACAGAAGCTATTCTGTGTGATGGTAATTAATTATATTAACATGATCTAATTTAAATATATGGCTTTTTGGAGGAAAAGCTGTTTCCTTTTTTTTTTTTTTTTTTTATAAAATTTTATTGGGGATAGGTACATAACCTGTTTACATCTTTACAGTCATACATTGTTGAATTGATAATATTGTCAATTATTATTATATACCTTTTACCCCTTTTTTTTAATTTATTTTATATAAACTAAATAAAGCTAACGAAGTAGATGAAGTGAAGAAAGAAAAGAGAGAGAAGAAAACTAAAAACAAAAACCAATTTAAAAGAAAAAATAACTAAAAACAAAAAAAATAAATAAAAATAAGGAAAAAATTAGTTAAAGAAGCATGGAAAAATTTATTAAAATAACAAAAACTTCATTCGAGATATATTCGTACATTCCAAAGTATAGCATTTCATTCATTCTTTAGTCCGAGTGCTAGTCAGGTTCCTGTGCTGAACTATTCTGACCCTTTAAGTAATCAATAAAAGGAGACCATGTTTCAATGAATAATTCCTGTTTGTCCAACAGGGAAAATCTGATTCTTTCCACGTTTAAGGTCTCCGTCATTTCTATAATCCACATTTTAATTGTGGGGGAGCTGTTTCCTTATTTACTAGTCACACATTTTTATTTTTCTGTCACTAAAAATTGATGTTTAATACCATCATTGTCCTGACTGCCGTGATTATTTGCAGCCGTGTTTGTACAAAATTTATTGTTGCATTAATCAAGCCAACATGTCAATTAACTTTCCCATTACTGAAATTACAGCTACATTCATAATTTAATGAGCTCTTAAAAAGTCCTTGTGTACTGTTGCACATTATTTATGTAACTGACCTGATACAATTGGGCTCATGAGTGATTGTTTACTTTCTACTTTTATCTGTCCATTCTGGCATCATTGTGAACGTTTCCTAATACCAATGTTGTCAAGCTGGAAAGGGTACAACGAAGATTGACAAGGATGTTGCCAGGACTAGAAGGTCTGAGCTATAGGCAGTGGTTGAGTAGGTTGGGACTCTATTCTTTGGAGCACAGGAGGATGAGGGGTGATCTTATAGAGGTGTATAAGATCATGAGAGGAATAGGTCGGGTAGATGCACAGTCTCTTGCTCAGAGTCGATGAATCGAGGATCAGAGGACAGTTTAGGGCGAAGGGGAAAAGATTTAATAGGAATCTGAGGGGTAACTTTTTCACACAAAGGGTGGTAGATGTATGGAACAAGCTGCCAGGGGAGGTAGTTGAGATTGGGACTATCCCAACATTTAAGAAACAGTTAAACAGGTATATGGATAGGACAGGGTTGGAGGGATATGGACCAAATGTTGGCAGGTGGGACTAGTGTAGCTGGGATATGTTGGCTGGTGTGGGCAAGTTGGGCCAGAAGGCCTGTTTCCACCTGTATCACTCTATGACTCTAATTGCTTTGAAATCTTTAGTAGGGTTAGTTTCTACACAAACCAATGTACCATCAAGGGCTTATTGCATAATAATGGAACATTTTTAAAGCATCTTTCTCTGAAATTAAGCAGGCTCCTCAGAAAATATATTTTTTAAGCTGTAAGAAGTAGCCACAGGGGCAAACCAACATGGGCTTTGTACTCCTGGGAAGCTGGTTAAACTCAGTAGAGGCTCTGTCAACATTTGTTATTGGTAATTATACTCTTTCCATCTATTATAAAAATAGAGCAATCTGCTTCATTAATCACTAACCCTGCTCCTAGACATAGTTTAAGATAAAACTGTCAATAAAAATTGATGTTTCATACCATCATCTGTATTTGTGGATTTCAGCAACCTTTTTCAGAACCCTGTAACAATGTAGAGAAAGTTACATTAACACACTGACTTCTTTAATTTACATAGATCAAAGACCATTAAAATGGCAGTAGTAATGAGCTATTGGCCACTTTGTCCAAGGTCCTAGCAAGCAAAAGAAACCAGTATGTACATGGCCACAGACAGCACTTAAAGGAGCAAGATTGAAACTATTATGGTTTGGAAACTTCCAAGTAAAATCGTACGCAATGCATATTAACATTTCTACAATAAAAATAATACTGGAAAATGCTTAGCAGGTCAGGCAGCAACTCTGGAGAGAGAAGCATATTTGACGTTTGAGTCAATGACCACTCATCAGATAGAATTTGAAGATGTTAGAAATAATCACCATTTGAATAAGAAAAAGGCATGAATGTGGAAACCTCTGGGTGGTGTTTGCATGGGAGTGGTGGGGCAAGTATATGGAGGGGTTGAGTAGAGTTTGAGGAACAAAGGAGCCAGTGGGGTAGCTTTGCAAAAGTGCAGTGTGAAAATGACAGTAAGGTAGTGCAAGGCAAAAGTAACAGGTAAAAACTATCTTTTGTAAATGATGAGCTTCATAGAGATACAAAGAGCAGAATGATAAAATAGGTAGAACCAATGGAATCTGGAGAAGAAAGGGCTTCAGAGACTCCTGGATGTAGCAGATTAAAGTGAACAGATCCCAGAGGTCCAGATTGTCCTAGCCACTTTGAAAAGGATCAATCAATGAAATAGATCACAGTTTCTTACACTTGAACCCATTGCCTACAGCTCCCACCCAAAGAGACTTGCCTTCCCTGGATTATAGAGGGCCACACACATTTCCCTTCACACCTGTGAAACAGAAGGGGTGTTTGCGTGGTGAATAGACTTTGAGTGGAATGGCTTGAGGCAATGCCTGCATTGTCTGGGCAGTCTTTGACAGTTCACCACTTTCAAAGGGTTTTGTATGATTTTTCATTGTGTTTTTTTTTAAAGGTTTAATAGATTTAAATAATTGAAAATAAAATAATTACTTTCAAAAAGGTTTAAAATTTTAGAAAATGTTAACTTGTAAGCACTTCTCAACAAAAAACAAATAATTAAATTGTGGTGGATTAATTTATCTGCTCTTAACTTCATCCGCAATATAAGCAACCTAATTGAAATGACTGGTGATACAGTATATGCAAGTTATAAGCAAGTTCTCCTTAGAAGAAATCTTTCAAAATATCAATGATGAATGTAGCAGTGGAACAAAAGGTCAAATGTGCCCACAACAGATCTTCAAGTCTGAAGAAGGGTCTCGACCCGAAACGTCGCCCATTCCTTCTCTCCTGAGATGCTGCCTGACCTGCTGAGTTACTCCAGCATTTTGTGAATAATTACCTTCGATTTGTACCAGCATCTGCAGTTATTTTCTTATACTTCAAGTAGACACAACATGCCTCATTATGATATTGGCTTCATTGGTGCCAAGTCATATATTTCATATTTCAGATACAGCGCGGAAACAGGCCTTTTCGGCCCACCAAGTCCGCGCCGCCCAGCGATCCCCGCACATTCACACTATCTTACACACACTAGGGACAATTTTTACATTTACCCAGTCAATTAACCTACATACCTGTACGTCTTTGGAGTGTGGGAGGAAACCGAAGATCTCGGAGAAAACCCACGCAGGTCACGGGGAGAACGTACAAACTCCTTACAGTACAGCACCCATAGTCAGGATCGAACCTGAGTCTCCGGCGCTGCATTCGCTGTAAAGCAGCAACTCTAGCGTTGCGCCACCGTGCCGCCCTTCTTCTGTCACATCTTCTTCTGCAATCAAGCAGTAACTGATTTTTAACCATGTTTGCAAACAATTGATTTATTTTCTGCAAGTATCTCTGGTTCCTTCATAAGAGTCCTCAATGTTCAGTTTCTACTTTGCTGCAGCACTTGCACTGACATTCATTTCCCACTTCAATCTGGGCATGATTTTCAAATGTTTTTAAACTCATCTGCCTAGAAATTGTATGGCACCTGGCAAAACTACTGCACATATAGCCTGAGACATCGTATGTGAGTAAACGAGCCTTGCATGGCATTGTGCTCTGAAAGCCTTTCCTTCAGCAGTCCCATCTATGTGGAGTTTGTGTGGAAGTCAAGTGATAGATAGCATTAGGGAGAGGAGGGGACAATGGGCAGTATCTGGCTGGCGTTTGGGAGGAGATCAGTGACATTGTGTGTCTGAGGCATTGATTCACTCTACAATTGGGTTCTGGGTTTTCGGTGCATTTTGGGATAGGGGATGGAGTTCAGAAGATGGTCTAAGAGGACTTGGAGGATCTTGGTTTGTGTTGAAAATGTTAACACTTTACCAAGTTTCAGGAATGGACAGGGTGAGTCAGACATGTGATTGTAATGGAGGTGGGAGGGTGTGAGGAGGTGGATTTCATGTGATTGGAAATCAGTGAGATCAGTGACACAAAATTAGAAGTGAGCAAGTATGTGTTGGTGAGACATATTTGGGCTGGGGTCATGGTTGGAGGGTAAGTCGGACAAATCATCAGGGTCTGTGGAGGTGGCTGGATTGAGGATCAGAAGTCAGGGATGGCTGTATTGATCAGGCATGATCAGGAATTATGGAAGAGTGAAGGATGGGCAATGGTTTCAGGAATGGCTCTGTTGGTTAGGAAGGGATGTGCCAGTTGGACAAATCATTGGGGGTTGTGAGTGTTGATTGAGGGGCAGGACTGACAGGTGTCTGTCAGCTGGATGCTGGTCCTTGTGCAGACGCAAAGGACCAAGATGTGTGCTGTAAGTCATAATTGTCGTTACGCATCACAGCCTCCATTCATGGCTCCGATTGGCTGTCACAACCCTTGCACAAACCATCCTGATCATAGCTACTGATCAAATTGTGAATAAATTCAAACATTTAGCGCACAAAAATGTCGTAGAACTTTTAAGTTTGTTTAACTTTCACAAACGTACTCGTCTTGATTTCAGAAATGGCATTGTTACTGTTTCTTTATACCGCAGGGTTTGAACAGGGTGGTCTGCAGCACTGGGGTTCTGCAGGGAACAGTGCTAGCTCCATTCTTGTTCACCCTGTACACTGCGGACTTCAGGCACAGCTCAGCAAGCTCCTATCTACAGAAGTTCTCTGACGACTCTGCCATCGTCGGCCTCATCACAGGCGATGATGACAGGGCATACAGAGAACTGATCAAGGAGTTGTGGACTGGTGCCAGCGGAACTGCCTCTGGATCAACGTGGGGAAAACCAGGGAGATGGTGGTAGATTTCCGCAGGCGCAGCCAGGTCCCTCCGACACCGGTGAACATCCAGGGAATGGACATCAGAAGGCTAGACTCTTATAAATACCTGGGTGTTTACCTCAACAATAAACTGGACTGGACTGAAAACACCGATGCGCCATACAGAAAGGGCCAGAACAGACTTTATCTACTAAGGAGACTCGGGTCCTTTGGAGTGCAGGGGACACTCCTAAAAACCTTCTACAACACGGTGGTTGCATCAGCCATTTTCTAAGGAGTGGTCTGCTGGAGCAGCAGCATCTCAGCAGCAGAAGGGAAGAGACTCGACAAGCTGGTCAGGAAGCCCTGCTCTGTCCTGGGTTGCCCCCCTCGACTCAGTGCAGGTGGTGGGAGAGAGGAGGATGATGGCTGCTGCTGGACAATGACTCCCACCCCATGTAGGACACTGTCACTGCACTGTAGCTCCTTCAGTGACAGACTCCTTCACCCCAAGTGCATGAAGGAGAGATATAGGAGATCCTTCCTTCCCGCTGCTGTGAGACTGCACAACCAGCACTGTTCCCAGCAGATGAATCAACAGTAACAGTTAAGGAATACAATTTATCCTTGTCTCTACTTTTATTTATAATGAATGATCTCTTGCTATCCACTTTGCTGCTGTAACACTGTAAATTTCCCTGGTGTGGGACGAATAAAGGAATATATTATTATTATTATTAACTCGTGAACTGACTAGGGATCATTACCAATGTAAGGACCTACCTAGAAACATATCTTGATCCTAATGAATTCAACCTTCACAGAATTTTCTCACCTGCTTGCTGGTGTGCTTACAAACAGGCACCTTTGTTGTGGAAGCATAGGTGCTACTTTCATGTGATTTATTATCTCATTTTTATGAGATTGACAATAACTATGTTTTCATTTATACCCCATGTATTCTTTGACTTTAGTTTAGCTTAGAGATACAGCATGGAAACAGGCCCTTCAGCCCACCGAGTCCGTACCAACCAGTGATCCCTGAACACTAACACTATCCTACCCACTATGGACAATTTATAATTTTTACCAAAGCCAATTAACCTATATGTCCTTGTAGTATGGGAGGAAACTAGAACACCCGGGGGAAACCCACATGGTCACAGGGAGAACGTACAAACTCTGTACAGACAGCACCCGTGGTCAAGATTCAACTTGGGTTTCTGTCGTTGTAAGGCAGCAAATCTACTGCTGCACCACCATGTCATCCCAGCTGATGAGTTGGTCAGTAACCTAACACTATTCTAACAGCAAAGACATGTGAAACAAGGGCATGTATGCTTCTTTTGGATGTGTCAAATTTTGGTAACAGTCCATGCCATGACATATGACTGGTTGCCTAGATGAGCTTGAAGTACAATGAATGCCCGTTGCTTAGAAATATTCCTGAATTAAACAAGTCCGCTGTTTGATATGAGGTCTACTCTTGATAATTCCACAGCAGCTTCATACTAGAATTAGCCAATGATTCAAACTGAGCAATGTAAACAACTTAAGTAAAAAGCCAATTCAATGTGCAAAAAAGGTGAAAATTACCAAATGCTATGGCCCAATGGGATAGTCAGCAGTGATGTTGAAGTCTGATCTGATGAATAGGCAGTATTTTGGTTACAAGAATTTACATGAAGTTCTGCTACCGTCTTGCCCATATTAGGATTGCAGCTCACCAATATCATCTTGGGTTAAATATACTTTTACATCCATTTTACACTGAAGGAGGCGGAGGAATGTGCAGTACTCTGAAAGCAATCAGGGTCACAGTGATTGTTTGAAATGAAAATTGAAAATCAAAGATGGAATTTTGGGAGTGATTGAGCAAGTCAATAACCGGTGAAATGTTGTGGGAAATGGAGTGCCAAAGATGAGCCTACTAAGATTTTGAAAATCATTTTGTCTTTTTTTTCCCCCTCAAGTGTTTGGAGAAGAAAGTAGGCTCACAGGGCAAAGCAATACAAGGAGGTGCTCAAGATCATTTAATATACGATTGAGTGAGGGGACTAACAATCATATGTGAACTGTCAAAGTCGAAGAGATGATTGTGATTTTGTCGAAGTGAGTTTAGTTGGAAAATAAGTTAATGGGAGATTGGAGGCCAGTGAACTCAAATGAGAGAGAGTGCAATGATGAGTTGAGATGGAGATTCAAATCACCAAATATGAGACAGCACCTGGAACAGAGACTAAGGGAAGAAAATAGCCAATTTGTTTCTGTACGACACTTTTACATTAGTTGGGTGGACAGAAGAGAATAAAGATTTCACCAAATGACATCAAAACATAATTTCAAATGCAGAGATTTTCACACTCTGGTCTAAAATGCAGCATCACTGACCAGCTTTTATGGCACTTCTTTTTTCTTAAACTATGCAATTTAGGAGACAAACAGTCACATTGCATGATTATCCTGAATAAAATCTGAGACATCTTATGAACTCAAATACAACCTCACACAAGAACGTTAAGTGTTTTGCCATCCAGGTCAATGTTTGTCACTCTTGGTTTCCTGGCCTTAAAATAATTCCGGGCTGCTGCTAATCTCTGCCACATTTACTTTACTTTAGACTTTGGAGATACAGCATGGTAACAGGCTGTTCGATCCACCGAGACTGTGCCGACTAGCAATCCCCACACACCTAACACTATCCTATACAGTGGGGACAATTTTACCGAAGCCAGTTAATCTACAAACCAGTACGTCTCTGGAGTGTGGGAGGAAACCTGAATACCCGGCGAAAACCTGGAACCGGAAACACAGGGAGAACATGCAAACTCCGTACAGACATGCCCGTAGTCAGGATCAACCCTAGGGCTCAGGCATTGTGAGGTTGCAACTCTACCACTGCACCACTGCAAACTGTTCTTTGTTCTCTTCTGCATTAGGGAGGTCACCCATTCTCTACACTGAAGCAAAGGATTTTCCTGCAGCCCATTAAAGACAGAGCAGGCTTCCCCTCAGAGACTAAAGATATCCTAACAGGGACTTTCCTAGCACCAGCAAGCACTGAGCTGAACCATAATATAGGTTTATTATCAAATAATTGGCATAAAATGATTTCTAGGCCAAGCAATTATAGCTGATAGATAAGAAGAATCCACAGAATCATTATCAGCTGGGTTGAATGGGACAGGAAACAGTTTGGCACAACTAGTCTTCCTATTTGTAGTAGATGAAAATGCTGACAAAGATTTCTTCAATGTGCCCTTTGAAGAATGCCAGCAGAAGCACAGAGAAAGTTGTAGGCTTATCGAAGAGAAAGTCGTAGGCTTATCGAAGAGAAAGTGAATGCCAGAATCTCAGCAGGAGAGTGTAAGGATCGTAGTAATGACAAGTTAGCGTTTATTCCTAAATTAGCATAGGAACAAATGAAGGCAGAGTATCTGAGAGTGAAGATGCAAAGGGATGCATGATGACAGAGGAGGATGTTTGTGATAGGGTAAAGAGCAGTAAAGGGACATATTATGGGAAAGTGAAATTTGAAACAAAGGATCAGGGCTCATATGGCAGTTAAATTGGTTGACAGGCAGAAAGCAAAGAGTAGGGATAAATGGGTCCCTTTCAGAATGACAGGCAGTAACTAGTGGGGTACCGCAAGGCTCGGTGCTGGGACCGCAGCTATTTACAATATACATTAATGACTTGGATGAAGGGATTAAAAGTACCATTAGCAAATTTGCAGATGATACAAAGCTGGTAGTGTGAACTGTGAGGAAGATGCTATGAGGTTGCAGGGTGACTTGGACAGGTTGTGTGAGTGGGCGGATGCATGGCAGATGCAATTTAATGTGGATAAGTGTGAGGTTATCCACTTTGGTGGTAAGAATAGGAAGGCAGAGTATTATCTGAATGGTGTCAAGTTAGGAAAAGGGGACGTACAACGAGATCTGGGTGTCCTAGTGCATCAGTCACTGAAAGGAAGCATGCAGGTACAGCAGGCAGTGAAGAAAGCCAATGGAATGTTGGCCTTCATAACAAGAGGAGTTGAGTATAGGAGCAAATAGGTCCTTCTGCAGTTGTACAGGGCCCTAGTGAGACCGCACCTGGAGTACTGTGTGCAGTTTTGGTCTCCAAATTTGAGGAAGGATATTCTTGCTATTGAGGGCGTGCAGCGTAGGTTTACTAGGTTAATTCCCGGAATGGCGGGACTGTCATATGTTGAAAGACTGGAGCGACTAGGCTTGTATACACTGGAATTTAGAAGGATGAGAGGAGATCTTATCGAAACGTATAAGATTATTAAGGGGTTGGACACGTTAGAGGCAGGAAACATGTTCCCAATGTTGGGGGAGTCCAGAACAAGGGGCCACAATTTAAGAATAAGTGGTAGGCCATTTAGAACTGAGATGAGAAAAAACTTTTTCAGTCAGAGAGTTGTGAATCTGTGGAATTCTCTGCCTCAGAAGGCAGTGGAGGCCAATTCTCTGAATGCATTCAAGAGAGAGCTAGATAGAGCTCTTAAGGATAGCGGAGTCAGGGGGTATGGGGAGAAGGCAGGAACGGGGTACTGATTGAGAATGATCAGCCATGATCGCATTGAATGGCGGTGCTGGCTCGAAGGGCCGAATGGTCTCCTACTGCACCTATTGTCTATTGTCTATTGTCTAAAATGAGTACCTGAACAGAGACATGGATAACTAGTTGCATAGGCCTGGTTAAATAGAAATTATTAGGAATGCGTCTTTTGTGGCAATGAAACCCACAAACTTTAAATTGGCATCATCCCTTGTGCGGTGGACTACAATAATTTATACAGCAGCCTCGTACTTTAGCAGGAGAAGTGAAAACTCTTTTACAGAGATGATTTTAACCTGTCTCAGAAAATGTAGCTAAAATGGTACCTAACCCTGCATTCCTAGCTGGCTCCACATGCTGCTGTATTCTCCAGCTTTGAGATTGCCTGCAGTAGTCAGTTATATGTTTCATCTATATTTACACAGCTGCTGTATATGCATCATTTGGACTCCAATGGAACTTTAATTTCAGATTGCAACAATCATACAGGATGTTTGGCCTGCCAGTATACCCCCAGCAGTATAGTCAGATGAGTACACAGGAATTTTCTTTTTTACCTAATTTAGTTTAGTTTAGAGATACAGCGTGGAAACTGGTCCTTCGGCCCACCGAGTCCATGCCAACCACTGATCCCCATGCATTAACGCTATCTACATATACTAGGGACAATTTCCAATTGTCTACATATACTAGGGACAAATACCAAGCCAATTAACCTACAAACCTGTACGTCTTTAGAGTGTGGGAGAAAACCTGAGATCCTAGAGAAAACACACGCAGGTCACAGGGAGAAAGTACAAACTCCGTACAGACAAGAACCCGAAGTCAGGATTGAACCAGGGTCTCTGGTGCTAAAGGCAGCAACCCTACCACTGCCATCGTGCCTCCCTCAAATATTTCCATTTAACTGGCAGGACCAGGATATTTGCCCCACAGCCCAAAATGCATCCAAGATAAAAATTTCAAGAGTCACAAGTCAAGAATGCTTGGTTGTCCTATGTCGGACAAAGGAACAAGGAAATTCTTACTTGCAGTAGCATAACAGTCCTGTAAACATAATACTAATAGATAACATATAATTGGCAAAAATAAATACATTGGACAATTCTACTTCGTATGTGAAGTCATATCCTTTGCAATGTTTCATCTTTTCTCATCTTTCAATAGCTTCACTTATGTCAATTCAAGCTTTCAAAGTAAGTTTTAGTTCTTGTAACATAGGCATTCTAGTTGGTTTCATGTTCCAATAACTGCTCTAACCTGAATATTAAATACTACCAAGGATATAAAAGTGGTGGAGCAATATTAACTTGTTTAAAATGGTGGAGTTCTGCCCATAATATATCATGTGCACCACTGACATTCTTTACTGAAGCAAATTTCATGTCATACCTTTTATGTGCCCCTCTCTTGAGAAGAAGTCGGATACTTATTTGATTATGATCCTGGTTTAAACTGCACAGTGAGCAGGTTTTCCTGGGTGTAGGAAAAGTTACCGTGAAAGGGGAAAATTGAACTTTCCAGCTTCCAGGTTAGAGTATTTTTACAGAACTGTTTGCAGTCAGGATGGGCAGGAAGGCTTTCAACAGTCTCTGGTGGAAGCCATTGGGTTTTGCTCTGTTGGGTGGTGGACCTCTCTGTCATCAATCAATCTATCCCCAAAATTCAATCTCTTCCTTTCATCATCCTGCCAATTGCCAGCGACTCTCCCTGAAAGTTGTTCAATGTGGTCTCTTCCTTTTGTTGATGAAGACAATTATAATGAAATTCTGTTATTAAATTTAACAAGACTGTCACTTTGGTAGCTTGCCAGTTGTTCCCTAAACCTTCCTGCGTGCTTTCCTTCTCCATGGAACATTGGAACTCTAGAAATCAGAACTAATTGACCCTTCTATTTACAATTGCTCAGGGTGGGAATAAGGAATGAGCTTAAAACTTAAAGCACACGGTATTGAGGGTTCAGTGTTGAGGTGGATAGAAAATTGGTTGGCGGACAGGAAGCAAAGAGTAGGAATAAACGGGTCCTTTTCTGAATGGCAGGCAGTGACTAGTGGGGTACCGCAAGGCTCGGTGCTGGGACCCCAGTTATTTACAGTGTATATTAATGATTTGGACGAGGGAATTGAATGCAACATCTCTAAGTTTGCGGATGACACGAAGCTGGGTGGCAGTGTTAGCTGCGAGGAGGATGCTAGGAGGCTGCAGAGCGACTTGGATAGATTAGGCGAGTGGTCAAATGCATGGCAGATGCAATATAATGTAGATAAATGTGAGGTTATCCACTTTGGCAGCAAGAATAGGAAAGCAGAGTATTACCTGAATGGTGACCGATTGGGAGAAGGGAAGATGCAACGTGACCTGGGTGTCATGGTGCACCAGTCATTGAAAGCAAGCATGCAGGTGCAGCAGGCAGTGAAGAAAGCGAATGGTATGTTGGCATTCATAGCAAGAGGATTTGAGTTTAGGAGCAGGGAGGTTCTGCTGCAGTTGTACAGGGCCTTGGTGAGACCGCACCTGGAGTATTGTGTGCAGTTTTGGTATCCTAACCTGAGGAAAGACGTTCTTGCCTTAGAGGGAGTACAGAGAAGGTTCACCAGATTGATCCCTGGGATGGCGGGACTTTCATATGAGGAAAGACTGGATAGACTGGGCTTGTACTCGCTGGAATTTAGAAGACTGAGGGGGGATCTTATAGAAACATATAAAATTCTTAAGGGGTTGGAGAGGCTAGATGTGGGAAGATTGTTCCCGATGTTGGGGGAGTCCAGAACCAGGGGTCACAGCTTAAGGATAAGGGGGAAGTCTTTTAGGACCGAGATGAGAAAACATTTCTTCACTCAGAGAGTGGTGAGTCTGTGGAATTCTCTGCCACAGAAGGTAGTTGAGGCCAGTTCATTGGCTATATTTAAGAGGGAGTTAGATGTGGCCCTTTTTGCTAAAGGGATCAGGGGGTATGGAGAGAAGGCAGGTACAGGCTACTGAGCTGGATGATCAGCCATGATCATATTGAATGGCAGTGCAGGCTCGAAGGGCCGAATGGCCTACTCCTGCACCTATTTTCTATGTTTCTATGTTTCTAAGCTGTACTTATGACCTGCTACAAAAGAACTCGATTGCATTAAATAAATTGGCATCAGAATATAAACATTGTGCTATGCCAAATAGTTTCTAAACTATTCAATTTAAGAGTGAAATGCCAAATGGAGTGAAATTCATCCATCATCAATAGCTCATAATGTGTGTGAGAATATTGACTGCTGGTTATAAATATCATTGAACATTTGCGTCATTGAAGACCACTGAAATCATTTTCTTCTGTTGCCAATTTCTCCCACTCCTAACTCTCCATTATGCTAGTCGGAAGCTGGTAACCTGCAGCCTGGCTATCTATTCAGGAGCACTGGATCATTAGCAACATGGTACTGAGTCCCAAGCAGAATTACCCTCGCATGTACAAGGAGAGACACAAAATGGGTTTTCGAGAATGATCCCAGGAATGATTGGGTTAACATATGATGAGCGTTTGACGGCACTGTACTCATTGGAGTTTAGAAGGATGATGGGGGACCTTATTGAAACTTACCGAATAGTGAAAGGCCTGGCTAGAGTGGATGTGGAGAGGATGTTTCCACTTGTGGGAGAGTCTAGGACCAGAGGCCATAGGCTCTGAATAAAAGGAAGTACCTTTAGAAAGGAGGAGGAATTTCTTTAGTCAGAGCGTGGTGAATCTATGGGATTCATTGCCACAGACAGCTGTGGAGGCAAAGTCATTGGGTATTTTTAAGGTGCAGATTGACAGATTCTCGATTAGTACGGGTGTCGGAGGTTATGGGGAGAAGGCAGAGGAATGGGGTTGAGAGGGAAAGATAGATCAACCATGATTCAATGGCAAAGAAGACTTGATGGGCTGAATGGCCTAATTCTGCTTCTATAACTTATGAACTTGTGAAATTCTGGAGTAACTCAACAGGTCAGGCGGTATCCTTGGAGAACATGGATAGGTGATGTTTTGGATGGAGAGACTTCTTCAGACCTCTCCTGTTTCAAAATTAATGTGCAGATGTTTCCTAAATGTCTGCTGTTTCGAGGCACCCAAATGATTGCAGAGGCCAGAGCCAATACAGGCATTATTATTGTCACATATAAGAAATATCTTGAAGTCTTTAATGGTGGTTTTTCAAAATATATACTAGTCATGGACAGTGGTGTCTCACAGCTGAAGGAAGCACTCAGGACTTGGCTAGGAAGGTTCCTACTACTTTGAACAAATGACACCTTCCCATACATCAAGTAAATTGATGAAGTCACTTAACTGCTGTCACAGAGCATGCCTCTTCACATAGAGATACGTCAAATGTATGTAATTATCCATCTTTTACTTTTACTGCTCAGACTTTCCTCTCTCCATTTAAAAATGTTACTCGGCTTTGAAATGCAGCTCCACAAATATTGTGTGCTCCCATGTAAATATTTATTCGAGTAATAGTCATAGTCATTTAGTAAAGAAACAGGTCTGTCAACCTATTGTTCATGCCAACCATTAAGCTACCATTTACTATAATCCTGCATTAGTATCATTTTATTCTTCTCCTCTCCTCAACAAATTCTGCTTCTCAACTACATACTCCTGGCAATTTTTAATGGCCAATTAACCAATCAACTTGCACTCTTTTCTCTGCTATAATTCTAGACATTGTTGTTTTTAACTAAATATGAAAATGAAATCAAAATCACAAGGCAGCCCACTGGATCCACTCAGGGTATCTGATTGGCTTGGGGCTCTAATCAATTGCACAAATTGCATACTATTAAAACGACTGCTCAGTAGAAAGGGCAAGCAATGACAAATTTATCCTTCTCTGAACAAAAACAACTGTGATATTCCTTCAAGCATCTGTTTCCAGCCATACAGATGAGAATCAAGGTTGTGAATTTCCTAGTGCATGAGGTTGCACAGTTCATTTTATCATGGTGTCCGAGAACCTACAGTAAAATTCCTTCTTAAAAGACTAAAGATGGTTAAGAAACCAGCTCTTAGCAGGAAACGTCATCTGGCAGGGTTAAAATAAAATAAATTGCTGCACATCACAAATCAATATCACTTTTCTTTACTTTATACAATGGAAAAGAGACAAAACATACCAAAATATTCCACAATGCAGAAATGAACAAATTATCTAATTCACTGCAGAAACACCGTTGCAAGCATTTCAGAAATGTTTCTGAAAGTCAAGATCATTCATGATCAAGTGCCGTTCACTGTTTGGAAACTCTTTGATGAGCTACTTGCGATAATTACAGCTATGAACATCTTAAATGGGTTTGTGTGAGATTCCCAAACTCCAATGAGGGATAGAAACAAATTTTGTTTAATTTGTATATGCAAATTACATTTAATTAATTCCAGTCAAATTATGCAAGTTACAGTGTAAATCTTCTCACAGAATTGAAAAAGAAATAATCACGCACCTTGAAAACTCTGCTTAATCTGTTGAAAGGTAGAACTATTAATGAAGATAATGGCTAATTAAGCTTGATTTATTTCTACAATTATGAACTAGTTGTTGGTATAATGGAAAGGAGCCACCAAAGGGAACAGCAAAACAACTTTCACGAATATCAGAGAAGTGACAAAAATAAAGTCTTTATGTTTATAATTTATCATGGTATTGTAAAATGAAGGCAGGTTTACTCACATTAAATGACCCAATTATTTTCACGAAATAGCAACATTATATTGATTACTGGCGACATGTAGGGTGAGCAGTTTCAAATACTTGGGAGTCCGCATCGCAGAGGATCTGACGTGGGCAACGCACATTGCCGCACTGGTGGGTAAGGCTAAGCAGCGCCTTTACCACCTTAGACAACTGAGGAAATTCAGAGTGTCGCTGAGGATCCTTCATTGCTTCTACTCTGGGGCTGTAGAGAGCATCCTGTCCGGCAACATTACAGTCTGGTTTGGGAACAGCTCTGCCCAGGACAGGATGGCCCTGCAGAGAGTAGTGCGTTCGGCAGAACGCACCATGGGAACTACACTCGTCCCCCTGCAGGACCTATACATCAGGAGGTGCAGATCCAGAGCAAGCAAGATCATGAGGGACCCCTGCCACCCCAGTAACGGACTGTTCCAGATGCTACGGTCAGGCAAACGCCTCCGCTGTCACGCTGTGAAAACGGAGAGGATGAGACGGAGCTTCTTCCCACAGGCCATCAGGACTGTCAACTTTGATAACCCCAGAGACTAAATTTTTGTCGACACTTTTGGTGCTATGTTTAGTAACTTATTAACTTTATTTATTGTAACTGTAATTATTTTTGTGCACAACCCGCAGGCATTGCCACTTTCATTTCACTGCACATCGAGTATGTGTATGTGACAAATAAATTTGACTTGACTTGACTTGAACTGGACTGGAGCGACTAGGTTTGTATACACTGGAATTTAGAAGGATGAGAGGGGATCTTATCGAAACGTATAAGATTATAGACAATAGACAATAGACAATAGGTGCAGGAGTAGGCCATTCAGCCCTTCGAGCCAGCACCGCCATTCAATGCGATCATGGCTGATCACTCTCAATCAGTACCCCGTTCCTGCCTTCTCCCCATACCCCCTCACTCCGCTATACTTAAGAGCTCTATCCAGCTCTCTCTTGAAAGCATTCAACGAACTGGCCTCCACTGCCTTCTGAGGCAGAGAATTCCACACCTTCACCACTCTCTGACTGAAAAAGTTCTTCCTCATCTCCATTCTAAATGGCCTACCCCTTATTCTTAAACTGTGGCCCCTTGTTCTAGACCCCCCCAACATTGGGAACATGTTTCCTGCCTCTAATGTGTCCAATCCCCTAATTATCTTATATGTTTCAATAAGATCCCCCCTCATCCTTCTAAATTCCAGTGTATACAAGCCCAATCGCTCCAGCCTTTCAACATACGACAGTCCCGCCATTCCGGGAATTAACCTAGTGAACCTACGCTGCACGCCCTCCATAGCAAGAATATCCTTCCTCAAATTTGGAGACCAAAACTGCACACAGTACTCCAGGTGCGGTCTCACCAGGGCCCGGTACAACTGTAGAAGGACCTCTTTGCTCCTATACTCAACTCCTCTTGTTATGAAGGCCAACATTCCATTGGCTTTCTTCACTGCCTGCTGTACCTGCATGCTTCCTTTCATTGACTGATGCACTAGGACACCCAGATCTCGTTGAACTCCCCCTCCTCCTAACTTGACACCATTCAGATAATAATCTGCCTTTCTATTCTTACTTCCAAAGTGAATAACCTCACACTTATCTACATTAAACTGCATCTGCCATGTATCCGCCCACTCACACAACCTGTCCAAGTCACCCTGCAGCCTTATTGCATCTTCCTCACAATTCACACTACCCCCCAGCTTAGTATCATCTGCAAATTTGCTAATGGTACTTTTAATCCCTTCGTCTAAGTCATTAATGTATATCGTAAATAGCTGGGGTCCCAGCACCGAACCTTGCGGTACCCCACTGGTCACTGCCTGCCATTCCGAAAGGGACCCATTTATCCCCACTCTTTGCTTTCTGTCTGTCAACCAATTTTCTATCCATGTCAGTACCCTACCCCCAATACCATGTGCCCTAATTTTGCCCACTAATCTCCTATGTGGGACCTTGTCGAAGGCTTTCTGAAAGTCGAGGTACACCACATCCACTGACTCTCCCCTGTCAATTTTCCTAGTTACATCCTCAAAAAATTCCAGTAGATTTGTCAAGCATGATTTCTCCTTCGTAAATCCATGCTGACTCGGAATGATCCTGTTACCGCTATCCAAATGCTCAGCAATTTCGTCTTTTATAATTGACTCCAGCATCTTCCCCACCACTGATATCAGACTAACTGGTCTATAATTACCCGTTTTCTCTCTCCCTCCTTTCTTAAAAAGTGGGATAACATTTGCTATCCTCCAATCCACAGGAACTGATCCTGAATCTATAGAACATTGAAAAATGATCTCCAATGCTTCCGCTATTTCTAGAGCCACCTCCTTAAGTACCCTGGGATGCAGACCATCAGGCCCTGGGGATTTATCAGCCTTCAGTCCCATCAGTCTACCCAAAACCATTTCCTGCCTAATGTGGATTTCCTTCAGTTCCTCCATCACCCTAGGTTTTCCGGCCCCTAGAACATTTGGGAGATTGTGTGTATCTTCCTCAGTGAAGACAGATCCAAAGTAACGGTTTAACTCGTCTGCCATTTCTTTGTTCCCCATAATAAATTCCCCTGCTTCTGTCTTCAAGGGACCCACATTTGCCTTGACTATTTTTTTCCTCTTCACGTACCTAAAAAAACTTTTGCTATCCTCCTTTATATTATTGGCTAGTTTACCCTCGTACCTCATCTTTTCTCCCCGTATTGCCTTTTTAGTTAACTTTTGTTGCTCTTTAAAAGAGTCCCAATCCTCTGTCTTCCCACTCTTCTTTGCTATGTTATACTTCCTCTCCTTAATTTTTATGCTGTCCCTGACTTCTCTTGTCAGCCACAGGTGTCTCTTACTCCCCTTAGAGTCTTTCCACCTCTTTGGAATAAATTGATCCTGCAACCTCTGCATTATTCCCAGGAATACCTGCCATTGCTGTTCTACCGTCTTCCCTGCTAGGGCCTCCTTCCAGTCAATTTTGGCCAGCTCCTGCCTCATGCCTCTGTAATCCCCTTTGCTATACTGTAATACTGACACTTCCGATTTTCCCTTCTGCCTTTCCATTTGCAGAGTAAAACTTATCATGTTGTGATCACTGCCTCCTAATGGCTCTTTTACCTCTAGTCCCCTTATCAGATCAGGATCATTACACAACACTAAATCCAGAATTGCCTTCTCCCTGGTAGGCTCCAGTTCAAGCTGTTCTAAGAATCCATCTCGAAGGCACTCTACAAACTCTCTTTCCTGGGGTCCATTTCCAACCTGATTTTCCCAGTCTACCTGCATGATGAAATCTCCCATAACCACCGTAGCATTACATTTTTGACACGCCAATTTTATCTCCTGATTCAACTTGCACCCTATGTCGAGGCTACTGTTCGGGGGCCTATAGATAACTCCCATTAGGGTCTTTTTACCCTTACAATTTCTCATTTCTATCCATACTGATTCAACATCTCCTGATTCTATGTCACCCCTTGCAAGGGAATGAATATCATTCCTTACCATCAGAGCAACCCCACCCCCTCTGCCCACCTGTCTGTCTTTTCTATACGTTGTGTACCCCTGAATATTCAGTTCCCAGCCCTGGTCCTCTTGTAGCCATGTCTCAGTGATCCCTACAACATCATACTTGCCCATGACTAACTGAGCCTCAAGCTCATCCACTTTATTTTTATACTATGCGCATTTAAGTACAACACTTTAACTTCTGTATTTACCTCCCCTCTCACATCGGTCACAATTGGCCCTGCCCTTAATTTCTTTTCCCCTCTAGAACTTCTGTTCCCATTCTTCCGAGAGTCTTTTGCAATATCTCCTGTATTCCCTTTTACCTCATCTTCATATTCACAATTTGTTAACCCCACTACTTAGTTTAAAGCCACAGGTGTCACACTAGCAAACCTGCCTGCCAGAATGTTTGTCCCCCTGCTGTTAAGATGTAACCCGTCCCTTTTGTACAAGTCACCCCTAGCCCAGTAGAGATCCCAGTGGTCCAGAAATCTAAATCCCTGCTCTCTGCACCAGCCCCTCAGCCATAAATTCATACCCTCTATCTCTCTGTTCCTGGCCTCACCAGCACAAGGTACCGGTAGCAGTCCAGAGATAACCACCTTCGACGTCCTACTTCTCAGTGTTTTTCCCAACTCTCTAAACTCCCGCTGTAGCACCTCCTTCCTCTTCCGCCCGACGTCATTCGTGCCCACGTGCACAACGACTTCAGGTTGATCGCCTTCCCTCACTAGGATTTTCTGAAGCCGGTCCGTGATGTGTTGAACCCTGGCACCAGGGAGGCAACAGACCATCCTCAAGTCCCTCCTGCTGCCACAGAATCTTCTGTCCGTCCCTCTGACGATGGAGTCACCGACCACTACGGCTCTTCCTGACTTCGGTCTCCCCTGTCGAGTATCCTTGCCAACAGGTCCGCCACTCGGACTGGAAACGTCTTCTGCCCGGACAGTTCCCAAGAGGGTATACCTATTTGCAATAGGCACAGCCACTGGGGTCTCCTGTAGTCCTCGTCCACTCCCCCCTGGACATGTTAGAGGCAGGAAACATGTTCCCAATGTTGGGGGAGTCCAGAACCAGGGGCCACTGTTTAAGAATAAGGGGTAGGCCATTTAGAACAGAGATGAGGAAAAACTTTTTTAGTCAGAGAGTTGTGAATCTGTGGAATTCTCTGCCTCAGAAGGCAGTGGAGGCCAATTCTCTGAATGCATTCAAGAGAGAGCTAGATAGAGCTCTTAAGGATAGCGGAGTCAGGGGGTATGGGGAGAAAGCAGGAACGGGGTACTGATTGAGAATGATCAGCCATGATTAGATTGAATGGTGGTGCTGGCTCGAAGGGTCGAATGGCCTCCTCCTGCACCTATTGTCTATTGTCTATAAATTCATGCAGAAGCAGATTGTGGGTTTAGTTTCTAGGTTGGTCGAATAGACATTGCTTTGGCCCAGCAACACAAAGCTTGTAAATGCAGATCTCATCAAAGTTATGTGATTGAACTCAAAGAATGTGTAAAGTTCTGGGACAATTATTGTTCAAGTTGGCCACATAGAGTGATCTTATGCTGTATCTTCCCACAAACATCGGTGACCTGTGTGGAATAAGACCCGGATAATATTCAGACTTACATTAAGAAGGGTCAGAAAACATAGCCCACATGTGCCAGATCCTAATTATCTGAGAACGTCTAACAAATGTACTCTACACACTTATCAGCATTGCCAATATTAATAACCAAAAACTTAAATCGATTCGCCACAGACAATGGAAAATCCATAGTTACTTCCCCTATGCTCTGTATTGAACCTGTAAAGCAAACAAGGTGATTGAATACTCCCTATTAGCCTGGAAACTGGACCACTAACATTCCAAAGCTTTTAAAAAACAAGAAACAGATGGAAGGTTAAGTAGCATATGAGGAGAGAAAAAAAAAGTTCATATTTTTGATCAGTAATTTTTCATTAGAACTAGGAAAAATTAAAAATCAAACATGTTTTAAGTGGCAGAGATAGGGGAAGAGATGGAGAGAATGAAGGAAATCACTAAATAGGTTGGGTATCCAAGCAAGACCAAACACCAACAAAAGACATCAGCGTCATAGTGTCATATAACATGGAAGAAGGCCCTTCTCGTCAAGGAGGACCAAAGAACGTCATCTAAGCCAGTTCCATTTACCTACATTTGGACCATATCACTCTAAACGTTCCAATCTGAGTGAAAATGTTGCCCCTCAGGCTTCTCTTAGATCTTTCCCTTCACCTTAAACCTATGTCCTCTTGTTTTTGCTTCTTCTACCCTGGGTAAAAGACCCTGTGCATTCACATTATCATTGTATACACCTCTATAAGATCACTCCTCAACCTCCTGCACTCCAAGAAATAAAGTCCTAGTTTGCCTAATCTCTCCCTGTAGCTCAAGCCATCAAGACCTCACAACATCCTCATAAATCTTCTCTGCACTCTTTCCAGCTTAATGACAGTGGTAGTATTTAAGGCTGAGAGAGGGTGGTGAAGGCTTGTTCATTGCAGCTGATCCAACTGAACAGAATGTAATTAGATGAGTATGGAGAAAAAATAAGATTTTGGAAATGTGAGGTACAAAACACTGGAATTCTGAATTAAAAATGAGAATGCGGGAAATACACTGTAGATCAGGCAGCATCAGGACTGGACGGTCAACAACAGAAATGTCCATGAAGGAGTGGGGAGGAAAATGAAAGTGAAAATCAACCGGAGCTGAGTATTATCCTTGCTGAGCCAATATATATTTGATTTCACTGATGTAGAAGAAATTGAATTTGAGCATTAAGTACAGCACATTAAGTTGGAAGGATTATATCAGGCTCTTGAGTGCCACACAACACTACCCTCAGCATCTATGAACTTCCATGCACCATGCTTTTGGACTATGGGCTTCAAATTTTGCATTATGGCTACTGAGTATAACGGTTATTAAATTATTGTATTATTAATAATTATATACGTATCTGTAGTATATTACATTTAATTATTATATTATACTTTTCTGGGCCTGTTAAGCAGTGGCAAGTCATAATTTCATTGTTTTGTTGACGGTACATATGACAAATAAAAGTAATTGACTCTTGACTCTCGAATCACTACTTAATTGGAAATAGCATTTGGATTTCTTAATGGTGAAGTGCAAGAGGTAAACAAACAGGTGGTGCATCTTCTCTACTTGTGTTGAAAGGCACCACAAGTAAAAGGAATGGGAGTTAATAGAGATGGAGGAGTAAACAAGTGAATCACAAAGGGATAATATGTTTGATGGTTGCTTCTCATTGAAGGTAGACCTTCTCATTGAAGGTAGTGCAAGTAGATATAAAGTCTACTTGCACTTTATTCTGTCTTAAAACTGTTACAATTTGTTTCGTTGGGTTGTTGTTGTTTAAATTAATTAAATTATTGCATCGTATGGGAGGCGCATTCCCAATCTCGTTGTACCCCTGTACAATGACAATAAAGATATATTGTATTGTATTGTATTGTAAGGTAGTGCAAATTATGGAGGATAGATCATTAATGTGGAGGCTGGGGAGGTGGAAGGTGAGGACAAGGTAACCCTATCCTTCTTTTGGTTAGAAGAAGAGGGGGGTGAGGACAGAACTCCATGAAGTGGCATAGACATGGTTGAGAATCCTTTTTATTATGATGAAGGGAAACCATTGTCAAGAAAAAATATGGACAATGCAGAAACACTGTTGTGGAATATATACTCTTTGGAACAAATATAACAGAGCTGGAGGGACAGGACATATGGAATGGAGTCCTAACAGAAAGCAGGAGTTCACCTTCATTTAGAATAGAGAATCGACAACTAGAAATGCCACATTCCAAGCTACCCTCTCAACTACTAGCACATATGACTGGAGTTTATATCTTCTACAAAATGTACATCAGAATATCACCCAAGTTTCTTCAACAGCATTTCCATAACCCACAGCTACATCGCTCCAGAATGATCAAAGCAGCAGTTCCATAGGAATACCACTACCTCCAAGTTGTCATCCAAATCATGCACCATCCTAACTTTCATCAGAGCTGAGTTCTGACTCCTTCTACCTAACAATAGTAAAGGAGTATCCTAATCAAATGGACTGTAAAGGTTCAATGAAACAGTTCGTTACCAACTTTTCAAGGGCAATTGGGAATGGACAATAAATGCTGATCTCAATTATCCCCGCGCCTTGTGCGGAAATAAAATAGAATAACTAAGCATAATGCTCAGGAGCTAACACACTCACAAAATAAGTCACATTAGACTCATTTTAAGAAGCTATATTGCAGCTATCAACCAGGCAAGCCAATATGCACCCACTTAGGTCAAACAATTTGTTGGAAGATACATGTTAAGGTATTTTAGCATGAGTTCAACAAGCCTCATATACTTCAATCTCAATTATATTTCATTTCCCTCTCAATGAAATGGGAATATTTGTCCACTTACTGATGTTCTTCATCAGTTCTTCATCAGTTCACCAAAGATAACACATGCAAACAGAGAAAACATATTTTGCTCTTCAATCTTTGATAAGTTTCTTGAAATATTTTTTGTTGTTGAAAGTTTGCTAACTTTGGCTGGGTTACTGCCTTTGAAATTGGAATGCTTAGGATCTCATTGTTGTATGCTACACAACCCGATTTTATGGAGGAAAAAAAATTTAAACAGAAGACAGGAATTTTCAATACGATACGATACGATAGAACTTTATTCATCCCCGGAGGGAAATTGGTCTGCCAACAGTCACAACACACAACAAGGTACACGAAAACTTGAAATTAAAATTAAATTAAAAGTGAAAAAAAAGAGAAAGACAAGCGACTGTTGGCTGGCTGCTGTGTACACGGCACCTTAACCGGAATGAACAAACAAACAAACAAATGAAGGCTTATCCCCTGGGCAGAGGATTCTAAAACTAGAGTGCCCCCCCCCCCTCCACCATCGACCAGGTCTCCCTTTGTTCTCCCACTGTCCCTCATGGTGGTCCCCCCACGCCAGGTCCTCCATTGTTCTACATGGCGGTCCCCCCACGCCAGATCTCCATTGTCTTTCCCTTCCCCCTCACACTCATCAACCGCCGATCATGGGTCGATCACGAGGCCCCACCATTGCCGAGGCTCGCGTTGCCACTGAGGCTCCCGCTGCCGCCGAGGCTCACGCTGCTGCTGGGGCCCAACCACCGCCTATGTCGGGGCTCACGCTGCCATCGAGGTTCCTGCTGCCGCCGAGGCTCACGCTGCTGCTGGGGCCCCACCACCGCCTATGTCGGGGCTCACGCTGCCACCGAGGTTCCCACTGCCGCTGAGGCTCCCACTGCCACTGCCGAGGCTCCCATCGCCGCCACCGCCGCGGAGGCTCCTTCGACCCAGACAGACCTCGCTGCCCGGCTTCTCCGCAATCCCCTGGGAGGCCTGTGGGGTGGGTCAGGCCTACCGGGGCGAGTTCCAGTTGGCGGGAGACTCCAGCCATGCGCGGGACTCACCGGGACACTAAACAGATTAAAATAAGGTAATTTTCATTTTGGGATCCTCCTTTTGCAGTGGTGTTGAGCAATGAATTACACATGTCCTGATTTTTAGTTGTGTGGTCAGTAAGCCACACGTAACGTTACACTTTCAATGCGCACGTGAAGCCTACTTTGGCACCTTAAAGCGAACATCCCTGAATGAGCCATTCCTTCTACCCAGAGGTGCTACCTGTCCCGTTGAGTTACTCCAGCATTTTGTGTCTATCCCTGAATGAGCACTATGCTAACACTGGGAAGTTGGCTTAGGCAGATTGCTTATCCAGAATTCCAAGCACGATCAGGTTGGTGACACGCATCCAAACACATGACTTTCATTTGACCATCTCCACTGATCAATTTCCCAACTCTATTCCACTGATACCACCATAACTACACTCACCCCAATTTCTAACACCACCTTCGACTGATGTCTATAGTGCTTCATCCCCTCATTCTTCTGCAGCCCATTCCTGCTCCCACCTATCTTCCACTCCATGGCCCTGCCTATCCCATAATCTTGCTTCTCCTCTAAATACCACCTCTAAATACCACCAAGACCAAGGAGCTGATCATCAACTTCCGTAGGTCACATAACGGGGAATATGCCCCGATCTCTATCAATGGGGTCAGTGTGGAGAGAGTGTCCAGCTTCAAGTTTCTGGGCACTCACATTTCGGAGGACCTAACATGGTCCAATAACACTGCTGCGCTGGTCAAGAAGGCACAACAAAGACTGTTCTACTTAAGAACACTGAAAAAGTCTGGTCTACCCCAACAGCTGCTGAAGACCTTCTACCGCTGCACCATAGAGAGCATCCTAACGCATGGAATCCCTGTGTGGTACCTCAGCTGCACGGAGGCAGAAAGGAAAGCTCTACAGCGGGTAGTCCATAGAGCTCAGAGGGCCATCGGAACACAGCTACCAGACTTGGAGGGCATCTACAACACACGATGCCTCAGAAAAGCCACCAGCATCCACAAAGACTCTTCACACCCCTGCAACAGTCTGTTCGAACTCCTTCCATCGGGCAGACGATACAAGGCCTTCTATGCCCGCACCTCCAGACTCAGGAACAGCTTCATCCCCAGGGCCATAGCTGCTATGAACCGGTCCTGCTGAGCCGGATGGCCACAACGCATAGATCAACTTGCACTTTACCCTGTCCAAAACTGTTACAACTGTTCGTTTCGTTGGGTTGCTGCTGTCTAAATTACCTAAATTAGTGCATCGTATGGGAGGCGCATTCCCAATCTCGTTGTACCCCTGGGTACAATGACAATAAAGATATATTGTATTGTATTGTATTGTATTGTATATGACCCTCTGGATATCGCCAATATCCTGCATTCACATCGTACCAGCCGAAGGAAAGCCTTGGCCATGAACAGTATTGAATTACCTAGCCACAAGTCCCCAAACAAGATGGTTTTGGTCCTGCCATACTGCAACTGTTCACTGCATCTTTCACTGATGGAATTTAGGCCCATCTGCTTCATGCAAATCCGTTCACAACCTTCTTGTTAAAATACCAAAACTATCCAGTGAACAAGACAAAGGAAGTCAAAAGTTCAATGATAAAGTAAATCATTGTCAATGAAAGAGAAAAGGAAGGAAATAGGAAGAAACAGATTAGAACTGAGCAAGAAAGATAGTATTGCTCAGCAATAGGTCACCTTGAAATGTTGATTAGCACATATTACTATTAGTCCAATTCATTTCATTATATTTACATTTATAACAAAAGCCTTGAATCTGCAAAATAAATTTGTGCAATCTATATCTTTCAGAGTCTAAGTTGCATAGATTATTGTAACCATTCAACTTCCCCCTATTACAGTTTGTTAGACCTTGGAAGTGTGTAAAATACTATTTTCTATAACTTTGCAGACAACCAGATAATCAGGACATATTTTTTATTTAGGGACACGGAGATCAGAGGATGTGCAGCTTTCTGATAATGTCATCATTTAGGAGACATGCGGCAGTCTTCTCACCTCCCAATGTCATAGCTAGGTGAGAGAGGAGCAGATGAAATTTAGCTCTTGCAAAATGCAAACATAATTCAACTGCTCAGGAAAGAATTTTCTGCAACTAACGTCAAAAAATGTTAGGTTCTGATTGTCATGTGAGTCACATAATGAAGTAACACAGGTGTTTCAAGACTTGAGTGATTCGCTTCTTCATCTGTAAACCCTTCACCATACCTGCTGGGTTGTTGAGTCTGCTCCTTCCCTTCCAGATGTGAATGTGGCTACGTCATCTGCCATCACCAAACGATAAGACTGTTATTTTTTAATTGATGTGAAGCAGGAGAAGCTACTGGATTTCTATTTCTTTGTCTCCAATTCCTGGTAATGGCAGATGAGCTAGGTGGCTTGAAAAAAATAAAATTTAAACTGCAGGTGATGGACAAATGAATTTAAAAAGGTGGAAAACTCAGCAGGTGAGGTAACAACTGTAGAAGGAAAAGCAATTAATGTTTTGGGTCTGTGACCCCTTGGCAGAACTGGGGAAGAAAGATATAGATTAGTTTTCAATAGGAGAGAATGTGAGGGTTTTACACTATGCAGGCATGAAGTCTGTGGAGGTGTGATCAGTTGCTGGCATGCCTGATTAAATGGTGATTTTTTTTTTTACAAACTTTGGACTTCTGTTTCTGAGCTGGAAATCAATCGTTTGAAAGTTGGGATGACTGAATTCCCAGGTGAAAACTTCTGGAGAAACAAATGCATGTAAGATTTGATTGTTCAAGTAATAAAATGGGTTTTTTTAAGGCGTCTATGAGGTCCAATAGCCATTTAACACTTTGAGCGCCCTCTACTGCACCAACAGCACAAACTGAACATATCTTGTAGATTTGCTCCAGGGCTAGATTATACAGGTTTTGGTTCTGAACTGAAATATCCAAGTCCATCATTCGGTACGTCCTCAATGGACAATGTCTAACTACTAATCCTGAAAAGTTCCTTATTACCAGGCTGTCAATTCACAATGCTATTGCTTATTAGTTTCTGCAGTGAAAATCAAACACTACCAACATGCTGTAGCACCTCAGTATTCCAACGGTGCAGTTGTCAATTTTGCTAGTTTTATTGAATGTATAGAGTTATCTTCCTTATAATAAGCATCTCTAGTGTGGCATATGTTTGTCATTAATTAGGTAGCTTTTTCTGATAATGGAATTCAAGGATGGACCTTGATATGCGCGGCAGCAGTTGCTATGACAGTGACTGGCAATTGGTTATTTGTAATTTTATCACGATAGAAGCAATAGGAAATTTGCAACAGGCTATGCTCACTTGCATTTCTTCTACATTTTTAGTTTATACTTGACCAAGTGGACCCGTTGGGCCCAAGCCTCTCCTGCATTGGTCCAGCACCATCTCCTCCCCCACTCCCCCCCTCCCCTCCCCTCCAATCCCCCCTCCCCCCCAATCCCCCCTCCCCATCCCCCTCCCCCCCACTCATCCACTCCATCCCCCCATAACCCCCCTTATCCTTCCGTGCTCCCCTCCCCCCCCCCCCCCCCACTCACCCACTCCATCCCCCCTCAACCCCCAAGCTCCTGCATTGCAGATGATACAAAGCTGGGTGGTAGTGTGAACTGTGAGGAAGATACTATGAGGTTGCAGGGTGACTTGGACAGATTGTGTGAGTGGGCGGATGCATGGCAGATGCAGTTTAATGTGGATAAGTGTGAGGTTATCCACTTTGATGGTAAGAATAGGAAGGCAGAGTATTATCTAAATGGTGTCAAGTTAGGAAAAGGGGACGTACAATGAGATCTGGGTGGCCTAGTACATCAGTCACTGAAAGGAAGCATGCAGGTACAGCAGGCAGTGAAGAAAGTCAATAGAATGTTGGCCTTCATAATAAGAGGAGTTGAGTATAGGAGCAAAGAGGTCCTTCTGCAGTTGTACAGGACCCTAGTGAGACCGCACCTGGAGTACTGTGTGCAGTTTTGGTCTCCAAATTTGAGGAAGGATATTCTTGCTATTGAAGGCGTGCAGCGTAGGTTTACTAGGTTAATTCCCGGAATGGCGGGACTGTCATATGTTGAAAGACTGGAGCGACTAGGCTTGCATACACTGGAATTTAGAAGGATGAGAGGGGATCTTATCAAAACATATAAGAATATTAAGGTGTTGGACACGTTAGAGGCAGGAAACATGTTCCCAATGATGGGGGAGTCCAGAACAAGGGGCCACAGTTTAAGAATAAGTGGTAGGCCATTTCGAATGGAGATGAGGAAAAACTTTTTCAGTCAGAGAGTTGTGAATCTGTGGAATTCTCTGCCTCAGAAGGCAGTGGACGCCAATTCTCTGAATGCATTCAAGAGAGAGTTAGATAGAGCTCTTAAGGATAGCGGAGTCAGAGGGTATGGGGAGAAGGCAGGAACGGGGTACTGATTGAGAATGATCAGCCATGATCACATTGAATGGTGGTGCTGGCTCGAAGGGCCGAATGGCCTACTCCTGCACGTATTGTCTATTGTCTATTTTCTATTGGACTAGCACCCTCCCCTCCCCCACTCCCCCCTTCTCCTCCCCCCCACTCACCTACTCCATCCTCCCTCAACCCCCCTTATCTCCCCCTCCTCCCCCCCACTCACCCACTCCATCCCCCTCAACCCCCCTTATCCCCCTCCTCCTCTGCCTCCCCATTCACCCACTCACCCACTCCATCCCCATGAACCTCCCTCCTCCCCTTCCCCCCACTCACTCAGTCCATCCTCCCTCAACCCCCCTTATCTCCCCTCACACCCCCCTCACCCACTCCCCCACTCCATCCCTCCTCAACCTCCCTTATTCCACCCTCCCTCACCCACTCACCCACTCCATCCCCCCTCAACCCCCTCCTTATCTCCGCCTCCCCTCCCTTCCCCCCATGAATGTAAATGGAAGCATCGTAAGTCGGGGAGCACCTGTATTAGATCGACAAGGCCCCAACTGCGCACTCGCGGACTAACGTCAAAATACGCAGCTCGTCCTCCCAGCGGGGGAGGGGGGGGGAGGGCGAGTGAGTGGGTGAGGGACGGGTGCTGGTCTTCTCGGCGGGGGGGAGCGCATTTATTAAAGTTAGCCCTCCCCCCTCATTGGCTGCCACTCCCGTTACTCAGGCGGGTCCCATTGTGACGTCGAACGCTGAAGACAGCGACCGTAAGTTGAATATGTAATTTTTTTACTTTAAAATATCTAGAACTTTAAAAATATAAGACCAATTTGAATGAAACTTGCGTAAGGTGACCCCAGGACAATGGTGAGTAAGGTGGGCCTAAAATTGTCGCGCTATCATGTGACGGGGGCACAAAAATAAGGCATCATCAAACAAACACACAAATAAACACAGAGCTTTATTAACATATATATATATATAGATAATGTTTGGCCCTTTTTATGTAGATATAAAGAACTATATAGTAAAAGCCCTTAGGCCTAACACGATCAACTTCTTAACATATCTGTCCCTCCCATCCCCCTCCAGCTATTTCTTTCATTTTTCCTTTGTCCATTGCTAATTAATTATCTGAGGCCGACTGGATATAAAACAAGCTCAATTCCCTTTGATTATTCCAGTATAGGCAGGGTTGTTCCAAATCCCGCTGTAAGTAAATTATTTCTGATATAAATGTTATCATGATCTCTATTCACAGCTCCCATGATCTATCTTTAGGAATAACATAATTAGACTTTGGACTTTTCACATTGTTTTCCAAATAAAATGACAAATATACATGTATTTGTGGAGGAATTAATAGCTGGCAATGAGATGCTCAAATTGCAGCATTAAAAATTCATGTATCATAACGACCAGATGAAATGGAAGGCAGACACAAAATGCTGGAGTAACTCAGTGGGACAGGCAGCATCTCTGGAGAGAAGGGATGGGTGATGTTTCGGGTCAAGGCCCTTCTTCAGTCTGAAGAAGGATCTCGACCCGAAACGCCACCCATTCCCTCTCTCCAGAGATGCTGCCTGTCCCGCTGAGTTACTCCAGGATTTTCTGTCAACCATATGAAATGCTTCTACAAAATTGAAAGCAATGGGGAGAGAGCTATGGGTGCAACTGATGTGAGCAGAGGCCTGTAATACGAGGTTGGCCATTTCAATTATTAAAATGGAGCAGAAGCATAATTCTAGGAATTCCTGGACCAGTGTAGAATCAGTTGCATTGAAATATTACAATCTGTTATAAAGGAAATATATCCAGTCTAGATTTTTTAAAATCTCTTACATAGCACCTTACTATATCCCTGAAACACCTCAAAATACTTAACATAAAATAATTTCTATTCAGTAAGGAAACATATTTTTGCACAGAGTTGTCACACATATGGAATAAAGATGAATGATGTTGAGTATTTTTCCAGTGATATCGATTGATATTAACTACACTGTGCTATGAATGGTGCTCCATTCATAGCACAGTGTACTTAATCAATTAGTTATGTATTTGTGGAGGAAAAGGACATTAGTTATTATCCATTTGAACAGATAAAAGTACTGTTGTTTTAGGCTAGTGTTCATATTCATTGCAATCTAAATGTATACATTTCTGACCCAAGGCAACACCTATATTCCTTCCACCTGCATTCCTTCCTCTACCTTCACAATTCACAACTCTTCAATCCTTTTGTCACACACCTTTGGTCTTTGTCCAACCATCTGCCTATCAAAAAGCCCCTTAACCTGTATCCACGTAATACTTGTCAGGCTTTGTCCTGCCCCCTCTCTTGCAGCTTTCTTCTCTCGCCCCACCGCAACCACTATCAGCCTGAAGAAGTCCCGACCCAAAAAGTCACCTATCCATGTTCTCCAAAGATGCTGCCTGACCCGCTGAGTTACTCCAGTATTGTTTGTCTGTTTCTGTAAGCCAGTATCTGCAGTTCCTTGTTTCTACAACATTGCTCCTATTACACCCTGCTGGTTGAGACCACTTTCAAAACCATTAAGTTTTGAAAAGTTGCACTTGCCTGACAATTTTTTTTCAAGTCCACAGTTAATAAAGAATAAAAAAATGTAGAAATGTTAACGATTTTCTCCTTTGCAGTGCCTGGAGAATGTATGGATGCAATGGATCACCGAACATGTGTCAGTCTGCTATAACAGATTTCTATTCCAGTTACATTCCTCAGAATCTCAGGTTATTTCATAATTGTTGGACCTGAACCTACTGTCCTACTGTTGCTAGGGAATGAGCAAGATGATGATCTTCACTTTCTCACTTTTACGTGGAATAGCTTGAAACAGACTATCTAGCGCAACTGGTTTATGCCAGTGTTCTTGCCTATCAATAACTTGCTTCAACATATAACCATATTGATGTAAATCCCTCATATATCCAGCTTCAAACTATTGCCAATAATATTTATAAATGCATAATTTTACCCAACTTTACCCATTTAATCATATTACTTTTTGTAGGAATATCCAAAATACTGTTGATTTTCATACTTGTCTTTTTACACCTGAAAACAGCACATGCCAAAATGCTGCATATACATACAGGTTAAGTTAGTAATTGGTCAAAATAAACAAACTTATTCACAACTAATATCCATTTGAAATATCGAGGAATGAGTAAAGCCTCAGGAAACTGAGCAAATAAGTCATTTAGATATTTTTGATAGTAATTTCAAATTAGCAAGTAGTAACAAGTAACAACTGATATGTCCAACAGTGTGAGGAATCATCTTTAGTCACTACAGGTATTGAATTGAATTGATTGAATTGAATTGAATAAGTTTATTGGCCAAGTATGTACACATACAAGGAATATGCCTTGGTGCTCTGCTCGCAAGTAACAACACAAACATACAGTAAACAATTAAGAATAAAGCATAAAACATTAAGAATAAAACATTATAGTTTACACATGTGAATGAAATAAACCAGAGCAAAAAGAGGCTACAGACTTTTGGTTATTAAATAGAGCGACTACTCGCCGAAAAAAAGCTGTTTTATGTCTGGCTGTGGCTGCGTTGACAGTCCGGAGTGGCCTTCCAGAGGGAAGTGCTTCAGAGTTTGTGGCGAGGGTGAGAAGGGTCAGAGATGATCTTGCCTGCTCGCTTCCTGGCCCTTGCAGTGTACAGTTCGTCAATGGGTGGAAGATTGCAGCCAACAACCTTCTCAGCTGATCGAATGATTCGTTGCAACCTCCGGATGTCGTGCTTGGTGGCTGAGCCAAACCAGACCATAATGGAGAAGGTGGGGACGGACTCAATGATAGCAGTATAGAATTGGACCATCATTGCCTGTGGCAGATTGTGTTTCCTCAGTCTGCCGCAGGAAGTACATCCCCTGTTGGGCCTTTTTGACTGTGGAGTCGATGGTGGCCCCCATTTAAGGTCCTTGGAGATGATGGTTCCAAGGAATTTAAATGACTCCACAGATATGACTGTGGTGCTGTTGATGGTAAGTAGGGGGAGGGGGAGCTCTGCTAAAGTCTATTCCACTGTCTTAAGAGCATTGAGCTCCAGGTTGTTACGAAAGCACCAGGATGCCAGCTGTGTCACTTCCTGTCCGTAGGCAGATTCTTCCCCATCCTGGAGCAGTCCAATCAGGGTTGTGTCATCCACAAACTTGAGAAGCTTGACAGAGGAGTCTGTGGAGGTGCACTTGTTGGTGTAGAGAGAGTAAAGGAGAGGGGAGAGTACGCAGCCTTGCGGTGCTCCTATGCAAGGGTCAGTGGTTCCGAGATGTGCTTTCCAAGCCTCACATGCTGCTTCCTGTCTGTCAGGAAGTTGACGATCCACTGACAGGGTTCAGGCACAGTCAACTGGGAGTGTGGAGTGTAGTAGCTCTGGCACAATGGTGTTAAATGCAGAGCTAAAATCCACAAACAAAATCCTTGCATGTGTCCCCTGGCGGTCTAGGTGCTGGAGGATGAAGTGCAGGCCTAGGTTGACTGCGTCATCCAGCGATCTATAGGCCTGGTATGCAAACTGCAGAGGGTCCAGCAGGGGGTTTGTGATAATTTTCAGCTGAGCCAGCACGTCTTTCAAAGGTCTTCATGAGTACAGTGATTACAAAGGTCAGTGCGACAGGCCTGTAGTCATTAAGACAAATGTATACATTTTATGGTAGAATTACAACTTTTACAAACAATAAAAATAAAAATAAAAATCGAGCCTTTTGTTTGGATAAATCCATATATTTATCGGAATTCCCAGGAGGGTGTGGTAAATTACTGTGAAGTGTGCTAAATTACCTTAAGATGCAGTAAATTGCTGGAAATTGTTTCATTTGACAAGCCTGCTGTTAGTGCACTCATGTTTTGTGTTTTCAGTTTAAAATACTCATCCTGGTGTTTTCCCTCGTTGACCTTGCAGCCATCATCTCTGCAATCTCCTGTAATCCTGCAACATTCTGTGAATTCCTTAGTTTCAGTCATACCAAATATTTTTGTGCTCCACCTACAATCACTATGCATACATCTGTTTAGATCCAAACCATTGGGCCACCTTCCTCGGTACTAATAAGATCCATACTCCTCCACATTATGCTGATTAACTTCAGTTTTCTCCTTCTATAGTCTCACCAAGGCTTCCCCAGGCACTTTCTGCTGCAACATAGATGATGCACCTACACCTACAACTCCTCCCATATCTCCATTCAGGGAACTAAACAGCCCCTCCAGGTGAGATGGAGATTTACATGCACCTCCAACCTCATCTATTGCATCCAGTCCTCTTGATGTGGCCTTATCTACATCAGCGAGACTGAGCGTAGATAGGTCACTGTATTTCTGGAAACTTGTGCTTGGTCCACCAGGGCCAGCTGGACCTTTTAGGTTGCAAACAAGTTCAATTCCCTCTCATTTTGACATGGGCCTGTCTGCCCTTGACCTCCTCCACTCCCAGAGGCCAAACTGGAAGAACTGCACCTCATTCCACTTGGGGAGGGGGGGGGGGGGGGGGGGGGGGGGGGCTCTCATGGACACTTTACTTTCAACTCCCTCCAGACACATGGATAGGAAAGGTTGAGAGGGATATATGGGTCAAATGTGGGCAAATGGGACTAGGTTAGATGGGGCACCTAGGTTGACATGGACAAGTAGGGCTGAAGGACCTGTTTCCATGCTGTATGATCTCTGTGATTCCGTGGCTCCCCCTGACCGCTGCTCCCCTCCCAGTTTCTTTCCACTCCACTAGATTCTCCTTCTGGTCATCACCCACCTCAACTCCCTTGTTTCCCCTTCCCTCCTCACCTGATCCAATCTACCCTCCGTCTCTTCCTCTGGTTCTATATTTCATTTATCATGTTCCTTTCTTATCAGGTTCTATTTCTCCATTTTTCAATTCCAACCTTTGCGAATATCTCCACCCTTCTCTGCTGACCCTGATTCACCTGCCAACCTACTCCTCCTTTCTTGGTTTCATCTATCCTCACCAGTTCTTGTCCCACCCCCTCATCTCTTTCTACCAGCTATGTACCCTTTATTTCAGTCTGGAAGTAGGGTCCCAATCTGGGTCATCATCTGTTCCTTTCCCTCCATAGATGCTGCCTGATCAGTGGAATTCCTCCATCATCTGCAATCTCTTGCAGCTCCCGTAGATATAAACATTTCTATGTTTTTGACCCGAAGGTTCCTGTCTCTAGGTCTCTGGGACATTATGATCTGCTTTGTAGAACTTAAATGTTCTCTATCTCCTTAGAGCTTTCTATTTCCATCTCATTTTTGCCAGTACATGGCCTTTCATGGTAAGATATACATTGAGACTGTGCCTGCTAATTGGCACATACAGCAAATTCCATGCTTAATCCAGTGCAGTTCAAATAGGTATCTTGTACGTTGAGTAGTCCTGGGAAAGAGAAGGTATTAGTGTTGGTATATGCAATCTTTATATTCATAACAAATTCATTACCTCTCTGGCCAAGGGCTTTGGATAAGGTAGGTCCTCAAGAAACCCAAGTTTAAAAAAAAATAATTCAAAGGATGTAAGCTTTGCAAACTGAGCCTGCACTTAATTGAACATTCCTAATTTCCCTTGACAAGGTGTTGGTGCTTTGCGTAATTGAATCACTGCAGATCTCAAGAAATGGGTACATCCACAATGCTGCCAGGGAAGAAGTTCCATGATTTTGACCCAGTGGCAGAGAAGAAAAGGCAATATATTTCCAAATCAGGATGGGTGTGTTGCTTGGAACGTAATTTGCAAGTAGTAGGAAGGAACTGCAGATGCTGGTTTACACCAAAGATAGACATAAAATGCTGGAGTAACTTAACGGGTCAGGCAGCACCAGTGGAGAAAAAGAATTGGTGACATTTTGGGTTGAATCTCTTCTTCAGTATGAAGTATGGTCTTGACCGGAAACATCATCTATTCCTTTTCTCCAGAGACGCTGCCTGACCCGCTGAGATGCTCCAACATTTTGTGTCAAATTTCCAGGTAGCGTTGCTTCCATGCTTGTCCTTCTTGCTGGTAGAGGTTGTGGGTTTGCAAAGTGTTGTGTAAAGAGCCTTCGTGAGTTGTTGCAATGCATCTTGTAGATGTTTACCAATAAATATGCACTGTTTGCTCAATTGATTCTATGAAGAAGGTAGTTTTGAGTAAAAGTACATCTGGCTACGATTGACTTCTTTCAATTGGTTCTATTTAAGAGGATGGTTGGGAATAAGTGCAGATAACTCCTACAGTTTTCTGCCAGTACACTTAAATTAAGGACCCAGTCTGTCAAACAAATAAATGTCAAATACCCTACTGCTCTAGTTGAAGAACAGAAGATCTGTGCATTACCCAAGTAACGTTTACAGCTCAGTCAAGACCAACAAAAATGTTAATTGGTATTTTAAATCGTTTGCTCTTTTGAAATATTTCTCTTTACATACAACCATTTAAAGAAATATTTTGTTGTATGTGAAATAATTCATATCAATGGAGTGCTTCAGGAATTAATTTATAAATGTTTAAAAAATATATATTTTGATATACATTCACTGTGATATCTTACATTATATACAAATTACCAAAGAGGAGGTATTGGGAATTTTAAAACACATTAAGGTAGACAAATCCCCAGAGCCTGACCGTGCATCCTTAAACCTGGTGGAAACCTGGGGAAGAATTTGCAGAGGCCATTGCAGAGATATTTGCATCATTTTTAGACACAGGTGAAGTTCGACAAAACTAGAGGCTGGCTAATGTTGTACCGTTATTGAAGTATCATGGACAAGCCAAGGAATTACAGGTTGGTGAGCTTGACGTCAGTGGTGGGAATTTGCTGGAAGTGTTTCTGGGGGACGGGATTTGGATAGGCATGGGCTGATTAGGAATGGTCAGCATGGCTTTGTATATGGGAAATCACACAAATCCAACAGGGTTTTTTGAAGAGCTCCCCAACAAAATTAATGAATGAAGAGCAGTGGACATTGTCTCCTTGGAATTTAGTAAGGATTTTGACAAGGTCCTGCATGCTCCACTTGTCTGGAAGTTTTGATCACATGGAATCCAAAGTGAGCTAGCCATTTGAATTCAAAATTTTCTTGAAAGAAGGACATACGGTGTAGTTGTGGGGGTTTGATTTTCTGATTGGCGACCAGTGACCAACGCAGTGCTGCCTGGATCAGTGCTGGTTCAAGTGCTGTTTGTTATTTACATTAATAATTTGGGTGACAATGTATTTAACATTGTTAGTAAATTTGCAGTGGCATAGTGGATAGTGAGGCCGGATATCTAAATTTACAACAGAAACCAAATCAGCTGGAAAAGCTGCCAAAGAATAGTAAATAGAAAAAGAATGGTAAATGGTAAACTCTGAGAAATGTAAGATATTGTACATTGGCATGTCAAATCAGAGTTGGACCAAAACAGTGGATGATTGAGCCCTGGAATATGTTGTAGAACAGAGAGATCTGGAAGTACAGGTGCATATTTCCTTGAAAGTCACGAATCAGGTGGAAAGGGTGATGAAGAAAGCACTTGGGAAGGGTCCCGACCCAAAACATCACCTATTCCTTTTCTCCAGAGATGCTGCCTGTCCCGCTGTTACTCCAGCTTTTTGTGTATATCTTCGGTTTAAACCAGCATCTGCACACTTGGCAAGGGTATTGAGTAAAAATGTTGGGACATGTGTACAAGTCATTGAATAGACCACACATGGAGTACTGTGTGCATTTCTGGTCGTTCAGCTGTAGGAAGGAAGTCATCAATTAGGAAAGGGTGCAGAAGAGATTCATCAGGCTGGTCCCGCATTACCTGGTCTTGCAGGCTTAAGTTAAAGGAGGAGGTTGGATTGGCTGAGAATTTTTCCTTTGCAGCACAGGAGCTGAGTGGTGAGGTTTACTGAGGTATACAAGATTTTGAGGGGCTTGGATAGAGTGAAAGCTCACTGTCTTTTTCGGACTGTAGAGGATTCTAAAATTAGAGGGAATATTTAAGGTGAGATGAGAGCGATTTAAGAGGGACCTCAGGGGGAACGTTTTCAATTATAGGGTCGTCCGTATCTGGAATGAGCTGCCAGACAAACCAATAAAAGTGAATATAATTACGACTTTCAAAAGGCATTTGGGCAGATAAAGGGATAAGAAGGGTGCAAAAACTAAGTGGCAAATGCAAGTAAATGGGACTAGCCCAGAATGCAAACAGTCGTCACAGACAAGTTGGGCCGAAGGACCTTTATATGTGCTGTATGATTTTATGACTGCTAAATATCCTCTTTACTCCTACAGGTAGCAATCTGTACCAATCACATCTATGCCCAGATGCAGAGAAATCTACACCAGCCTGTTCTGACTCAGAGCACACCTCTTTATAGAACCAATTGAGCAAATCAATTTGAAAATCTAATTTGACTAAAGAGTTTGGTAATCATTTTTTAAATGTTTATTTTAATTTAGCATGTACACGTTCTGTCCTTCACAGAACAACCCAATACACTGCACACTGATACTGCACTTCATCTCTGAAAGAGATGTGCCACCTGAACATGCAAGACTGGGCCATTTTCCAGGCACCACTTCAGGGCTCAACTCGTGCCTCTGGGCAATGCCTGCCCAGTTAATGTACTCAAGCCCTGGAACTGGAGTGTAACCTGCCTTTCTGAGAGTCAGTGAGCTCTAGAGCTAGACCTAAGTCACTGCTGCTAGACTGATAGCTGATCAGAGTAGTAAAAGGCAGTGTGATGTACCAAAATAGTTGGAATGGGATATAGTTTGAACTGAAATGGAGCATCTGCTCTCAGCGCAATTGGAAATATGTAAAGGATTACACTTTATTGAGTGGCTTTTGTTTGTGGATGAATCCAAGTTAAGTAGGATGTCTGGTTTTCAATTCTTCATGTGTTCTCTGACACTGAGACCCGTGAAGAAAGAATTGAGGGATATTTTTACATACATCTTTAAAAGGAAATATAAGGGTCGTTTTACTGCTGATACAGAAGTCATCAAACAAAATCCAAAGAATTGTTGGAATTGTGTTGGATTGAATAATATGAATTATTATTAAGAGCAACAATGGCCAAGGGATTACTGCCAAAAATAAGTTTCATGGTGCATGCCCATATTAATGTGTAAATTGCCCAGAAACTTGGATGAAGACAAACTATCTCATGAATTGCAAATCTTCACAAGCAAATGATTTCTACCTACATTCAATTAGTTTCCTGGAATTGACAGCACATCTCCCCATACCTTTCATAATGTTGTTTCACACACACATTAAGTGCCATTTAAACCTCCATTCAAGTAAAACACAAAAAGATGCTGGAAATATTCCAAGTGCCAGCTGGCACCTCTGAGGAAGAGCACAAAGTTAATATTTTAGGACAATTACTTTGAAACTCTTATGAGGCCCTCTCTACAGATGCTGCCAGACTTGCTGAGCTTTACCAGCACTTTTATTTTTTATTTTTGGATTTTCAGCATCTGCAATTATTTTTTAGCTAAACATTATAGAGACCTGGAGTTACACAGCACAGAAACAGGCCCTTTGGCCCAACTCATCCCCCATCTGTTAGTCCCATTTGCCCTCGTTTGGCCCATTTCCCACTAAACCTTTCATAGCCAGGTACATGTTCAAGTGCCTTTTAAATGTTATGGTATCTGCCTCAACTGCTTGGATGAAGCGATTAAAAGTACCATTAGCAAATTTGCAGATGATACAAAGCTGGGTGGTAGTGTGAACTGTGAGGAAGATGCCATGAGGTTGCAGGGTGACTTGGACAGGTTGTGTGAGTGGGCGGATGCATGGCAGATGCAGTTTAATGTGGATAAGTGAGAGGTTATCCACTTTGGTGGTAAGAATAGGAAGGCAGAGTATTATTTGAATGGTGTCAAGTTAGGAACAGGGGACGTACAACGAGATCTGGGTGTCCTAGTGCATCAGTCACTGAAAGGAAGCATGCAGGTACGGCAGGCAGTGAAGAAAGCCAATGGAATGTTGGCCTTCATAACAAGAGGAGTTGAGTATAGGAGCAAAGAGGTCCTTTTGCAGTTGTACAGGACCCTAGTGAGACTGCACCTGGAGTACTGTGTGCAGTTTTGGTCTCCAAATTTGAGGAAGGATATTCTTGCTATTGAGGGCATGCAGCGTAGGTTTACTAGGTTAATTCCCAGAATGGCGGGACTGTCATATGTTGAAAGACTGGAGCGACTAGGCTTGTATACACTGGAATTTAGAAGGATGAGAGGAGATCTTATCGAAATGTATAAGATTATTAAGGGGTTGGACATGTTAGAGGCAGGAAACATGTTCCCAATGTTGGGGGAGTCCAGAACAAGGGGCCACAGTTTAAGAATAAGGGGTAGGTCATTTAGAACAGAGATGAGGACAAACTTTTTCAGTCAGAGAGTTGTGAATCTGTGGAATTCTCTGCCTCAGAAGGCAGTGGAGGCCAATTCTCTGAATGCATTCAAGAGAGAGCTAGATAGAGCTCTTAAGGATAGCGGAGTCAGGGGGTAAGGGGAGAAGGCAGGAACGGGGTACTGATTGAGAATGATCAGCCATGATCACATTGAATGGCGGTGCTGGCTCGAAGGGCCGAATGGCCTCCTCCTGCACCTATTGTCTATTGTCTATTGTCTATTTTCTAATCTTTATAAGACATTATTTTCCTGAAGTTCCAATCAAACCAAATTATGGTTGGATTAAAAAAAAATCCGATGTTCAATAGTTTTTTTAAATGCTTTTCCTTTCGTTATGAAATCCATTATCCCGAGCCTTCACTTTAATTATCCTGCACCTAATTTGCTTACGATTCATCGCCTTTCTCCCTCCTCGTGCTAAAATCTTCATGTAATTGACCAAGGAATTGTCTGAAGAAGGGTCTCGATTCCAAACGTTACCTATTCCTTTTTCTCCAGAGATGCTATCTGACCCGCTGAATTACTCCAGCTTTTTGTGTCTATCTTCGAATGAAACATAATGTTTGTCCTGTCAATTACTAAGGTGTAGAGCGCACCCATGCCTCCCCGGCGCCGTTATCGCCTCGCACTCCCAGCAACTTGTGGCCAAACGTATCTGGAGCTGAACAAGGAAGGGGGCACGCTGCACGATGGATGGCTCAGTCCATCAACACATGAGCCAATGTTGTTTCAGGAAGGGAGTCTCGTTGCCCGCATCTAAAGTCCCAACTCATACCCCCCACCACCCTCGCTTTCTCTCCTGACTCTTTATTTCTCAGTCTTTACTGGGCTCAGTCTGAAGAAGGGTCTCAATCCGTTCCTTCTCTCCAGAGATGCTGAGTTACTCCAGCATTTTGAGCCTATATTTATTTTAACCTCCCTCCCTGTCTTGTTTTCTGGAGATAAGACACTATTTCCCGTTGGAAGGCAGACCATGTGAAGGCGAGCTGCCGTGCATGTTCTCACTGTGTTGTGCAGAGGCTAAGACTAAGTGATGGAGAGGCGCTAGGTGGATGGACACATCTGCCTGGCCATTATTCCCCGTCTCCCACACTCGTTCCAGGCTGATCAGATTCAGGTCACGTCGCTCGCCGCCGTGCCCGCGCATTGCTCGTTCCCGTGTAGCCCCCTCCCCCCCTCTCTCCCCCCCCCCCCCCTCCTCCTCCTCCTCCTCCTCCCCCCCCCCCCCCCCCACCCTTGCAGGGAGAGGAGCAGCGGGCGGAGGGAGAGGCAGCGGTCGACAGTCGGCTCAGCAGCAGCGCAGGGAGCGCACCGCCAACCCAGGGAGACACGGACACACACACACACACACAGAGCCCGAGCAGCTCAGTCCCAGGCCGGTGCTGAGAACCTCCCCAGCCCCAGGACCAGGTAAGAGTGGCCGGTGATGGAGCAGGGAAGCTGAGAGAGAGGATGCCGAGCGCTGAGTGAGCGGACATCCAGCACTAACCCTGCCCGGGGGGCTCCATCACACTAGTTCTCCACACTGTCTGCTCCGGCAATCTTTCCCCATCTCTATCAACATTTCCCCATCTTCTCGTTTGTTTATCTAAAACAAATAACAACAGCATTTCACTCCCTTCATCCGAAAAGTGTTATCTGAAAAAAATCTGTTCATGATTCGAGAGGAGAGAGCCCAGATGGTTGTCGATCTGTCTATTCTTCTGATGCTGTGTTTTCGATGGAATTGATGCTAAATCTGCCTCACTGCTGAATGCAAATATTTTTGGAATGTCCTTAGGCTTAATTGGAATTCTTTTTGTGTTGCACCGAGTTTCCTGCTTGGTTCTGTACCATCTTTTTTTCACAGTCCTCAACATTTTTTAATGTAATTTGTATGTATCATTACAACTGATCACTGGAGACAAACAGAGAAAAATTACCAGGCTAGCAGTTGTCATGGAGATTGAGTCCAGCCAAGTGTGTGTGTGTGTGTGTGTGTGTGTGTGTGTGTAAGTTGAAGACAGAAGAACGTTTATTGATATGATCAATGATTAATTTTATTTGATAGACAAACTTTGAGATCAATAATGATGAGATTGTTCGGACTGTTCTGCTTTGTCAGTGGACGGTACTATTCAGTTTGTCTCTCTTGTCTTGTTTGCGTGCAATTTCTACTTGAGTTAGGTTTGATTTGATAGACTCGCACACCCCTGATTTCTGCTTTGTTTGGCTCATATGATATGCAATGTTGATTTGCTGGATATAGTGCACCCAGCGAGTAACTGTCTTATGATAGTCTCCCCAAGGCAACCTCCCCACCCCCATCATCACCACTTCAAACCCATGCCTGATGTGGGAATTTTCCCTTTCCTCTAAAGTGTTTAGTGTGGTATTTGTGAGCTGTTTTCTCCTATTCATATTCTGGTCTCGTAGTCTGGCTCTAACTGGAATCCCTGCTGCTTTAAACAGATCCCATTCAGTAGAAACCACCAAACATCCAGGCACTGCATCTGAGCAGCAAAATCACTAACCCTTTCAGAACTGCCGGGCCTCCTGCTGCATATCGGAGGATGAGAATAGAAATGTTTTAGAAAAGCATCAAATTCTTCTGAAACCTGCTCTATGCTTTCCGATAACAAAAGGAGACTGCCTTGCTTCATGTGCCACCTAAATGTATATCGCCATGCATTGTGAGACTATGAAAAGAGCCCTAATTAGAAATAAATAGTCTGTTTTCTTCCTTCAGTTCTTATTTGGAAATGATGCATTGCATTCACTGGGCAATTAGTGACCTTTCTCCATCAGACTCTGAATTGTATTATTTATAATTCCTTTGTCTCATGCCTAGAATGTATGTATGTATACTTTTACCCTGAAAATGGAAAATGGTATTAATCCATAAATTGTTTGCTCGCAGTCCTTTTATGACATGGGTGTAAAGTTCATTTCACATTTTCAAACTTCAATTAAAAGATTTTTGGTTTCAGTTCAGTTTGGAGAACTTGCAAAGCAAGATGATATATGGAACTGTTTGCATGAATGCCTGGAAATGTGTGATGTATGTGGTGTGGTGTATGTAACGTATATAAACATACATAAGGAATGCATTTCATATTTTTGTATTCAGTATAAGTGCTGTGCTTTTTAACACAGAACACGTGTGAGGATCTGCCTACCTAGTTTTAACTGCAATGAAATGTTTTTGGTTCTTAATGCTATTTTATTCTCAGTGAGGAATAATGGGTGCTGATGCAGGATCTTGACCTGAGATGTTGGTCTTCCCCTTTACCTCTCCAGATGTTGTTCGAGTTCTTCCAGCAGTTTATTATTTATTTTCAATCAATATGATTTTATGTAAACATTGCAGCGAAGGAGGTGATAAAATCAAACTATAAGTGGATTTAATAGGACAGATATAGAAATGCTTTTTCCACTGGCAGGTATCCTGGACCAAGATTGCAAATTTTTAACCTTAGAGCTAGTCATTTAAGAGTGAAGTAATGGTGCAGTTTTACACAAAGGGGGCAGGGGAAATCTGGAAGTCACTCTTATAAAACTATGGATGCTCAGTTAATTGACTCTTGCAAGATAAAGATTGTTTGCTTTTGGTATGTGTGACTGTCAAGGGGTATGATTCAAAGATGGTGGAATAGATGTGAGGTGAAAATTAGCAGCTGAAATCGGATTGAATGGCAGAATCAGTTTAAGGCTTAGATAGACACAAAATGCTGGAGTAACTCAGCGGGACAGCATTTCTGGAGAGAAGGAATGGGTGACGTTTTGGGTCGAGAACCTTCTTCAGACTTAAGGCGTAATGACCATTCTTGTACATGTTTTGTTGATGTTTACATCAGAATAACTTTTGTGCAGTTCATCTTTGGGAAGAGGGTCTGAGATATTCCAAAATCCAATTGCTTCTGCTAATTGAATAAGTCTTTAGTCAACAAATGTCACTCAGTTGTCAGCAGATCCAGTCTGCAGCGATCTTGCTGAAATATTAATATAAGCACTGCATAGAAAATTGTATACACTGAGAGAGATGGCTGTGTGAGTGACAGCCACAGTTATATGAATTTTAATCTGCTGGAGTCCGATGGAAAAGGCAAAGTCTCAGTTACACCATGTACCACTTGATGACAGGCAAAAGCATATCCAAACTGAGGCAATGGCCAGCTCAAAACTAGACACACTTTTGGAATAAGTGGGCATAGATGTTAATTAGATTTAGACTGGAAAAATGCATGTTTTTATTATAATGAAACACGCTGAGGCATAAGAGACAGTTCAAGGTTCAATCCCTTGTCTGCGTCAATATATCTCATTTCAGGCGAGGTGCAATAAGTGTACTGGATTTGGCCTTGGTACCTTTGGGTTAGGCAGGGAAAAATCAATCAACATTTATGATGGAGATTGCCATTCAGTGACCTCTACTGGCAAGGGCATGAATTCCTCAATGCCAATAACCCACTAAATCTTACTGTCTATATTCATACGGGGAAAATCATTTATTGGATGGAATAGCTGTGTCCCAACATTGTGTGGAAGTAGTACACCTCAACAAGGATTAACACTTTCACTAAAAGAGGGGACCTGACAAAAGAATTACAGCAAAGAAAAGGATTTTGTAAATTGCTGATGTTATCCAGTTTTCAGATTGGTAAAACTTTGAACCTGGTTGCCATCTGATTTTGTGGCTCTGTAAAGATGTCTGACAGAAATATTTGTCTGAAATCTTTCTCAGAACTGCTTTAAGAAATAGAAAATGTGCTCTTAAATTCATAACTCACAGAAGGAGAAATAGGCCATTCGGCCCATCGCGTCTATTCCCCCATTCAATCATGGCCGATCTATCTTTCCCTCTCAACCTCATTCTGTTGTCTCCTCCTGTAACATTTGACACCCTTACTAAGCAATAATCTGTCAATCTTCATGCTACATATTAACACGTTTGTGTGCAGTAATCTAGTTTTTAATTATATATCTAAAAAGTTCATTTTATTTTTCCATATTTACTTCATCAGCCTCATGCTATGAGCAGATGTCAGATATGAGGCCAAGATATTATTGATAATTTCCTAAAGAATCAGATTTTGTTTATGGTTGGTTGGAATAGTCTTGTTTGAATGAAATTTAAAAATAAATAACAATCCATCTGTAGTCTCTGGCTTTGGGTTGGCATTTAAAATTTTGACTCCTGGATTGAGAGCACACAGAAGACCAGTTAAAATGGCATAAGAAGTGATGCACCTACCAAACTGCTCGCCTACCTGTGCTGAAAGACACCTCCTGCTCCCCTTTCTGATTGCATATTGGCTTCATCTACTTAGGGCTCGATTAAGCCATTGCATATGTTATAAAGGGGCCTTTAATACGGGACCAGGTGACGTCACCTCACCCAGCCAGCGGCCACGTGTCCCCACTCCACCAATGGCGGCCGCCCGGGCATGGAGGCGGGTTGCTATGCAACCTATGTTCAGGGGCTCCCAGTAATCACAACAAAATGCACCAACAATCAGCGAAGTCTCAAAATCCAGGGTTCAAATGCACAGGCTTGGGCCAATTGGTGCAAAATTCAACAGAAATGCCGCGGAGATTTCTGCAGAGTATGGGCAGGAAACACATCACGCCCCTGCATTGGGCAGTGACCGCAGTGCGAGCGAGTGCGGCCAGCGCCCGCTCGATACATACAATGGCACTGGAGACACCAAGGGCAGCTCTCCCAGTGTCAACAGTGCCGGCTGCACACCATGTTCCCATCGGGGCAGCCCGGCCCCCCGTTCCTCCCGATGGCCACCCTCCCCCACGAACTGGGCTCGCCCGCTTCAACCATAAACTCCACCGGCATTGTGTGAAGGTTTACCAAAGACGCTGCCCCAGCCTGCAAGTTCTGGGGAGGGGAAAGGAATTTAAAAAAACGTCGACTTCCCGGCCACCCAACTAACCAACCAAACATGCCCTCCAAGACAACAGAGTCCGGCTCGGTCCACCGGCTGCCACAAGGAACCAAACCGGACCATCAATGGGGAACCCGTGACCAGCGTCAAAGAATGACCCAGTCCCTGGCCGCTCCCCGTGGATTGGACGAATTCCCGCAGGTTCATGCAATCCAAGTGGACTGCAACCCGCTGCGTGACCGGGAAGCACCGACTCAATGAGGGAGCAACACTAAATCAGTGCCTCCAGGTCACGCAGCGGCCCACAATCCACTCAAACTGCCCAAACCCATGGGAATTCATCCAATCCACAAAAAACAGTCAGAAACCGGGCCATTCCCCGACACCAATCGCAGGTTCTCCATTGACAGTCCGGCTCAATTCCACGCGGCAGCCGGCATACCGAGCCAGACTCTGCTGTCTGTCCTGGAGGGCATGTTTGGTTGGTTGGTTGGTTAGGCAGGAAGCCGCGGGCCTCCCGATTCCTTTCCCTTCCACAGAACCCACAGACCAAGGCAGCGTCCCCGGCAAACCTGCACACGATGCCGGTGGAGCCCGGTGTCGAAGTGAGAGAGGGAGGCGCCGGCCACCAGGAGGCCGAGCCGCCCCAATGGGAACATGGTGTACAGCCGGTGCCACCAACACCGAGAGAGCTGCCCTTGATGTCTCCAGCACCACCAACACTGAGAGAGCTACCCTTGATGTCTCCAGCGCCACCATACACATGGAGCAGGTGCTGGCCGCACTCGCCCTCACTGCAATCACCACCCAATGCAAGGGCGTGATGTATTTCCTTTCCATACGATGCAGAGATCCCCACTTGTACTTTAGAAACCACCTTCTGACCTTTACACAAGGAGTCACAATGCTCCACCGTCCGACTTAAAGCGATTTGAGAATGACGACCCATCGCCAACTCGAAACATTTACTCTGATTCTCTTTCTGACCCACTGAGCTTTTCCCCCGCGGCATTTCTGCCAAACACCACACCGAGTCAGCCCAAACCCGCACATCCAGACCCGGGTTTTCAAGACCTCGCTAACCACCACCATAGCTTGTTGCAACCTCTGGCAACCCCCAACGGAGGCCTCGCAGCAACCCGCCTCCCGGCTCGGGCGGTCGTTACCGGCGGTGCGGGGCGGTGACGCGCCGGCTGCCCATTGGTCCGCGCAGCCCCGCCAATACATTCAAACCGCAGCGGTTGAGGAATGGCGCACGAAACACAGCGTCCCTACCGATTTCAAACATTTAGGAATACCGATTTCAAGCATTTAGCGCGGGGCCCTTGAAAGCGCGGGGCCCGTAGCAAATGCTACTTTTGCTACTATGTTAATCTGGCCCTGCATCTACTGCTTGGAAACCGTAGAAGTGGGGAGAAAGAAAAACTTCATTGATCCTGAAGGACTGATTAGGAGAAGAGAGTTGAATCTTCCTTTACTCCAGTATTTGGTGCCAAAGTTCTCTACCCTTGGCAGTTCAATTATTTCCATGCTTTTGGAATTTTCTGTGCATCCATTCCTCTTTTGTCTTCACAGATCTCTCATATAGCAAATAAAACAACAAATTCACTGAGTTTCTAGCAATGCAAGAACATTGCAAATGGTCCCAGTCCCTACATTTTACTTACTTCAAAACTCTAACCAATTTATTTTTGAAGGCCACCATTGAACTTCCATCCACCACCCTATCAAACAGTACATTTTAAATCCTAGTAGTTAATTACTTGGGAATGTTTTCCTCAAATCACTGCTGGTTTTCTTGTCAGCCAACTCAAACCTGTGTCCTTTAGACATTGGAAATGTTTAATCAAATCCTTCATGATTTTTACCAGGTTGGCCAAACCAGTTCAAATGTAACATTCAAATGTATTCTTTATCTTCTAATTTAATCAAATGTCCATTGCATTTGGTAAAATGTAGAATGGCTGTCGTGTCCTGTGCGCTGTGCTTTCTAGCCTTGCCTGACTATAAAACAAGAAATTGCTGTACCAGTGTACATTAGGACATGAAATGGCTGCATACAGGCTGTATTCGAATAGAGATTGTATTCAGCCATTGTGATTAATGGTTTGCCATTTTCCTGCTGAATACTTCTGCGGAGAACAGGATTCATGTATTATTGTAAGTCATGCTCACTACTTGCAAGATTTCAATGTTTGTAGTCCCAGATTAATTATGTGGATAGAAATGCCACCATAGAATTGTACGAAATTGTACCAAGTTTTCATTCAGAGCCAGAATAGAAAAGAGATTTTGTGTTCACAGTTAAAGATGCCAAGTCACTTTGTCTTGGGTGCAATGCATTGCTCACTTACTGCGAGGTGAATGACTTCACCACAAACATCACCACAAATGAATCACAATAAACTTGCATCTGCGTATCCTTCAGATCAGAATTAAAATGTTGAGATGAAATACCAGAGCTTCATCCACTCAGGTGATATGGTGGAGGTTAGAAATAAGAAAGGTGCAAGCACTCTGATGGGATTGTACAATAACCCCCTCAAGTTTTTGTGTGAGGCAAGAGAGGAGATTGCGGGAGCCTAAACAAACAAAATGTGCTTCTTTGCTAGTGGAGGACTGGAGAGCAGCTAATCATAGGCTGTAATCAGTCTCACATGAGCCTCACATCAGTTGTAGTGAACCTAGTGGAGAGTATACTTCAGGATAGTATTTACTCCCATTTGGAGGAGAATGGGTTTATTAGGGACAATCAGCATGAGTAGGTCGTGTCTTGATTGAGTTTTTTGAGTAAACGTCGAAGATGATCCATGGGGTGGATGTTGTTTACATGGATTTTAGTAAAGCATTTGATAAAGATATACTGATCCAGAAGATTAAGATGCACAGGATTAACAGCGACTTTGTCGTATGGATTCGGAACTGACTTACTGACAGAAGACAGAGGGTTGTGGTGGAAGGACAATATTCAGATGGAGGTCTGTGACCAGTGGAGTTCTGCTGGGATCTGTGCTGGGACCTCTGCTGTTTGTGATATATATTAATAATTTTGATGTAAACGTAGACATGTTGGTTATTAAGTTTGCTGATGACACCAAGATTGCTGGGGTCACGAACTGTGAGGAAGTCTGTCAAGGTATATAGCGGGATATAGATCAGCTACAGGAATGGATGGAGAAATGGCAGGTGGAGTTTAATCTGCACAAGTGTGAGATGTTGCCCTTTTTAAGGGGAAAATGTAGAATTAATGGCATGACCTTCAACAGTATTGATGTACAGAGGGATCTTGGGGTCTGTCCATAGCTCTCTGAAAACAGCAACACAAGTAGATAGAGTGGTAAAGTAGGCATGTGGTATGCTTGTCTTCATAGTCAAGGCATTGAGTATAAGAGTGAGTAAAATGCAGCTTTATAGGACATTGGTTAGGCCACATTTGGAATATCAAGTGCAGTTCTGGTTGCCCCGATTACATAAAGTATCTGGAGGCTTTGTAAAAGGTGCCGAGGAAGTTTACTAGAGTGTTGCCTAGATTAGGAGATATTAGCTACAGGGAGAGGAGAGGCACCATCGAGAGCCTGCTGACAGGCTGCATTACAGTCTGGTACGGGAACTGTTCTGCCCACAGCCACAAATCACTACAGAGAGTGGTGAAGACGGCACAGCACATCACTGGCAACTGTCTCCCAGCCATTCAGGACATTTTCTACCGGCGGTGCCTGCGGAAGGCACGCAGCATCATCAAGGACCACAGCCACCCAGCACGCAGGCTGTTCTCCTTGTTACCGTCAGGCAGACGATACAGGAGTATGGCTGCGCGTACCACCAGACTTAAGAACAGTTTCTACCATCAGGCCATCAGGCTTCTGAACTCATAAACACATTTCAAATCATATATGTTGATTATTTTTAATATTGTCTTTTTACCTATTTTTAATATTGTCTTTTTACCTTACTAATGTCATTAAAAAAAAATCTTATTTATCCTTGGAATATTACTGCTGAGGTGACCCATTGTCTTGTCAAATACATTTCATTGTACCGTTGACCCTGTGCCAACCTACATATGACAAATAAAATGTATTATTATTATTATTATTATAAAGGTTGGACAGACTTTGGTTGTTTTCCCTGGAATACTGGTGGTTATGCAGAAACATGATAGAAGTTTATCAAATTATGAGAGGCATAGATGGGGTAGAGACATTGTGGACTGAAGTGCCTATTCTAGTGCTGTACTGTTCTATGTTCTAAAATCAAGGTAACACATTATAATCACGCAAAAACAACTGACAAACACTGATTTCTGTGTTAAATAATGAAGTCGATCGAACAACTGAAGCTAGTTTTATATTTCAAGGAACATTGATCTCTTTTAAACGTCTATATTCAGATGGAAAATGTGTTAAGAAGAGTTCTTAAGATTTGTTAAGATTGCAACTGCAAACATAAAGCCAGTTAAAGGAAAGCAACACTCTCGAATATAGCAAGTTCCAATTTCCAAAAGACAAGATTAGGAGACTCATGAGACTTTAGCTTAGGCAGTAATTAGCCACAAATAATTAGTGGCAAGTGTTTTTTTCCCCAATAAATTTTATGTGGAGTATAAAAGTATCAGAAGCTCTTGAACTTCTGAATATTATTGCAAGTATTATATGCCCCTCCATGTGTCAGTTAGTTTGGACACCTCTGATTTACATTTATCTGTCAAATCTCTTTCCAACCATCTTTGCTCCAAGGAAAACAACGATGTCTTCTTCAGTCTGTCGACATAGCTGTGATCTGTCTCCCTGGAACCATTTTAGTAAATTCTGTGCTCTCTCTGTGGCCTTCAGATCTTTCCATGAAGTACTCGAGCTGGGGTCAACTAATGTATAAGACACATCTAACATAATTTTAAGAATTTTGTACCTTCAGCAAAATTTATCCTCATTGGTGATCCAGATATAGAACCAATTGTATGGTGTGACTTGCTTCTAAAATTTGGTTCCATTCATTTTAATAGAACAAAATTTTGGAAGTTGATTACTATTCATAGTCATTACTTTATTGTATGATTAATACTAATAACCAAAGGCAAACTTCTAAACAATGCCTTTTTTTGTTAACAACAAAATGTGTCCTACAACATTTAAAGATTAGTACACAAACATTCCCAGATATTTTTCTTCTTGTGCCACTTATAAAATGCGACCATCTGGCAATTCTATTATGCCCCAAGTTTCTGGAGTATAAATCTTAAAAAAGCGGTTCCACTTTCTGTGTAATACTCTCCTACTTCCCAAGGTGTGTAGGTTTTTGCTACAAATCTTGTCCATTGCATTGTGGACTGTTTCCCCTCATTCTAATAACCAAAATTTATCTCTTCATATTTTTCTGCATTGAATGTCATCTGCCATGTGACCTCCCATTCTGCCAATCTTTTAGTGACCTCTTGAAATCAGTAACTTGTCAAGTACAGATTTTTTTATTGTACATTGTACCCTTGAGTGTAAGTCATTAGTCTAATGCAAAAACGGCAGTGGTCTTGATACTGAATCGTGGGGAATGCCACGCTGTGTTTCGGTCTAGTCAGAAGAACAACTTTGATTCCTTGGGTACTTTTTGCTACAGTGCCTTTTATCCTGTTAGTTTTATTTTTTTCCAGTGTCTTACGCTAACACTTTTTAAAAGTCCATGCACACAACATCAGTCTCATCTGCCCTCTCTGATTATTCATCAAAAGCATGTACATAAAACACAATTTTCCTCATCTATGCTGACCAACAATTATCAATCCATGCCAGTTCAGGTGATTGCGAATTTTGTCAAAGGTTATTGTTACCTAATGCTTTGTCAACATTGACATTAACAATGTATTTGTATTCCCAGTATCCCTTGGTATTTGTATTGCACCAAAATGTCCCTGGTATTTGGAGTGTAATCCCAAAGCTTGCAGTTTCTCCTGTCTGCAGTACCTTCTTATGTCTCCTTGTTTTTTTAGTGTCCCCGTATAGGTCTTGTTTAACTGTCGTGCCAGCTGCTATGGATGTTTAGATTGATCAGTTGTTATTTACTGCACAATTTGTGGTCTTTCCGACAATTTTCTTGTAGAGTTATTGTATTTAGGGAAACATTAAAGAAATTCATGAGGAAGAATTGACATATTTCTGATTCAAGCTCCTTGTCTGAATATAGTTATTCAAGAGCTAGAGCCAAGGGCAACCTATTGTTAAGAGAGGATTAGGATAATAAATATTATAAAAGGGGCTTTTAATAATATATGTTTGTAATAATGACAAGTAAAGAAAGTTTGCAGTAATAAGAGATTACTAATGGGAGGTTTTATAATGAGAACAATCAATTAAGAAGCTTCATAATAATGAAGATAATGGTGATGATCTATAATGTTTTAATCTTGAGGCATATGTAATAATTAGAATTAGAATTACTGCAGTTTGTGAGAATCACCAAATGTCCTAAAGCCTTCAGTTAGCAAGCATGATGGTGAAAATTCCCTATAGTTTGACTCAGTTTCAAAGGAGCACCATTGACTGTGAATATTTTCATTTGCCATGTGTTCACCAGTGCCCCAAACTATCAATTTCCTTGTGAAGACAATGATATCAGATTGTGGCATGCTTTGGAGCCTATCTTAATACCATGCGGCCACCAACCTCTGCCTTTAGGACTTCCTTTAGATGACATACATATAATTGTGACATTAGTTCTAAGATTTTGCTGCTATTGTAAGCATGAAGCAAAGAAGCTACCTATCATAATCATACCTATCATAATCTATTAAGACCAGCCCCAAAATCTGCCACAATCATTCTCTGGAACCATTGACCCCAAACAGACAGGCTATGTTGGTTGCCACATGGCAATGAAATGATTCATTGTCACTGGTGCATTTTTGTGGCTGTCTAGAATCATATTGCAATGAACTCCCACCATTATTTTGACTAACTTCAAGCTTTAGAGCCACCTTGTGCTTATTACCTGTAGTATTTCTAATTCTAATCATTGCATACCCCTCAGGAATAAAATTTTACAAATAATTATGATAATTTTTGTCATTATTACAAATTTCATAATTAATCATTCTCATTATAAAATTTGTCATAACTGGTTTCTTATTACTGCATTACAAACTTTTAGTACTCACAGCACTAAAAGTCTCTTCAATCATCTCTTCAATCGTCCTCCAGTTCTCTAACCCTGCAAGCCAGCTCATCCAAAACTTAAATTCTATCCAAGATATATGTTGGCTCCCAGGTCCAACTTCTCAATGGCACAATTTATTAAACTTTTTTAAAGCATCCACTTTCCCTTTGATTAGTCTGCTCCCATCATATAGGGGTCATCCAAAGCATTTTATCCTTCTTTGTCCGTTTTGACATTTCTGATGGAATCTTGCCAAAGTCGCCCTGGTAAAAAATCTACACCTTTTATGTTGAGTGTTTTCCATTGAATTACCAACTCCTTTTCCTTTGCCCTTCCCGTTTCCCTGGCTGACAATCTGCATTTGATTGAAAATATGTTACGATATTATTTTAAAAAATATTTTAAATTAAAAAATAAACGTCTAATGTTCTCAGGGAAAGAAAGTAACCCATTCTTGGCTGATTCAACCTACGTGACTCCAGACCAGAATACCATGTTTGACTCTCATCTGTCTGAATTGGGGCTAAGTGCCTGTCCAGTCACTCTTCAGATGTTTACCTCACAAACAGTCAAGGTAGATGGGTAAACTTCCCAAAATACAACGCCTCACGTTTATCTGAATTAACCTCCATTTGCCATTCCTCTGCACATTTGCCCAGCTAATCAAGGTCTTGTTGTAGTTCTTTATAACCATCTTCATTGTCCACAATGCCACTTATTTTCGTGTGTAATCTTGTAATACCTTGTACATTCTCATCTCAATTGTTGACATAGATGCAAACAGCAATGGGCCCAGTAGCAATCCTGAAAGGCATGTCACTAGTCCCAGGCCTTTAGTCTGAAGAGCAACCTTCCACCCCACCCTCTCTTTCCTACCATGAAGCCAATTCTATATCTAGTTAGCTAGCTTTCCCCTGGATCCCATGTGAGCTAACCTTCCAGAGCAATCTATCATGTAGAATCTTATCAAAGACCTTGTTGAAGTCCATATCGACTGTCTATGGCCAAATCCCATAACCTTTCTACCATCTACAAGACACAGTTTGGTAGAGTACCTTTCACTTGCTCTAATGAGTGCAGTTTTAACAGCCTTCAAGATTCTTGACACCAGTTAAACTAAGCTAGATTGTGTGATTGGCATTGTGTCCACCATTTTAAACATGAACTTCCATCGACACAGGTTCATCATGGCTGCATTGTGTGATTATTACAGTAGCGACTGCCAACCCCATAATTTGTGGAAACAATAAGGGCAAGATGGCTGGCAAATGAGGACACCATCTTCTACAGAGCCCCCTCAAAATTAACGTGGAACTACATTGCCATTTATCATCATTGGGTCCAAACCTGGGATTCTGCCCACAGCAATTTTGTTGGAACTTGTTCACAGAAAAACTTCGGTGGTTTTAGAAGGAGACTCATTATCATTTTATCGAAAGCTATCAGGAATGGACAAAACATAACGGTCTTGTCAACAATATCCAGCTCACATAGATACATTGAGCAAATATTTCAAAGAGAAGCAGATGGTCAGGTGCGCAATTATTGGAAAGCACTGGTTAGATCCCATTATCATATTAAACTTGACTATTGGTGTGGTTGTGAGTCAGATCATGATTATTTTGGAGGACTATATCAGTTTCCACTTGAAATCGAAGCAACATTGATATGAAATAACCCATTTTGTAAATATTATCGCGTCAGTAGGTATACAACTCAGACCAAGCTTGAAGCTTACTGAACAGCACATGCTGGGAAAGAGTTACCTAGGCCAATCTCTTTTGTGAAATGAAAAACATTTTTAATGCTGTTGTGGTGTCTGTAATGTAGTAAACAACCCTGTTCTTCCCTTCATCAGCAATCCAGTTTTAACCGCAACTGTATGTTCATAAATCTTTTTTGTGATTCCATTAGTGTAACATTAATGACTTAGAGAAACTGTCCTTTCTGTTTTTCCTTGAGGCTGTAATATTTTAGTGTTTAGTTTATCTCGTATAATATTTGATGTATTGCAATTGTTATCTTGCTGAATCTTTGTTTTGCAAAGGGAAATGTAGGTCTTTCTTTCCTTAACTAATTGACGATTGCTTATTTAAGGATTCACGGAGTTAAGTTCAGAATTTTTTAACGATTATTTCTATATGACAGTTTTTTCCCTTTTTCATATAAATACACTCAGACAGCCTTAGTGTCTATCCTGTATAGTTCAAGTTCAAAGAATAGACAGTAAATTTGAACAGTTTATACATTTATACATTTGAACAGTTTAAATTATTATTTTGTGTTGTTTTTAACATGTATTGGAGAACGGCTTTGCTATGAACAGTTGTAGAAGAAAAGCACTTGTTATCAAATATGTAATGGCATCAAACAAAAGGGGATCAAACTTCAATGCCTGCTGTAGTTTCAATTTATATTAAATGGGGTTAGAAATTAGATTGTTGCACTGTTTATTTCAGTGCTACAATCAGACCAGATCCAGATCTTTGTTCTTGTCACTGTCCACCACTCATCCATGGCCATGTTGCTCTGATGTTGACCCCACCCACCCCATCTTCCTCTTGGGTCCACCGCAATTCACCCTTGGACCTTGCATTAATCTTGGTTGGCATATTTCAGCACACACAGGAAAAATTGCCATGTTGATTGAATAGAACCTAAAGCGTTGGATTCCTGATGTTTACAGCACGAGGCAGAGTGAGCTCTTGTCGCAGACTCCAATCTCTAAGCCTGTCTCTTCATTTTTGCTTGTACTAAGGTTGTGTTTTAAAGTAATGCTCAGTATAAGATTAACCTGCTGCCCTACATAAAGTACATCCTCTGCTATTTCATTGTCGTTATGACCTGTCAATGATAAAGAACCCAGGATGCGTGAAATTATGAGTTTGTTGAGGTTGATTCTCTAATCCATAGGGCCCACCATGGCTATCTTAACTGCCTTGACTCAATGCTCCCAGATTTTCTTTGACAGTTTTGCTAAATTCCTTACTTTGTTTGCAGCTTTGACCTCTCAGTGAAGTGTGAAATCTGAATTGGCTCCACTGAACAAGAAACAGAGGAGCAAAAGATTGGATATGCTGGAGATAGACACAAAAATGTACACTGTTAGGGCCAGGAAGCGAGCAGGCAAGATCATCTCTGACCCCTCTCACCCTGGCCACAAAATCTTTGAAGCACTTCCATCTGGAAGGCGACTCCGGACTGTCAAAGCAGCCACAGCCAGACATAAAAACAGCCTTTTTCCATGAGTAATGGTTCTACTCAATAACCAAAGTCTGTAGTCTCTTTTTTGCTCTGGTTTATTTTCACCCACATGTTTAGACCATAATGTTGTATCCTTATTGTTTTGATGTGGCTATGCTTTATTCTTAATTGTTAACTGTATGTTTGTTGTTGTCATTTGTGAGCGGAGCACCAAGGCACATTCCTTGTATATGCACATACTTGGCCAATAAATTTATTAATTAATTCATATATGTATAACATATAACAACTACAGCACGGAAACAGGCCCGTTCGGCCCTTCCAGTCCACGCCGACCACTCTCTCTGACCTAGTCTCATCTACCTGCACTCAGACCATAACCCTCTAATCCCCTCTTATCCATATACCTATCCAATTTACTCTTAAATAATAAAATCGAGCCAGCCTCCACCACTTCCACCGGAAGCCCATTCCATACAGCCACCACCCTCTGAGTAAAGAAGTTACCCCTCATGTTACCCCTAAACTTTTGTCCCTCAATTCTGAAGCTATGTCCCCTTGTTGGAATCTTCCCCACTCTCAAAGGGAAAAGCCTACCCACGTCAACTCTGTCCGTCCCTCTCAAAATTTTAAAAACCTCTATCAAGTCCCCCCTCAACCTTCTACGCTCCAAAGAATAAAGACCCAACCTGTTCAACCTCTCTCTGTAGCTTAAGTGCTGAAACCCAGGCAACATTCTGGTAAATCTCCTCTGTACCTTCTCCATTTTGTCGACATCTTTCCTATAATTTGGCGACCAGAACTGCACATCATACTCCAGATTTGGCCTCACCAATGCCCTGTACAATTTCAACATCACATCCCAACTTCTATACTCGATGCTCTGATTTATAAAGGCAAGCATACCAAATGCCTTCTTCACCACCCTATCCACATGAGATTCCACCTTCAGGGAACAATGCACAGTTATTCCCAGATCCCTCTGTTCCACTGCATTCCTCAATTCCCTACCATTTACCCTGTACGTCCTATTTTGATTTGTCCTACCAAAATGCAGCACCCCACACTTATCAGCATTAAACTCCATCTGCCATCTTTCAGCCCACCCTTCCAAAAGGCCCAAGTCTCTCTGTAGACTTTGAAACTCTACTTCATTACTAACTACACCACCTATCTTAGTATCATCTGCATATTTACTAATCCAATTTGCCACACCATCATCCAGATCATTAATGTAAATGACAAACAACAGTGGACCCAACACAGATCCCTGGGGCACTCCACTAGACACTGGCCTCCAACCTGACATACAATTGTCAACCATTACCCTCTGGTATCTCCCATTCAGCCATTGTTGAATCCATCCTGCAACCTCACTATTAATACCCAACGATTTAACCTTCTTAATCAACCTTCCATATGGAACCTTGTCAAATGCCTTACTGAAGTCCATATAGACAACATCCACAGCCTTGCCCTTATCAATTTCCCTGGTAACCTCTTCAAAAAATTCAAGAAGATTAGTCAAACATGACCTTCCAGGCACAAATCCATGTTGACTGTTTCTAATCAGGCCTTGTTTGTCCAAATAATTATATATATTGTCCCTAAGTATCTTTTCCATTCATTCAAAAAGCTGGAGTAACTCAGCAGGACAGGCAGCATCTCTAGAGAGAAGGAATGGGTGACGTTTCGGGTCGAGACTGGTTAGGGATAAGGGAAACGAGAGACATAGATGGTGATGTGGAGAGAAAAAGAACAATGAATGAAAGATATGCAAAAAAGTAACGATGATCAAGGAAACAGGCCAATGTAAGCTGTTAGTACGGTGAAAATGAGAAGTTAGTGCAACTTGGGTGGGGGAGGGATAGAGGGACAGGGAATGCTGGGGCTACCTGAAGAGAGAGAAATCAATATTCATACCACTGGGCTGTAAGCTGCCCAAGCGAAATATGAGATGCTGTTCCTCCAATTTGCATTTACCCTCACTCTGACAATGGATGAGACCGAGGACAGAAAGGTCTGTGTAGGAATGGGAAGGAGCAACCGGGAGATCAGGTTGGTTCACGCGGGCTGAGCGAAGGTGTTCCGCAAAATGATTGCCCAGTCTATGTTTGGACTCGCCGATGTATAAGAGTCCACATCTTAAACAATGGAGACAGTAGATGAGATTGGAGGAGGTGCAAGTGAACCTCTGCCTAACCAGAAAAGGCTGTTGGGGTCCCTGGACAGAGTCGAGGGAGGAGGTAGAGTGACAGGTGTTGCATCTTCGGCGGTTGCAGGGGAAGTTACCTGGGGAGGGGGTGGTTTGGGTGGGAAGGGATGAGTTAACCAGAGAGTTGCGGAGGGAACAGTCTCTGCGGAAGGAGGAAAGGGGATGGAGATGGGAAAATGTGGCTAGCAGTGGGATCCCGTGGAGGTGGCGGAAATCTTGGAGGATTATGTGTTGTATGCGACGGTTGATGGGGTGGAAGGTAAGGACTAGGAGGCTCTGTCTCTGTTGTGACTAGGGGGAGGGGCGGAGCTGCGGGGTACCGAGGAGGCACGAGTGAGGGCATCATTTATGATGGGAAAGGGGAAGTCCCGTTCCCTAAAGAATGAAGACATCTCGGATGTTCTAGTATGGAACATCTCATCTTGGGCGTAGATGCGGCGTAGACGGAGGAATTAGGAGTAGGGGCAAGAGTCCTTGCAGGAAGCAAGGTGGGAAGAATTGTAGCCGAGATAGTTGTGGGAATCAGTGGGATTGTAATAGATGTCAGTCAATAGTTTATTTCTTGTGATGGAGACTGTGAGATCAATAAATGGGAGGGAGGTGTGGGAGATGGTCCAAGTATACTTGGGTGCAGGATGAAAATTGGTGGTGAAGTTGATGAAGTCCATGAGTTCTGTATGGGTGCAGGAGGTAGCACCGATGCAGTCATCAATGTAAAGGAGAGAGAGTTCGGGGATAGGGCCAGAGTATGCCTGGAACAGGGATTGTTCAACGTACCCTACAAAGAGGCAGGCATAGCTGGGGCCCATGCGGGTGCCCATATCTACGCCTTGGACTTGGAGGAAGTGGGAGGAGTCAAAGGAGAAGTTGTTGCGGGTGAGGACCAGCTCCGCTGGGTGGAGTAGAGTGGTAGTAGAGGGTCATTGGATGGTTCTGTGGTCGAGGAAGAAACTGAGGAATGCTGGGTTGGGTATTGTAGAGAATAATCGCGGCTCTTGGAACATCATGTTCTGCTCCCAGCCTGACTCATTCACTGATTCCTGGGCCCTGAGCACAATTTCCTGTCCAGGTTAGACACAAAAAGCTGGAGTAACTCAGCTGAAGAAAAGGAATAGGTGACCTTTTGGGTCTGAAGAAGGGTCTCAACCGGAAACGTCACCTATTCCTTTTCTCCTGAGATGCTGTCTGACCCGCTGAGTTACTCCAGCTTTTTGTGTCTATCTTCAGTTTAAACTAGCATCTGCAATTCCTTCCAACACACTTCCTGTCTCGGCTGCAGATTGCAGTAATACATAAATGGGGATAGTCATATGACATGAAAAAAAGCTGAAAAAGCCTCTTTTAATGGAGACCAAGAGAAACCAATGATTTTCCATAATAAATTACCCAGTAACAAATTTGTATGCTCAGAAATTGCATGTTTCAAAATATTTTCCTTTGATTTTGTTAGTGGGACATTAATTACAGAGGGGACTGTCATTCTCCTATTCCCCCTGAAAGGCAGAACTTGAACACAAAGGATTGTAACATTTATTAATTCCTGAAGCTGTGAATATTCTTTGTTAAGTGGAGTTCCTTCTGTTATGTGTAATGCTTACCGCCTCTATAATGTTACAGTAATGCAACAATAGGTCTACTTTGCAGCAGGAATCTGAGGCCAAATTAAAAACAGGAATCTTCATTATTTTGCTCTCACTAATACAGAGCCAATTTTGCCAATTTACATACCTGAGTGTCGCGTTGATTCTTAACTGTCGGTTTAGTATGGGCTTGGCTGAGCTGTTGATATGTTTTATCTATGACCAACAGTAGATTCCGGATGTAGTCTGCGTTTAATAATTCAAGCTTTGATCTGTTATAATTTGCTGCTTCCTGATCCATGGGATTGTAGAGTTGAGCAGCTAGTGGAGCTGCTGTCTCACAACTCCAGCAACCTGGGTTCAATCCTGATCTCTGGTGCTGTCTGTGTGGAGTTTACATGTCCTTCCTGCCACCATGTTTGTTTCCTCGAAGTGCTCCAGTTTCCTCTCGTATCTCAAAAATGTGCAGGTCAGTGGGTTAATTGGTCATTGTAAATTGCCCCTCATGTGTAGATGAGTGGAAGAACCTTTAGGGGAATTGGTGGAGGGGAGCTCAAGTAATTTGATGGGATGTAAAGAAAGTAAAATGGATTACGGTGTCATTAGCTTGATGGTTGGCAGAAACTCGGTGAGCCGAAAGGCCTGTTTAGATGTTTTAGCTTCCTTGAGTCTGGCTTGAATTTGCATATGTCCCAGTCTTGGTCGTGCAGTGAAACTGACTCCATATCAAACTTGGAACCCGTAAATTATTCCTGCCACCTGATGCTCTCTCTGCTGCAGCAGAACATTTCCAACATTGTTTCCTGATCCTGGACTGCGTGTAAGGATGGTCTTTGGCAATTAAGATCATCTGATCCTTCCTCTTGCAAGTCTGTGAGAACGTGTTTGGAAAAACAATTAAATCAACACTCCAAATGTACAGAAAACAAGGGTAATTTGCTCTTGATTGGTTATATGAAGTATAAGTGCATTTTCAGAGAGGAGCAGAGAGGTACACTATTGATTTCACTCACAGCCTCAATTAAGATAGCATCTTGTCTGTCATTCCTATTTAGTCTGCCTTAGTGATACAAGGAGTAGTAGCAAATTTCTAATTAATTTATCCCTGGGTAAGTACAGAATTAAAACAATCTGTTTGCACCTGAACTATCTTTGCCACCATTTCCACTTCTCCCATTATACACATTGATAATCTGGGGCATGAGAAGCTGGTGTGGCCTGCCACCATACTTCCACTCTAGCCCGACTGGCTGCCAAGCATGTCAAGCTTGATGGAACTCTCATAGAAGGAAATGATTTGTGCTTTCACACCAATGCTTCTTTTCCTGTCAATCACCCTCATCACTTGCGTAAGGTCAGATTTACGCAATAGATCAATACCACTTTCAGATGTGATTTTAACATCTGGGTTGGCACAGTGGCGCTACGATACATTTGCTGCCTTTCATGCCAGAGACCCGTGTTCAATTCTGTTTTTGGGTGCTGTCTGTACAGAGTTCGTACCTTCTTCCTTGCATCTGCGTGATTGTTTCTGGGCGCTTTGAGGACATACAGATTTGTAGGTTAATTTGCTTTGGTCAGTTGTAAAAAAATTGTCCCTAGTGTGTAGGATAGTGTTAGCGTACGGGTTGATTGTCGGTCAGCATGGACTGAAGGTCCTTCTTCTGCACTGAATCTCCAAAGTCTAAACCTACTAGAGTTTCCACAAGCACATTTGATATTACCCATTATGATAGACCACAAAGCTGCTTAACCTAGGAGGTCGCCTGCACTTTGGATCCTGGTCTTCTACATCGTTGCTTTAGAAGCAATGTTCAGTAGACTTCAGGTACAGGAGATTGCTCCATATACTTCATTGAATTCAATAAAATCTGCTCCCTGGGTGCATTGCATTTAATTCAGAATTCAGAGTTATTTGATCACTTACTTAAACAAGAACTGAGAACATGCAGGAGCTTCCTACTGGTTGGGGGATTGAAGTCTGTTTTACTGCACAATCTTAATAGATTTTAAAATGTGTAAAATTATTTAATATCCACTCCCAAAGCTAACCTTAAGAATCTGCATGTGCAGATGGTTCCCGCTATGATTGCTGGAGATCAGTGATTTTACAGGCAGATTTATGTCTTCCATTAGTACAAAAATCAATTTATTTCTCGTGAAAGCTCTGGAGCTATGGATGCCTTAATGAAGAATATATAAACCTGAAACGTGCATCTCTGCTGCCAAAGTTGATAACTCTTGCATAAACACAATTATTTAGGTTCTGGGAACATTAATTCTTTCTCCAAATGGCTGTTTATCATTTATCTGGTGAAACATTAAATGCTGCTCTGCCATTCATTTATGTAGATGTATGTAGAGTATTCATATGTGTAGAATATCGCAACTAACACAACACATGTTGTGGCCTTATGGTTATACATTTATGGCTTTTGGAATGGCTTTTAACAGTTGATACCAAAAGTGATCAGTATTTGACAAGATGGCACTCAAAATCAGGGCATTGAATTTAGTTGCAGCAATAGTATAAACTCACTGATTATAATCACCTTAATTTAGCATGGGCAGGAGATGATCCTTTTGAATATACCATTTACAACAGAGTGGTGTTCTTGAACATGGGCAATGGTCGGGCAGTCAGTGAGAGAAGTATTTGAGTAATGCTAGTCTCAAAAATACTCCTAGACTGCATACATTGAGTAGAATGTGAAGCGGTTCAAAAGACATTTACTAGAATGTTTGAAAGTATGAAGTATTGCAGAGTAGTGCAGGTTTGTTCTCTTTAGAGCAAGGAAGATCAAGTGGAATTTTGATGGTGGTGTTTAAAAATGAAGAGCGGTTTAGATAAAGTAAATAAAGTAAAGTAAACAAAGAAGGGCAGAAGTTTGAACTTTTTTTGCCTTCCATCACAGTGAGGAATGTGGGGGAGGCGCAGTGGTGAATGTTCATGTTAAAAATTTATTTGGGTGTCTTGTTGCTCTTTAATGGTATGATTGTATGACAAAGCAAATTCCTCGCATGTTACAAAACATACTTGGCTAATAAATTACTATTATGATTATGATTATGAGAAAGGAAACTTATTGCAAGTATTTGAGGGCCTGATGACTAGTGTATAGATATGTACAATAAGAGAGCCAGAGCTGACTTGTGGCAATGATAAGTATACAGTGAGTGGCACTACCACCAGCTGCTGGGCTGGTGAATCCTGATGCAAAAGAAGGGAATCTGCAGAACGGTTTGGACAGGTTAGGAGAACAGATAAGGAAGTGGCAGACGGAATGCACCATAGCAAAGTGTGCGGTCATGCACTTTGATAGTAGGAATAAAGACAGACGATTTTCTAAATGGGGGGAGGATTCAGAAATCGGAGGTGCAAAGGGACTTGGGGGTGCTGGTGCAGGATTCCCCAAAGATTGCTTCGCAGATTGAATCAGTAGTAAGGAAGGCAAATGCAATGTTAATATTCATTTCAAGAGGACTAGAATATAAAGGTCGGGATGTAATGCTGAGGCTTTATAGGATGCTGGTCAGACCGCATTTGGAGTATTGTGAGCAGTTTTGGGTCCCATATCTGAGGAGGGATGTGCTGGTGTTGAAGAGTCCAGAGGAGGTTTACGAGAATGATTCTGGGGATGATTGGGTTAACATATGGTTGATGGTGCTGGGCCTGTACTTGCTGGAATTTAGAAGGATGAGGGGGGGATCTCATTAAAACTTACCGAATAGTAAAAGGGCTGGATAGAGTGGATGTGGAGAGGATGTTATCACTAGTGGGAGAGTCCAGGACCAGAGGGTAAAAAATAAAAGGACTTAGCTTGAGAAAGGAGTGAATTTCTTCAGCCAGAGGATACTAAATCTGTGGAATTCATTGCCACTGATGGCTGAAGAGGTTGTCTTTTTGTATTTTTAAAGTGGAGATTGACAGGTTCTTGATTAGTAAGGGTGTGAAAGGTGAGAAGGAGGAGGCATGAGAATGGTGATGAGAGGGAAAGACTTATCAACCATGATTGAATACCAGTGTAGACTTGATGGGTTAAATGGCCTTATTCTGTTCTTCGGACATAATTTATGAACTTCTGAAAAGAGGGGAGTGGGATTAACTTGCAGGCCTGGAATTTATTTTATTGAAATGCTTACATGATCCAGCATTTTAGAGTATGATGAGAAACCAGTGCATCACTGTTCCCTTGAGAAATAGGAATTCTGAACCAATTTTGATTTCTAATTGATGGTGAGTGTTCCCGACATTTGAACATTTGGTTATCGATGCCAGATTTTATTGACCACACTTTCTATTAAAAAGAGGCAATTTCCTTTTAGTACAAATATATCACAAAATATTTCCACATTTCCTCACAGGGAACGCTAATCTGAAAGTGGAGAGGTGGATGGCTGAAGTGGCCATCCCTCAGAGACACGTCTCTTTATTTTCAGATGTGTTCACGTTTGTCTCTCCTATTGCTCTCTTCATGAACAGCTGGCATCATCTGCACAAAGCCACTTTTTTTTTACCCACTCTACACCTTTTAACCCAGTGTGAATTCACACTTGCCCCTCCAACACAGATCCAGTCACAGAAGTGGCACTCAATTATCCTTTCCCTCCCACTCAACTCCGTGGCCCACGCTCCACTTGCTTCTGGACCGTCTTCTCAGGCGGCTCCTTTACCATGCCCATCCCCCACACTAGTTCATGCCACTGCACTCATTCCTCTTGTGCACCTCACTCAACCAGCACCTCCTTCAAATCAGAGCAGCATGATGGCGCAGCGGTAGAGTTGATGCCTTACAGCGCCGGATTCAATCCTGACTACGGGTGTAGTCTGTACGGAGTTTGTACGTTCTCCCTGTGACGCGTGGGCTTTCTCCAGGTGGTCCTGTGTCCTCCCGTACAGGTATAGGTTAATTGGCATTGGTAAAAATTGTAAATTGTTGCTAGTATGTAGGATAGTGTTAGTGTACGGGGATTGCTGCTTGGCATGGTCACGGTGGGCTGAAGGCCCTATTACCGTGCTGCATCTCTAAACTGAACTAAATAGCATCCGTCTGTTGGTCATGTTCTTCTTGGCATTATGATAAACCTCTTCTTTGAATCAAATGGACAATCCGATGTAGGACATTAAGCCATATCACCTAAATCCTTGACTTCTTCAGACCCATTGTAAATCCAGTACACCTGGCACCAGGCAACTTCTTTAAGAGCAATTTTTTAAAATCTGCATTGATCTGATAGCTGTTATAGAGATATGACTGAGAATAAAATTTTCCAAGATATTTGGAATTTAGAAAGAGACAAAATAGTGAAGGAGATGGTAGGTAGTAAAGGATTACGTATGAACTGTAATGAATACATTTAAAAAATGATAAGATTGCAATAAATAACTTTAAAAATTATTAAAATTAAAAAATTTAAACACATTTGAACACTAGGTGAAAAATAATAAATTATGAAGTTCTGGAGCAACTCTGGAGAAAAGGTATGGGTTTTGAGCTGAAATGTCAGCCATCCTTATTCTCCAGAGATGCAGCCTGACCCACTGAGTTACTCCAGCACTTTGTGTCTATCTTTGGTATAAACCAGCATCTGCAGTTTCTTCCTGCACAAATAACCGATTCTTTTCTACCTAATCTCGTGCAAGAATCATCCAATCAACTGAAAGGCGTCTTCATTTGTCTGCTAGATTTGGGTTTCAGTGTTAGACTGCATGAACAGTAAGTGTTATCCCACTTTCTTATCCACCATCTACACACTAGGGGCAATTTACAGAGGCCAACTAACCAACAAACCTGCACATCATTGGGACGTGGGAGGAAACCAAAGTACCCAGAGGAAACCCCGGTTGGTGGGAGAATATGCAAATTCCACACAGACTGCACCCGAGGTCATGAATGAACCCGGATCTCTGGTGCTATAAGGCAGCAGCTCTACCAGCTGTGCTACTGTGGTGAGTGGTGAATATAGGGAACGAGTTTCCAGAGGAGATAGTTGAGGCAAGTACTATAACAACATTTAAAAGACATTTGGACAGGTACATGGATAGGAAAGGTTTAAAGGGATATGGGCCAAACACTGGCTGATGGGACTAGTGTAGATAATCTTTGTCGGCATGGACAGGTTGGGACAAGGGGTGTGTTTCCCTGCTGTTTGACTCTATGACTCGACAGTCTAATGATGGAACAGCATGGCAGTAATACTTGATTTACATTGGGTCTGTGGGAGAGGGTGACTTAGATGAGAGTGGCTGAATGCCAGTGGCTCTGACACTGTTCATAAGTTTAAAGGAAGAGGCTTATTATGATGCCTAGAAGCATATGACCACTGGGAGAGATTTAGAAACCAATAAAAGAGACACAAAAGAAAATGAGGATAAACCAACAACTATAAAAATGATTGTCAGAACTCCAAGTATTTTATGTTTTGGGAATAAATACAAGGCCATTAGATATAGGGGTCAGATAAATATTAATGGGGTAAAAGAAAAGGCAGGAGATAGCAAATATATATTTTGTATCTATCCTCACCGCAGAAGACACAATAAATCTAATTTTTTGGTTGAGAGGTATAGCAGGAAAATAGATTTGTCGGCCCACCGAGTCCACACTGACCATCGACCACCCATTCGGATTTGTCCTCTGCCATCCCACTTTCTCATGCACTCCGACACACTGGGAGCAATTTTACAGAAGCCAATTAACCTACAAACCCAGACGTCTTTGGGATGTGGGAGGAAACCGGAGCACCCAGAGAAAGCCCATGCGATCATAGGCAGAGCATGCAAACTCCACCCTGACAAAACCCGAGGTCAGGATCGAACCTGGGTCTCTGGCACTGTGTGGTATCAGCTCTACTAGCTGCACCACTGTGCCACACCTGTGCCATAATAGAAATGTCAGAAACAATCATATAAAAAGACTGAAAAATCTTAAATAATTAACGTCACTGAAGGGAAAATACGGGAGGAATTAAAGGAGCCAAAAACAGCCAAATTCATTGGACTTGGTTGCCGAGATCTTTCATACTTAAATTGCTGGTAGCAGAGTTAGTTGATGTATTAGTAATGGTCTTTCAAATCTCTCCATATTCTGGAATGGCCCTTGAAGATAGGAGGGCAGCAAAAATAATACCAATATTTAACATTACGTAAAGGAAAAATAATAAATTCCAGATCAGTTACTTTGACATAAATTGTAAGGAAAATATTGAATCCATTATGGATGATGAAGATGATGAAAATCATCACATGATGAAGCAGTAATAAAATGATTTAATGAAAAAGAAGTTGCGCTTCACAAATCTTCTAAATATGTTTTTTTAGGAAGTAATTAGCAGGATGGACAAATAACACAGATCAATGTTGTAGATATCTGGATTATAAAAATACATCTGATAAGATGACGTAAAATGCAACAAGAAATTTAAATAGAAAATAGATCAGTATAGTTTATTGTCACGTGTACCGATTAAATTAATGTTACACAAAATTAAGGCTCACAGAACTGTCATTGATATTGAATAGAGAGATCGCTATTTGAAGGACAGAAAACATAATATGAATAAGAAAGTCATTTTTTTATTGAACGGTTCCAACAAGTGATATTGTCTCTATAAATATCATATCAATACAGAGACATATGATGTTTACAATTTATATTCATGACTTGGATCAAAGGAAGGGTTTACTAATAATACAAGTAATGAATGAAATTACGTGAAAGGAGGCAAGCAATCAGATTGGGCAGGTTGGAAGGTGAAGAATAAAATGAGGATGGATAATTATTAATTTTGTGAAAATTAAATAATCTTTCTGAATGATGAGTAGTTAATTAAAGTTGCTGTGCTAATTATCGATAGTAGTATTACAATGGTATATCTTTCTTAAATCCTATACTGTCATCATCCAGTCTAACTAGGCTACCACATTAATACTTTAGCACTAAATGTAGCTCAGTAGCTGGATATTGTGCATTGTGTTACTTGTCTTTTGATCCTCAAGTTCTCTCTACCATCTACAAAACACAGCTGAAGTCTGTGATGGAACAATTTCCATTCCCTTAGATGATTGAAACTCTAACAACTTTGTGACACCACTGGGCCAAAACAGCCCACAAGATTGGCATCCCAATAATCGCCTTAAGCATCCAGTCCCTACACCAGTTATGTACCATCTACAAATTGCACTGTAACAATTTGTTTTAGTTTGATTTATAACTCTTCCCAAACTCAATTATTCTAATCCCCAACCTTAAGTTGAAACTCTTTCCCCAAAACAATGATGATTCCCACCTGCAATTTATTTTTGTCCTTGTCCTGAATAACTCCCCACATTTTGATACAGTGACCTCTAGTTCTAGATACCCCTATCAATGGAAACATCATCTCTCCCCCCCCACTTTGTCCATGAAACATTGTGAACATTTCAACAAGATTGCCTCTGGTTCTCCTAAAACTGAATTGAGTCTAGGTCCAGTCTACTTTACCTCTCAGTATCAACAGGTTGGTAGATTTTTTGACACTTTGGGAATCAGAGAATATGGGGACTGTGTCTGAAATTGGAACTGATCGGTAGGTCCAGCCATGACTGTTGTTGAATGGTGAGTACAGCTGCATGGCCCATCCCTGACTCTATTTCTTAAGTTATTACATATGCAATAACTGAAAACCCAGCAGCATGAACAGTACGTTCCATGTTGTGATGGCATTTCAGTAATAAAAGCCCAGTTATAAAAGTGTAAAAATGTGGTCTATACCAATATACTGTAAAACACACTGCCAGATATTCACATGCCTGCTAATCTGTTTGAACAATGCAAACCACATTAATATCTGTAATCTTCTCCTTAAACCTTAATACCCCCAATCCACACTAATCCATGCTCTTGATTTTTTTGTAGGAAAATCAGCAGAACTGATGCTGGAAACACTGAGGGAATTGTGGACCTGAAGCCTGTGTATATATGTACCCTTGCCAGGTCTTTGCAGATGCCCTTGTTTAGCTCTGTTTTTCACATTCTTGTCTTGCTGCTATCATGGTTTGTTTGTTCTTCAGTGCCCTCTCAATATGATGCGAAGCTGTTTTTGTCACATTCTGACTGCTGTCATTGCTCACCTCTCTCTGGAGGGCTGAGGAGTCAGACCTCATTTGTTGAAAGTGGATTGAAAACAACAAATGTTCGCAGCAACGTAAAAGAATATGAAGGTGCCTCTGTTGGATCACCAGGTCACCTAGTCCTGCTTGTGCTCATAGCTAATTCAACTGGAGAATTTGTAACCACAAATATAGGCCAAGGGGCTCAAAGTGCTTGCCTCCTTTTTCATTAATTAACTCCATCTATCTAACGACACTTTTCTCATTCAAGACGTGAATTTGGGTTTCTGTTTGGATTGTTTGAAGAGCCACATCAATGACTTTCTCCTATGACTTTATCAGTTCACTCTCAAAAAATGTTCCATCTGGTTTCTTACTTGCACGATCTAATTATGTTTCTGCTGGCATTTGGCAAACTGTCACCACCCTTTCTGGAGTTGAGGTTCAGAGTCTTAAGCGCCCAGTTTTGTATAATTCTGATATTGCAGATGGCCCAAGTTTCATGCAAACACTCATGCACTGGGATTCCATGTATTCCAGTGCATAAAAATACATGGTAATAACAACAGAATGCTCATCAAACATAACAGAATCAAAAATCATCAAAGCCTGCTTCACCATTTGTCTAATCATAGCTGATCTTTACATTTGGTACTGTTTCTCTGCAACATCTTCATATCCCTTGATTCTCTCAATACGAATAGTGAAAAGCTTGGATAGAGTGGATGTGGGGAGAATGTTTCCACTCGTGGGAGAATCTTGGACCAGAGGTCATAGCCTCAGAATTAAAGGACGTTCCTTTAGGAAGGAGATGAGGAGGAATTTCTTCAGTCAGAAGGTGGTGAATCAGTGGAATTCTTTGTCGCAGAAGGCTGTGGAGGCTGTCAATGGATATTTTTAAGGCAGAGCTCGATAGTTCTTGATTAGTACAGGTGTCAAGGGCTATGGGGAGAAGGCAGGAGAATGGGGTTAGGAGGCAGAGATAGATCAGCCATGATTGAATGGTGGAGTAGACTTGATGGGACGAATGGCCTAATTCTGCTCCTATCACTTATGACCGTATGACTTTATATCCAATATCCATCAATTTATGTTTTGAATGGCCAGTGACTGAGCTCCCTGGCTTTTGGGGTCAAGAGCCTGTCCCACTTTAGGCGACTTTAAGGCGACTGCCGGCAACTGTCAAAGTCGTAGCAGATTGCCGAACTTTTCTTTTACCCAATGACAATGACCATGACAATGCCGAATCAGGTCGAGATTACAGCGCCTTCGGAAACATCGCGAAATTCCTACACTGTCAATGCTTCTCCGGCGTCCTAATTTTCGCTGAAATCACTGTCAAGTCGGTAAGTACTTGAGAGTTTTGAACAATATCATCTTGTATGGGTTACTTAAAAACCAAGCTTCATTGTAACAAGGCATAAACTGGATTTACTTCCAGTTTACTAATAGCTGTATTTTTAAAAAAAATTTAAAAAGTGGTTAAGTGGATTTTTGTGAAAAGTGTGTAGGGATTCTTTGAAAATGTACGGGAGATGCATATCTGATTTCTGGGTTGCATATCTGGCTTGGGAGCACACTTTAAATGGCTGATGGCCATAAACATCGCAAAAATTCCCACGCTTATCTGACCGTCAAACTGTCGCCTCCAATCTACCTGTCAAATGTCCTGACGGTAAATAAATTGGTTAAACACAAGCATTTTATGGTATTTTGAAATGACTTTACTTATTTTAATATTATGTGCTTCTAAATGCATCTAAGAGAACCTATCAAACCCTGGGACAGCAGGCGACAACGCCCGCAATAAGTCAAGTCAAGTAAGTCAAGTCAATTTTATTTGTATAGCACATTTAAAAACAACCCACGTTGACCAAAGTGCTGTACATTTGTTTAGGTACTAAGGAAAAAATGAAACATACAGTAGCACACAAACAAAACAGCACATACAAAACAGTTCACAGCGCCTCCTCAATGGGCCTCAAACGCTAGGGAGTAGAAATAGGTTTTGAGCCTGGACTTAAAGGAGTCGATGGAGGGGGCAGTTCTGATGGGAAGAGGGATGCTGTTCCACAGTCTAGGAGCTGCAACCGCAAAAGCGCGGTCACCCCTGAGCTTAAGCCTAGACCGCGGGATAGTGAGTAGCCCCAAGCAACGATACCTGGCGACAAGCCAGCTGTCGCCGAGAAATTTCACTCTGGATGATTTCTCAGCGCCGCGCTGAGATCCACTACGATTCTTGGAAGACTCCTCACGATCATGCCCGCGACAACCGGCGAACTGTCGGCGACAGCCTAGTCGGCGGCAGTCGCCTTAAAATCGCCTAAAGTGGGACAGGCCCTTAAAGCATTCCAAAGTTTCAGCACCCTCAGCATGAAGAAATGTCACCGTGTCTCATTCTTCAATGGTCTAGTTCTTATTCTGAATCTCTGAACTTTGGTTCTAAACTCCTCTGCCAAACTAAACATCTTCCCTGTATCCAAGCTTTAGAGAATTTGGATGAAATCTACACAATCTCTTCAACTTGATAAACCCACCAGTGTAGTGCATCTTCTCAATGGCAAATATATTGTATTTTAGACAAGGAGAACAAACTGTGCGCAATTCTCTAGGTGCAGTTTCTCAAATGCCAATTTAATTGCAGTATAAAATCTGGCTATTTCAGTGCTAACAACTGGGGATGAATTTCTAAGCACATAAGCCTCATTTACATTGGTTTACGACATTTTAATTAGATCCTAATGCCAAATTCTACTATTTGGTAAAACTCTTCCTCCAAAATGTTCAGCTATTTCCTGCTCCTCCACTGACCCTCTGTAATTAAATCTGAACTGAGTTGTGCTCACTGATATTTCTACTGATATTTGAACTCCATTTTCAACCTGTCGAATAATGAAAGTATCCACGCTATTTACAACAAAGCTGGATTTATACTAACCTTGTTACTCATCGCATTCTCGAGTAAAACCATAGCATCTAGTCCATAGTGTTGCAATATGTACGGAAATGGCTGATTAGAGCAATCTGGGCTTGAAAGGTGTTTCCTCACAGGTGACATAGGGATGCTGTGGCATCAGTTATTCTTGATTTTCAAGATTCTCTTTGCTTTCTTCAAGGTTCAAGGTTTTCTCATATGACAGAGCACCACTTTTTCTTCAGGTAGGCAATTGGGACGATCCATTCCCAGTGCTGTGCATCAATGTTGAATCTCTGGGATATTCTCTGAATTCTTTGAATTCTTTTTTTTGTTCGTCACGTGATCATTTGCCCTCGGTCAGCTATCTATCAAGAAGCTGTCCACACCTTGACATGCCCAACTGACTTGTGATTCTTTCAACCAGTGTAGAGGTTTGGTTGGAACAGATCTGTGCATCTGGAATGTTGGCTTGCCACTTGATATGATGTGTCCTGCGCAGTCAGGTTTTGTGGAAGTGGATCATGATTTAATGCAAACCGTGGAGCCTAATTCATTATGAAGACAGTACTTGTATATTAACCTGGCACTAAGGGGAGAAGTCCATGTAAAATCTTAACTTGCCAACTTTCAATTTGGGACATACATGAGAGTGGTTTGATTGTATGTAACGTATAAGAAACGTATAAGATTATTAAGGAGTTGGACACGTTAGAGCCAGGAAACATGTTCCCAATGTTGGGGGAGTCCAGAACAAGGGGCCACAGTTTAAGAATAAGTGGTAGGCCATTTAGAACTGAGATGAGGAAAAACTTTTTCAGTCAGAGAGTTGTGAATCTGTGGAATTCTCTGCCTCAGAAGGCAGTGGAGGCCAATTCTCTGAATGCATTCAAGAAAGAGCTGGATCGAGCTCTTAAGGATAGCGGAGTCAGGGGTTATGGGGAGAAGGCAGGAACGGGGTACTGATTGAGAATGATCAGCCATGATCACATTGAATGGCGGTGCTGGCTCAAAGGGCCGAATGGCCTCCTCCTGCACCTAGTCTATTGTCTATGTCCCTCTACATCCCACCTTCGTGAAAAAAGTGGGCAGTTTGAAGATGGGTTTGGAGGTGTAAAGATTAATATTTTACCTTTCCACCTGTGAAACATAGCCATTGAGAATAATTAAAATTAGCCCATAACTGTGACTTTTCTGTCCAAGAATCGCCCGTAATTTATCCTCTTTCGATGCTGTGAAAATACATGCAAAGTGCTCATTTAACAACTCTGCCTTTTCCTTTCCCCTCCATTGCACTTTTATTTGCATGTCTTTGTTGAACTCACACACGTTTTCTCAGTATATTTACAAAATATTTACCCTTTTGTCTTTCCCTGTACTCATTTTATTTTGTTTGTGTCCTTTGGCTATTTTTTTCCACCAAATCCACTAGAATTTCATACTCTTTTTTTTTGTATGTTTACCCTTGTCCTTTGATATTCCCACTTCTCTTATTTGTAAACCACAGTATAATTACCCAATGGAACTGTTAGCTTTTTAGGGATCAGCATTAGTATCATCCAAAATATTTCATTGAATACTTACCCTTACTTTTGCAGATTCACACATTTACAGATCAGCCCAGGTTGTTGCAGTCAATTTATTTCTCATCCCTTTGAAGATTATCTCACTTAACTGTTAAACCCTGGTTTATGTCTCTCTGTGCCTTTCAAATCTAATATTAAGTTCAGTCACTGTTTGCACAATGTTCCTTTACTGCCAGATTGTTAACATATTCTGGTTTGTTACTCTTTACTCAGTCAAATATGGCCTGCCTTCTGTTAGTTTTGGGAACATGTTTCTGAAAAAAAAACAGTCCTAAATTCATTGTAGAAATCCACTGTCCTTGCTACTTGATCTCTTCTGGTAATCCAGCATGCTTAGGCCTTTGGTAGTGCAGGACTGACAGATATTCCAGACAATTTAAAATTATTCTTTTAATTTCCAACCACACTTTTAATTCATTTAGTTGCTAGACATTAGTATACCAAATTTTCCAGAGAAGCAGTAAATTTAAATGAAGCTTGGGAACCGGAGGAAACGTGGGAACTGGTAGCCGGAGAGTTTCAGGGGAACAGAGGAACTGAGGTTCCAGTGGGGCACAGGAACCAGGGACCAGTGAGTTGACATGGAGCTTGAGTCTTGAGGCTCTGATGAGTTGACAGGAAATGTAGTGGACGGACTTTCCAGAGAGCACAGGAACCGTGGCCCCAGTGATTTGAGAGAAAACACTGGAGTTGGGGCCCTAGTGACTTGTTGACTTGACAGAGGGTGGAGGAACAGGGGCCTGGTGAGTTACTAGGGAATGTGGGAACCATGGTCCTGAAGCATTGACAGTGAGCATTGAAACCAGAGTCCTGATGATTTAACAAAGAGCCTGGGAACTGCGACCCCAATGAATTTTAAAGGAGCATGGCACATGTCACCTGGTTGAAACAAAATGCTGGAGTAACTCAGCGGGTCAGGCAACATCTCTGGAGAAAAGTAATAGGTGACGTTTCAGGTCATGACCCTTCCTCGGACCACAGGAGTCGATGCATTGAGGGTAACACAGTGGAGCAATGGTGGAAATCTGCCTCACAGCGCCAGAGACCCGGGTTTGATCCTGACTACAGGTGCGGTCAGTGCGGAGTTTGCATGTTTTCCTTGTGATTGCATGGGTTTTCTCCGGGTGCTCCGGTTTCCTCCCACATTCCAAAGACGTGTAGATTTGTAGGTTAATTGGTTTCTTTGAATTGTCTCTAGTGTGTATGGTGCGAAAGCAGGATAACATAGAACTAGTGTACGGGTGGTTGATGGTTGGCGTGGACTTGGTGGGCTGAAAGGTGTATTTCCATGCTGTATCTCTAAACATTGAGATTTGTAATTTGTCGGTTGGCAGATTATTGTAATTTTACTGTGTAACCATACTGTATTATTCACTCATGTCTCTCATGTCTAGACTTGTACATGTCTTGTATAATTATTGGTGTATCATTTTTATTAAGAACCTAGAGAGCAGTTTCTTCTGAAGTCTGGCATTCTTCATTCTGTTCATGCTGATTCCAGTGTCTGATTGTCCATAATGAAATCTTTGATTTCTTCTTTGATATCAGTATTTGTTACAGTATCTTTGTAGTTTCTTCTTTCAAATTTTCATTTTCAGGCTTGCTTTAATCAAGAGGCCATCTGGTGTTCTTTTAACATAATGCAAGTACCAAGAATAACACTTGTTCCTCAGATCTACAAGGTAAATGTTGTGGTTTTAAAAAATAAAGAAATTCAAAATTTATACCACATAATAAAATACAAAGGATAATAACATGTATTTATGTGAGGAAATATCTCAAGCCATTTATTAGTTTTACCAAACAACATGTGACACTGAGGGTTCTAGGATGGTAGGTAGATTCCAGGGTAAATGAGCAAAACCTTGGCTAAGGAATTGGTTTTTAATAAGTTTTTTTTAAAGAGGAAATAAAGATAGAAAAGTTTTTGTCTAGAGGGAACAAATTCCGATTTTGGCATTTATAGTCATTATAGACAATAGACAATAGGTGCAGGAGGAGGCCATTCGGCCCTTCGAGCCAGCACCGCCATTCAATTTGATCATGGCTGATCATTCTCAATCAGTACCCCGTTCCTGCCTTCTCCCCATACCCCCTGACTCTGCTATCCTTAAGAGCTCTATCTAGCTCTCTCTTGAATGCATTCAGAGAATTGGCCTCCACTGCCTTCTGAGGCAGAGAATTCCACAGATTCACAACTCTCTGACTGAAAAAGTTTTTCCTCATCTCAGTTCTAAATGGCTTACCCCTTATTCTTAAACTGTGGCCCCTTGTTCTGGACTCCCCCAACATTGGGAACATGTTTCCTGCCTCTAATGTGTCCAACCCCTTAATAATCTTATACGTTTCGATAAGATCTCCTCTCATCCTTCTAAATTCCTGTCTGTACAAGCCTAGTCGCTCCAGTCTTTCAATATATGACAGTCCCGCCATTCCAGGAATTAACCTAGTAAACCTACGCTGCACGCCCTCAATAGCAAGAATATCCTTCCTCAAATTTGGAGACCAAAACTGCACACAGTACTCCACGTGCGGTCTCACTAGGGCCCTGTACAACTGCAGAAGGACTCTTTGCTCCTATACTCAACTCCTCTTGTTATGAAGGCCAACATCCCATTGGCTTTCTTCACTGCCTGCTGTACCTGCATGCTTCCTTTCAGTGACTGATACACGACCTCTCTGTCATGGGCCTCCTCCAGTGCCATAGTGAGGCCCGCCGGAAATTGGAGGAGCAGCACCTCATATTTCGCCTGGGCAGTTTGCAGCCCGGTGGTATGAACGTCGACTTCTCCAACTTCAGATAGCTCCTCTGTCCCTCCCTTCCCCTCCTCCTTCCCAGATCTCCCTCTATCTTCCTGTCTCCACCTATATCCTTCCTTTGTCCCACCACGACATCAGTCTGAAGAAGGGTCTCGACCGAAACGTCACCCATTCCTTCTCTCCCGATATGCTGCCTGACCTGCTGAGTTACTCCAGCTTTTTGAGAATAAATCGACACCCATATCTCGTTGTATGTCCCCTTTTCCTAACTTGACACCATTCAGATAATACTCTGCCTTCCTATTCTTACCACCAAAGTGGATAACCTCACACTTATCCACATTAAACTGCATCTGCCACGCATCCGCCCACTCACACAACCTGTCCAAGTCACCCTGCAACCTCATAGCATCTTCCTCACAGTTCACACTACCACCCAGCTTTGTTTCGTCGGCAAATTTGCTAATGGTACTTTTAATACCTTCATCCAAGTCATTAATGTGTATTGTAAATAGCTGCACCGAGCCTTGCGGTACCCCACTAGTTACTGCCTGCCATTCTGAAAGGGGGGGTGGTCTGAAACTCATTTTGGAGTCAGCTCTGACATTGAAGTTGCAAAGATTCTGGCTTTGGATACTTATCAAGTAGAATGATGGAGTTAGTGGCAGGAAAATTGGGTCATGGTAGAAACAGCACTCAATGGCTTCTCCATTTCTAGTATTTTGTTGGAGGAAACAATGGGTCTTGGATGCAAATCATATTCCTTGAATTTGGAGGATCACGCACATCTCAGTGATGGTGGGGCAGATGGACGTTAGAGTGAAAAGGAGGAGTGGGATCACAGTAAATCCCTTTTCCAAAAGGCTGCAGGTCTTCCTACTGTTCGCGTCTATTAATTTGCAGCTCTCATGAAATGCTGAATTAATCTTTACTCCTCTTTGAGTGCAGACCATTGTGCAGGATATTTAACTAGAAGGATCTGTATCAATGAGCACAGCCTCAGAATAAAAGAATGCACCCTTAGAAAGGAAATGAGAAGGAATTTCAGCCAGAGGGTGGTGAATCTATGGTTGCCAACTGTTCCGTATTAGCCGGGACATCCCGTATTTTGGGCTAAATTGTTTTGTTCCGTAGGCCCGGACACTGTAGGCCCCGACACTGTTGGCCCCGGCGCTGTAGGCCCGGATACAGTAGCCCGGGGGCCGCTGCAATCCGTGACAGTGTAGGCCCGGGCGCCGCCTAGCAACCCGCCTCCCAACCCAGGCGGCCACCATTGGTGGAGCGGGAGCACGTGGCCACTGGCTGGGTGAGGTCACGAGGGGGGCGGAGCAGTGACATCATCTTGTCCCGTATTTGGGAGTGAGGAAGTTGAATCTGTGGAATTCATTGCCACAGATGGCTGTGGAGGCCAAGTCCTGGGATATTTTTAAAGTGGAGATTGATAGGTTCTTGATTGGTAAGGGTGACAAAGGTTAGGGGGAGGGCAGGAGAATGGTGTTGAGAGGGAAAGATGAATCAGCCATAAGAATGGTGTAGACTCGATGGGCCAAATTACATAATTTTTGACATAAACTTATCTAAAATTAAAACTCCTCTGGACCCAACATCTACAGGGATATTCTTCAGCAAGAATCGTCGGGATGTGATCAGGAACAGCCAAATCACTAAAGCTTCTCTAATATTTTGCATGCTCTGAGTTCATCCTTTCACACAAAAAAGGTAATGCAGATGCTGTCAACTTCTGAAATAAAAATCTGAAATTGCTCTAAATATTCAGCAAGAGAGGCTGAAATTGCTGTAAATATTCAGCAAGAGAGGCAGCATGCATGAAGAGAGAAATAGGGTTAATGTTTTAAGTCAATATCCTTTCAGCACAATAGTATTTCCAGAATTTTCTTTTTATATCTCAGTTCTTCACAGCATGTTACTTACTGGATGCCCTCTATTAAATTTCACGGAGCTGAAATTGCTTTTAGTGTATCAAAAAGCAGTTGAGAACACCATTCCAAAAACCAGCCATGCCTAACAGCAAGAATGGATATTTCCCAGTGAACAGTACAAAAGGTGCCAAATGCCTGTTTTGAATGGGTGAGCAATACAAATAGAGCTTCGGAGCACAGAAAGGCAGCAAATTCACCACGGAACCTGTTTAAATTAACCAGCAATAATTTTTGTCCACAAGTAACAAGGACTAAAAAAAACCCACGTTGTTTAACGAGAAATTATTGAGCATTAAGAGTGAATTTTCCCAAATAGGGAACAAATGCCTAGCTCAGTATGTGCATCTCAGAGCTGCAGGCTGGAAGTCAACAGATTTTTGAGGCCATACAATTGGTGTCCAATGGTATTGCAAATTAATTTAAATAGGACTCCTGGCAAATTCCCTTTCTGTTGAGCTCTGTGTACTTTGGTAACCTGTTTGAACATAGATATTTGGCAGTTTTATGAGCTGAAAGTTCCAAATGCCGTATTTTTGAGTATTTTTTGCTAAATTATAACTTTTCTTATTATAGGTTCTGCATTATAACGTGCAGTCATTATTCTTCTCTTTGCTGATGACCTTTCATGAAAAACATTGGAAAATATTGTAATGTACTTGGCTGAAGTTGAAAGTTCTATGTATGGCAAGCAAATCTTATGCTGGCAAGACTGTTTAATGTAGCAGTATATAAGACAAATGAGATTGTGGATTTATAAACAGAGTTACTTACAAAACACTGGAAGCAATGCTAAGCCTATATAAGCTGTGCATTTGGACCATGAGAGTCCAGATTGGAGCAAAGCAGTGATCGAGAGCAAAGGGGCCTTTAACATTATTTACAAAAAATAACAGGTAAGAGGTTGAGTAGCAGTAAGCAATATGTGGTGTTCCTAATTCTCAAAAATGTAACTACTTCAAGACATTCAATCAGCCAGCAGCATCCACAAGTAAGCAGTTCTCTCTTGTAAATAAATATCTGCCTCTTAAAAATATGCTGCCTCACAAGGCGTTTATGAAGACATTGCGCTAGGGTTGCCAACTGTCGCGTATTTTGGGCTGAATTGTTTTGTCCCATACTTGACCGCCCTTGTCCCGTATTAGGCCCGGACAGCGTTGTAGGCCCGGACACTGTAGCCCGGGGGCCGCTGCAATCCCGGACAATGTAGGCCCGGGCGCCGCCTAACGGAGGTTGCGAAACATCCCACCTCCCGGCCCGGGCGGCCCCGATTGGTGGTGGGAGCACGTGGCCGCTGGCTGGGTGAGGTCACGTGGGGCGCGGGGCGGTGACGTCACCTTGTCCCGTATTTGGGAGTGAGGAAGTTGGCAACCTTACTTTGCGCCCATGTTTAAATCATCGCAATATATGACACTGCAGTAGATAATACACACGGTGACAAGTTTGCCCTGTACTGACAGTAAAAAAAGAAACACATGCAGCCTAGATCTTTGGTAACAGGATAGTGCAAAGAATTTGACCAATTGAAGAAAATGCTGGTAACACAGAAATCTGAAACGTTAGCTATGTTTCTCTTTCCACAAATACAGCCTAACCTACTGAGTGTTTCCAGCGTTTTTAGTTTCTACTAGACCAAGTTGGGCCCAAACCACTCCTGCATTGGTGCAGCACCCTCTCCTCCCCCCTACTCCCCTCTCCGAGCCCTGCTCATCGGGCCACAACTGCGCAGGCGCGGACGCGTTTGTTCTGCGCACGCGCAGATGCGGCCATCTTATGTAAGTACCAGATCAACAGAGCCCCAACTGCACATGCGCGTTTTTTAAACTTTAAAATGTGAATAACTTTTAAAATATAACACCAATTTCAATGAAACTTCTTCCATAGGACCACGGGATGACGGTGAGTAAGGTGGGCTTAAACTTGTCACGCTATCGTGTACCGTTTTGACTGTAGTTCAGGAACAAGCGAACAAACGAGAGTTTTGGTATATAGATTTCAGATTTTCAGGATTTGCAGATTTTTGATATTCCCATTGTAGGAGATTATGTCTAATGTTCTTCATCTGCTTGTGTTTCTATTCAGTTTCAGTTTTGCCTGATTCAGGAAGTATCTAATTTGAGTCTCATATCTGTGTGGGTTCTCCCCTCTGTATTGCCTTTTTCATTGTTTGCTATGTGCTTTCCAGGCCAATCTATATAGACCATCTCTGAAGTGATACACGGTGTTAAGATGAATCAATCACTGCTTAGCTGACGATATTTGCTCAATTTTGCCTGTGCTGTGATGGGGGTTGTTGCCTTAGACTGTCATTTATAAATCTGTTCATAGGATGACTGAACTCCAAATACACAGCTGAGCATGTCAGCTTTTCTACCTCACAGATCCTGTAACAATGATTTGGCAATGACTTTTTCCATCGACTGCTTATCCCATCTGTTTTGTTTTTAACAGCAACACCTTTGTGTGCTCTTTAGCAAGTAGGAACTCATCAAGCAAACAACATGGTCTATCTGTCTCCTGTTTGGTTTGGTAAAACACGGTTCCATGTAGACCAAAGGCTCATTTGGGTTTCTCACAACATATTGTAAAATTGGCCAAAGTTCTGTTTGAAATGGCATTAGGATGATTAACATCCAGAGTCATTGGCTGAAAGAGAAGCTGCACTCTTCCCATTGGGACTGGGCTCAACTGTAAGCAGCTGTCAGCACTTTGCTGCACTGCAATCACGGAAAGGTATTAGATGCAACACGTATCCTTTCACCTGTACACTTCCTACCATCCATGCATCCAAACACTCCTTGCAAGTGTAGCAGTGATGTACTGACACTTCTTCCCATCTGGTGTACTGTATTCAATGTTCACAATATGGTCTCTACACTGAAGGAACCATAGAAAGGTTGGGCAATCTGTTTGCAGGGACTATGGGTTTCCAGTTGCCATCTCACTCCCATCCTGACCTTTCTGTTTGTGGCAACAAGACTCAATGATAATTTTTGAAACAATATCTCAGCTTTTGTCTGGGGACATTGTGGTCTTCTGGACAATATCATATTCTTCAGCTTCACACACCATCCTCAGGTCCCTTTTAAAAACTTTCATTACAACTTCTAGTTTTTGATTCCCTGTCCGTTGAAAATGACTGCGTGTATATTCACCTTCTATATGCCCCTCATGATTTTTTTGTACACCTTTATAAGGTCACCCCTCAGTCTTCTAAGCTCCCAGGAATTGAGTCCTATCCTACCCAACCTCTCCCCAAAACTTTGAGTTCTGACAACATTCTTGAAATCCTCATTGGACTCTTTCCAGCCTAATGACATATTTCCTATAGCAGGGTAACCAAAACTGAACACACTACTCCAAGTTAGCCTCACCAATGCCTTGTATGACTGCAACACAATGTCCCAGTTCCTGTACTCCGTGTCCTGACTAATGAAGGGCTTTTTCAATACACTGTCTACCTGCGACACAACTTTCAGGAATGTATGTACCTGTACTCCTTGGTCCCTCAGTTCTATAACAGTCCCTAGTGCCCTATACTGAATGTCCTACACTCGTTTGACTTTCCAAAATCGAGCATTCATATGAAGTGAATGCCATTTGCCGTTCTTCGGCCCAATTACCCTGCTGATCAAGATCCTGCTCTACTTGATTGTAGGGTCATACAGCATTGGCAGTATTGCTTGCATTTGTATCCTTGGTGCTGCTGCCTCATAGTTGTGTTTTGCACTCTGTATTTAAGGTAAAGAATCTTTTCATTGAAGGTTGAGATCCCAGATTACTACCCATGCCAATTGCTGATGAGGCAGCATCTTTAGAAAGGAGATGAGAAGAAATTTCTCTGATCAGAAGGTGGTGAATCTGTGGAATTCATTGCCACAGACGGTTGTGGAGACCAAGTCAATGGATATTTTTAAGGTGGAGATTGATAGGTTCTTGATTAGTAAGGGAGTCAGGGGTTATGGGGCGAAAGTAGGAAAATGGGGTTGAGTGAGAAAGATAGATCAGCCATGATTGAATGGCAGAGTAGACTTGATGGGCCAAATAGCCTTCCTCTGCTCCTCAAACTTGTGAACGTATGAGCCAAGGAACAGATAGATGGTGTGGTTGAATATGTGGTTAAGGAGCTGGTGCAGGAGGGGGGCTCTAGATAAATGGATCATTGGGCTTTCTTTCAGGGCAGATATATCTGTACAAGAGGGTCGAGTTGCACGAACTGGAGGGTGATATATATTCTGGCAGGGAGGTTTGCAAGTGCTACTCAGAAGGATTTAAACTGGTCTTGTAGGGGATTGGGAACCAGAGCAGCAGGTCAGCAAATAGGACTGATAGGAAGGGAGAGGTTATGACCAGTAGGCCTCAAAGGAAGGGCGAACAGGGAGAGGTTAATTGAACATGGTGAAACTGATGGGCCTTTATTTCAATCCAATGGTGTGTTTATTTCAATCCAAGAAATATTATGGATAAAGCAGATGACAAAGAACCTGGAACAGTGCATGGAACTAAGATGTGCAGGAAAATAACTGCAGATGCTGGTACAAATCGAAGGTATCACAAAATGCTGGAGTAACTCAGCAGGTCAGGCAGCATCTAGGAGAAAAGGAATGGGTGACGTTTCGGGTCGAGACCCTTCTTCAGACTGAAGACCATTCCTTCTCTCCTAGAACCTGGCGGACTGGTGCTCGGAGAACAACCTGTCCCTAAATACCACCAAGACCAAGGAGCTGATCATCAACTTCCGTAGGTCACATAACGGGGAATATGCCCCGATCTCTATCAATGGGGACAGTGTGGAGAGAGTGTCCAGCTTCAAGTTTCTGGGTACTCACATTTCGGAGGACCTAACATGGTCCAATAACACTGCTGCGCTGGTCAAGAAGGCACAGCAAAGACTGTTCTACCTAAGAACACTGAAAAAGTCTGGTCTGCCCCAACAGCTGCTGACGACCTTCTACCGCTGCACCATAGAGAGCATCCTAACGCATGGCATCCCTGTGTGGTACCTCAGCTGCACGGAGGCAGAAAGGAAAGCTCTACAGCGGGTAGTCCATAGAGCTCAGAGGGCCATCGGAACACAGCTACCAGACTTGGAGGGCATCTACAACACACGATGCCTCAGAAAAGCCACCAGCATCCACAAAGACTCTTCACACCCCTGCAACAGTCTGTTCGAACTCCTTCCATCGGGCAGACGATACAAGGCCTTCTATGCCCGCACCTCCAGACTCAGGAACAGCTTCATCCCCAGGGCCATAGCTGCTATGAACCGGTCCTGTTGAGCTGGATGGTCACAACGCATAGATCAACTTGCACTTTACCCTGTCTAAAACTGTTACAATTGTTTCGTTGGGTTGCTGTTGTCTAAATTACTTAAATTATTGCATCGTATGGGAGGCGCATTCCCAATCTCGTTGTACCCCTGGGTACAATGACAATAAAGATATATTGTATTGTATTGTATTGTAGATGCTGCCTGACGTGATGATTTTGTGATACCACGGATCTAAGATGTTGTGGCCATTATAGAAACTTGACTGCTCAACGTTCTACAATTTCGATGTTTCAGGCATGATAGAGAGGGAGGTTAAAGGAGATAAGGAATTGCATTGCTAATCACAGAGATTATCACAATGTCACTCAGAAGACATAGCTGAAGGTGTGTTCTCTGAGAAAATATGGATGGAGTTTAAAAATAAGGAGCACAATCACTCTAATGGGATTATTCTACAGGCCTCCCAATAGCCAATGCGAGACAGAGAAAGATGTAAAAATATAAAAGCAACAGGGTTGTCGTGGCGTGTGACTTTAACTTCCCTAATATCGAGGGGAACTTTCTTAGCGCAAAAAGCTCAGATGGGGCAGAAATTGTTAGGTGTATTCAAAAGGGTTTCTTCAAAGAGTATGGGGATAGTCCAACTTGAGGAAGGGCCATTCCGGACCTTGGATTGGGAGACAAGCCGTTTCAGGTGACTGTGTTTCAGTGGAAGAGCATTTTGGGAATAGCGATCACAACTCCTTAGGTTTTAATGTGTAAGAAGGAACTGCAGATGCTGGTTTAAACCGAAGATAGACACAAAAATCTTAGGTTTTAAGATAGTTATGAATAAAGATAAGTCTAGACCTTGGGGGTAAGTATTAAATGGGGGGAAGACAGATTACAGATCATTAGGCTGGAGTAAATTGGGAGTAGCTTTTATTGGGCAAAGTCCATGCTCGACATGTGGGAATAGTATAAAGGTCAGCTGATCAGAATTTGGGATGAGCATGTTCCAGTAAAGAGGAGGAAGAAGGAAAGAAAGGTAAGGAAATCACAGTCCAGCCCTCTCTGTAGCTTCTTACGTTTCTGTGCGTTCCTGTCCAAAAGTAACACAAATTAATGCACTCATCTACACAGGAAAGCCAGCATGTTCAGTGCCTGATGATATAATATAATATGCATGATCAGTTTACATTTCTCCATGAGTAAAAGGATGCTGCTAATCGGCTGCTGCTTAAAAAGAATGCAAAGTGATATCACTCAGAAGCAACTCACTTTCCTACAGAAGCAGGCATTTTGATGAATTTGAACTGATCTCCTGCAGGAGCAGCACCATTACCTCCAACCCTCCACTCACATCCGTTTTCATCATGAGCCGAGTGCTGTACAAGTATTGCAATGAACTAACCTCGATAGGAAGCATGGAGACAGCATGTTCCAGGTAGCTGTAGTTTGGAGTTTGTCATCTGCAGAGTTCCTGGTCTGGAAGTTTAAGCAATGGTAGTATGATCAGAGTATTAACAGATCATTCCTGAGAGCTCATCTGATGTGTAGATTCAGGACATTGAGGCCTTCTGAGGCAACATGTGGACTACCCTACACTTGTTCCTTAATTGGCAACGGTTTGCAGGTAGCCCATCCAGGAAAGCACCTCTCATTGATTCAAAGTACAGTCACATTACCTCCACACAGGGGGCATTGCAATGTTGCACTAGGATATTGAAGACCCAAGAGACTGAAATCTAGTGCAACATCTGTAATCCTGATACAGGGTCTTGATCCGAAGGTCGACCATTCATTTGCCTCCACCAATGTTGTTTGCCCCACTGAGTTCCTCCAACAGCTTATTTTTTTACAACAACATCGAAACCCATGTCGGGCTTGTGAAATGGGAAAGAAATAATACAACCAGAATAATTCTAGAGAAAGGTGTTATAATTTTCCATCAATATACCGTTTGATTGGGAATTATAATAAAATATTTGCATGTCACAAGCACTGTTGAAACATATTCTTATTTAGTCCAAATGACATACTTGATTATGCAGGGATAAGTGGCAGAGGCTTGTCATCTGATGTCCGTTACATTGCCAAACCACACTTTGAAAGGTCACTATTGTCACGGTGTGCAATCTCAAGCTAAACCTTCAATGTGGTTAGATATTGCGTCGAGTTTTCAGCTTAAATATTGCAGCTGCAAGGGACCTCCGGGGTTAGTTCACTGCACAATTTGTATGATTGTGGAGCAATTACATTCATGTCATAAATGCAGAGTTGTCCTGGCAATGATTGTACCTTCAGCACAGTTGATTGCTATCATGCCATCGTCACCCCCTTCACTTACTGTGCTTACAATCATCATCAGGACAAACGCTGAGTGAGTGGCAGAGAAATTTGTTGGAAGTTATATTTTGACTTGCTGGGAGTCCTCTCTCTCTCTCTCAGAGTCGCCGTTTATACAGGGGTATGAAATGAACAAGATTAGATGAGGTAGTAATACTGAGAAATAACAGCTTTTAATTTAATTTTGAGTTACAGCAAAGAAGCAGGCCCTTCTCCCCACTGTGACTGCGCCGACCAGTGATCACCCCGACACTAGTTCTATCCTACACACGAGGGACAACTTACAGGAGCCAATTAACCTACAAACCTGCATGTCTTTGGAATGTGGGAGGGAACCGGAGCACACAGAGAAAACCCAAGCGGTCACAGGGAGAATGTACACACTCCATACAGAAGCCATCCTTAGTCGGGATCGAACCCATATCTCTAGTGCTGTAAGGCAGCAAGTCTACTGCTGCACCATAGTGCCACCACTGCTGGCTTGTGTGAGAAAATGTGATCCTATATTGATCAGGCACAATCATTCAAGCTGAGTGAATTGCAGTATATTTGCTGCAGATACTTTATCAGTTATGGCCCATTGTGTACTTCAGATTGGTCAATTGTGGTAATGGCTTAAAATGAATCTCAGTTGGTATCTCATGAGGAACTTATTATTGAATCACTGTTAACTTCATTGTGTTGTAATATTAACTTCTCAATGCAAATCTCCACATATTGAAATATCAGTCTGATCAATATATTGCAGTATGAATAATGGTCAGATGCTGTTGGATAATGCTGACTATTCACTATGAACATTGAGCAGTAGTCCAAAACTGACCAATGTATAGATATTTTGGCAGAAAGATCATAACTATTTAAGAAATTGTCATTTGTAGGAAATTTGCATCAAACTATTGAAATGACAGATTTGGGAAATTATTAGACCAAGTGGACCCGTTGGGCCTAAACCTCTCCTGCATTGGTGCAGCACTCTCTCTTCCCCCTCCCCTCCCTAACCCCTCCTCCCCCCCTTCCCCCCACCCCACCTACACCTCCCCCCCACCCCACTCCCCCCCTCCACTCCCTCCCTCCCTCTTCCCCTTCCCCTCCACCCCCCATCCCCCTCCGCCCCCTTCCCCCCCCTCCCCTCAATCCCCCTTAACCCCCCTCCTCCCCCTCCCTCCCTCCCCCCTCCCCCTAGGAGATAGATTTAAACTTTAAAATGTGAATAACTTACAAAATATAACACCGATTTCAATGAAACTTCTTCCATTAGCACCAAAGGGACGACGGAGAGAAAAGTGGGCCGAAAATTGTCGTGCTATTAGGCCATTTTGGCTGTAGTTCAGGAACAAACAAACAAACAAACAAACAAGAGTTTTAGTGTATAGATAGATTCATGATCTGATTGCAACCCTGAGCTCATCATTTAATGGCATCCCCTAATTTTAAACAGTGACCCCTAATTCTGCATTTTCCTGTGAGAGTAAACAGCCCTTCCCACACCCAGTCTGTCATTAGCGGGATGACCTCTTACTCTTCCAAACTTCATTGTATACATTCAAATGGCAGGTTGATTTGGTGATGGAAGTGAACTCTCATGCTGATGGTTGAATAAGTAGAATAATATATAAAGTGACCTATATCGATCTTTCTGAGCTGGGCCTCTTCCATTACCTAAATGAGGCCACACCAAACTGAAGTAACTGCACCTCATTCTCTGCTTGGGTACCTTACAACCCAATGGTACGAACATTGAATTCTCCAATTTTAGATTGCACCCTCCCTTGCAACACTGCCCCCCCCTTTTCCTCTGCAACATTCCCCACCTATTTCGCCCACTATACCATCTCCATCTTTTCTCCTCTCCTTATCTGACACCCTTTTGTCTCATTTTTCTCCCCTTGTAATGTCCCGCTCTAAATGTGAAAGGAACAAAAAAGGTGACAAAAGGGGACATAGAGCCTTTGGCAACCCATCTGCCGATCAAAGCCTCCCTCACCTATATCCATCTATCATTAGCCAGGCTTTGTCCTGCTCCTACTATCCTTCCAGCTTTCTCCCCACTCTACAATCAGTCTTAAAAGGGGCCAGACCCGAAAAGTCGCCTATGCATGTCCTCCAGAGATGCTGCCTGACCGGCTGAATTACTCCTAATATTTTTTGTTTGGCGCAAAATTCCAGTATTTCTTCATGTCTCCAATGCATAAATTGAGTTCTGTTCCTTGCAAAATATTGTGGCATGATTTGACACAATTACACAGTGCTCTTTTTACTTTAACAACTATGTGTTGTCACAATTCATATAAACAGTATTTACCCTTGTGACTGTTTGCATGTCATTTGTTATGCTCCACGTATAAAGAAAGACCGGCATTAACATTCATGAACTGGTGACATACTGAAATGCTTCACAGCTAATGAAGTACTTTGTGAATACTGCTGCATTGGAGGAATCCAAGAGCGGATCCTGTGAACAGCAAATATGCTCTGTGATATAAAAATAGAAAATGCTGGAAGTAATCAGCAGGTAGGCAATATCAGTGAAGAAGGAAACTGTTAACATTTCTGGTCATTGAACCCTCATCAGAACCAGGGACAATGTCCAGCACCCACAGTTCTTTTGCTGTTCAGTTATTATTTTAGTGATACTGTTCTAGGAAAAATAACTACATCTTTTGAAAAATTGCATGTTTTTTTACATCAAACAAAGCTTGAGACTTGTTCAGCATCTCATCCTAAAGGTACCAAGTCATGCATGGTGTGTGTCACGTTAGGAGCCATTTTGTGGCTTTCCTGTGGGATGTTGGAAGTGTTAGATTAATATTAGCATAGAGCATCACTATTGGAACATACCAGACGCCTTTACCTCTGTTCCATCCGAAGAGAATCATTTGATTATTGGCGATTATGGTAGTCGTTTTATGAATTTATGATTTATTTTCATGTAAAGAATGTATCGATAGCAGCATGTAAAATATAAGCTTTAAGTCAGTGTATTTGCACATATTTTTAAGGTAGCCCACTGGACCAGAGATTGTTAACATGCTGAAGAGGTAGGCACTGCAGTCATTTCCCCAAAGACAAAGGAAAATAAGAAATATTTATAGCTTGATAGTAAATCAATATACATTTCTCACTGATTATGTCGGGAAATAAGAGCATTAAACCAATTGCTTAGCATGACTGTGGCTCACACCTTTAGTTGTGAGCATGAAAATAACATAAGGGATGAAACATCATTTGTTCAACAGAACATTTCTGTGGACACTTCAGACATAAATCCTGTATTAAGACTGTTAACTTCTGAATTGTTGCTTTGTCCTTTCAAGTTGAAAGAAGCACATTTTCTTATTGGCTGAGGAGTATTAACACTGCTTTTGTTACATGGGCTGAGAGCAAAGAAAACCCTGCTTGAGGCAATTATACTGCTGATTGCCGGAGCTGACACTTGCTGAATGCTTTTGCTACTTTGACTGTCTCTTGCATGAGGAAGCATGATGGTCTCAGGAATTCATTCATCTAGTCCTTGTCAATGATCCATAAACCCCTGCAGGAAAATACATTGCCAACTCCATCCTGATCTCTAAGCTGAACTGAGTTGGCACTGGTATTAATAGATATTTGCTTTAACCTTGTCTGAACTTGCTTTGCAAGCATAAGGAGGCCAGCTAAGTAAGCATTTTATGAGATCGTTTTCATTGCCACCATAGTAGAGATTTGAGCAATAATGAGAGCTGCTACCACAGCCATGCACAGCAGATAGCACATGTTTCAAGGCAGGAACAGTGAAGTTAGCATTCCCACTATAGCTGCTCATGTAGAAATAAGGAATTCTTGATGCTGGTATATACAAAAGGACATAAAGTACCAGAGTAACTCAGCAGGTCAGGCAGCATTTCTGGAGAACATGGATAAATGACATTTCAGGTCGGGACCCTCCTTAAGAATCCAAGAAGATCTGAAGCAGGGTCCCGACCTGAAACATCATCTATCCATGTTCTCCAGAGATGCTGCCTGACCCACTAAGTTATTCCGGCACTTTGTATCCATAAGTGCATATGTGCTTTTTGTTAAAAAGTCTCTTGGATGTCCGTGCTCAGTTTTTATTCATTCTTCATAAAGAGACCTTGCTGGATCCGAATCTCCACGTGGTGAAGCAGGCATGGTTCCATGCATAGCAATTCTGTAAACTTGGCCAGGCCAGTCAACCACATTTCTGTTTCTCACTTGTGTTTTATGATTTACCTTATGGTCCCCGTATATCTCTAACTGCATCCTCCACCATGTACATCACAGTGAAGAACAGCAGATTTAAAGCTGTTTCAAAGAGTGCTTTGACCATTCATTTACCTGGTGGGGGTGTGAAGGAACGGCATTGCATTGCTCAATTTACGAAGACAAACAGCAGGCTGTCAGAACTTAATCTACAATTTTGGGGATCTACTCTAGATTTTGCAAGTCGCGTTGTCAGCTGTTTTCTGGCGGACAAAGGCATCTCCCACTTCTTTTTGGCAAAAATTTTAATATTTAGATATTTGTTTTAAATTGGGCAATTTAAGTACCAGACTACAATATGCTCTGATACTGGTAGCATATACTTTCATATTTCTCACAAGGCAAATTTCCTGTAGTAGATGTTGCAGCCACAATTCCTGAAATGAGGAAACTCGAAGAATATTTACTGAGATTAGCTGCAACATATTTTGAAGGGTGCAATTATATTGCAAAGAAAATGGCAGAATGTTACTGTACCACTGGGATTCAGCTGTGCGAAATTACTTGACACACTTATAATGAAGGATGGCTGTAAGTATGCTGGTGCTGCTCTCACTCTACATTGCATTTCAATAGACAATAGACAATAGGTGCAGGAGGACGCCATTCGGCCCTTCGAGCCAGCACCGCCATTCAATGTCATCTTTGCTGATCATTCTCAATCAGTACCCCGTTCCTGCCTTCTCCCCATACCCCCTGACTCCGCTATCCTTAAGAGCTCTATCTAGCTCTCTCTTGAATGCATTCAGAGAATTGGCCCCCACTGCCTTCTGAGGCAGAGAATTCCACAGATTCACAACTCTCTGACTGAAAATGTTTTTCCTCATCTCAGTTCTAAATGGCCTACCCCTTATTCTTAAACTGTGGCCCCTTGTTCTGGACTCCCCCAACATTGGGAACATGTTTCCTGCCTCTAACGTGTCCAACCCCTTAATAATCTTATACATTTCGATAAGATCTCTTCTCATCCTTCTAAATTCCTGTCTGTACAAGTCTAGTCGCTCCAGTCTTTCAACATATGACAGTCCCGCCATTCCGGGAATTAACCTAGTAAACCTACGCTGCACGCCCTCAATAGCAATAATATCCTTCCTCAAATTTGGAGACCAAAACTGCACACAGTACTCCAGGTGTGGTCTCACTAGGGCCCTGTACAACTGCAGAAGGACCTCTTTGCTCCTATACTCAACTCCTCTTGTTATGAAGGCCAACATTCCATTGGCTTTCTTCACTGCCTGCTGTACCTGCATGCTTCCTTTCAGTGACTGATGCACTAGGACACCCAGATCTCGTTGTATGTCCCCTTTTCCTAACTTGACACCATTCAGATAATACTCTGGCTTCCTATGCTTACCACCAAAGTGGATAACCTCACACTTATCCACATTAAACTGCATCTGCCATGCATCCGCCCACTCACACAACCTGTCCAGGTTACCCTGCATTTCAATTGTTGCCTGGTCATCCTATTAATGGGATTAAGGCTGCATTCTCTTAGTCTTCCAACACGCACTTTTGCAATCTCTCGCTTAATATTATTTTATCTTGCAAGTAGAGGTCATGAGAGATTACAGAGCTGAAAGCACGAGCATCACCTAAGGAAGGAATAGTTTGTTTAACTTTTGCAAAGTTATGTGGATATGGCCACATCAATGGTAACAAAACAGATCACTTGCTTGATATCTTCCAGTGCACATATGACGTCAAAACTTAATGATTCTTGCACAAAATAGTGCTGACATTCAAAACTCCAATTAATAAGTCCAAAACAATTTTTCTTGAGGGGGTATTTCAGCCAGTCATAATTTATCGATTCGGGAGAATGCTACATTTTGCTGCTGCGTCATCCAATTCCTTCTTAAATTATCCCACAAATTATTACTCAATTGCTATAAATGTCAATCCACCAATTTTGTGACTTTCGTGCAACATTATGAATGAGTAAGTGAAGAATCTTAATAATTTCTAAAATGTCTTTAACTGGATGGTTTGTGGCTCCTTGTCTAACAATTAATATTTTGGATTTGCATTGGATATTGCCCATTCTTAATGCCAAATTTCACTAAAGTAGAGATGTTCACCACTTTAAAGTTCATCTTTAGGATGGTTTGCATCTTTTTTGCTTCATTAAGATGCTACCATGGAGATGGAGGGAAAAGGGTGCTTTGCAATGGGATTGGAAAGCCCCTGCAAGATTATTTGGCCAAATGCCTTGACTGTGCTGCCAAATATAAGATCACGATTGGGCCCAGCATCTTGTATGGAGGGTATATAAAGCAGAGATGTTATAATCTATATCAAGGATGCCTGTGATGAAGGATGCAGCACACAGAAATAAATGTGGTAAAAACAATAATTTTTCAGCAGGGGCACAAATCTGTGTATGAATGCCGACTTGCTGTGGAGTTTGTTAAACTTTAGGGCTGTGATTCAAAAATTAAGACAGCAAGTTGTAAATTTTGGGTACAATTTTTTGTGTGTTAGAATGGCACAAATAAATGATGATGTCATCACACATGCAATTGATGCTTGTATAATGGCCGTTTCCACTGGAAATTAGCTCAAATTATCCAAATGCCCAAGAAGAGTAAAGTGACATGCCTCAATGACCACCCACCATGGTAGTGCCCACACTACCCACACGACATACATCCATGGTGATGAAGTGCTTTGAGTGGTTGGTTATGGCGCATATCAGTTCCTGTCTTGGTAAGGAACTTGACCCACTGCAATTCATCTACCTCCATAACAGAGGGGGTGTGATCTGGCTGGCTCTCCACTTTGTGCTGGATTTTTTAGACAAGAAGAACACATATGTCAGACTATGTGTAGGAAGGAACTGAAGATGCTGGTTTACACTGAAGATAGAAACAAAATGCTGGAGTAACTTAGCGGGTCAGGCAGCATCTCTGGAGACATTAGGTAACGTTTCGGATCAAGACCCTTCTTCAGATTGAGAATCAGGGGAGAGGGAATCTAGAGGTATGCAAAAGGTACAAAGAACAAGTGAATGACGGTTGTTCATGGACTACAGCTCGGCATTTAAGATCATTAGTCCATTAAACATCATTAGCTTCAGAGAACTGGGTCGCTGCTCATCGCTGTATAATTGGATCCTATTAGTACGAATTGACAGCAATACTCCTTCCTTGATAACCATCAACACAGGACCACCTCGTGTGCTGTCATCTGCTCTAATTTCACTCTCCCCATAATTGTATAGCTCCAATGTCATCTTTATTAAGATGACCAACAATACCACCATTGTTGGAGGAACAATGGGTAACAGTGAGTCAGAGGGCCAGAGGGAGATTGATAATCTGATCGAATGGTGCCATAGCAACAATCTTGCTCGCAATGTTAGCAAGATCAAGGAGCTGAGTATGGATTTCAGGAAAGAAAAGCCAGAGATTCATGACCCTACCCTCATTGATGTGATGGTGATGGAGAGAGTCAATAACTTGAAGTTCCTGGGCCCAGCATGTTGATGTAATCACAAAGAAAGCTCATCAATGCCTCTAAAAGATTGAGGAGATTTGGTATGTCGCCAAATACCCTGTCAAACGTCTGCATGTGTACGGTAGAGAGCATACTGACTGGTTGCAATACAGCCTGGTTCGACAAATTGAATGCCCAGGAATGAAGAAAGATGTGCAGAGTAGTAGACACTGCTCGATTCATCACAGATACTGACCTCCCTGCCATTGAAGGGACGTACAAGAGCCGCTGCCTCAAAAGACACCATCCAGGCCACGCTCTCATCATGCTACTACCTTCGGGAAGAAGGAACAGGAGCCTGAAGTCCATGACCATCAGGTTCAAGAATAGCTTCTTCCCAGCAACCATCAGGCTCTTGAACACTACACAACTCTGATCATGACCTCAGTAACTATAATCTTCCAAAAAAGGCCTGTTTCCGGCTGTATATATATGATATGATATGATATGCCCTTCGTATTTGGTTGCACTGTGGACTTTGAGTTTGCGTAATTACGGTCTGGCACCAAGTATTATTGATTACTAATTTATTGTACTATTGATTAATATATATTTATTCAAGTGTAATGTGTTAACAGGTCTGTTAAGCGCAGCAGGTAATAATTTAATTGTTCCATTGCCAGTATGTGTGACAATTGAACACACTTGACTCTTGAAATGTATTAGAACATGCACAAAACATTATTTATGCATATAAAATAAGCACCATGCACTCCATTGACAATCTTTCATAATCTATTTTAGAATGTTCTGCAACAGTGCATATGGCAATCCTTTTCCCAGACTAAAATATTTAAGCCATTGCAATTTCCTCACAATTCCAACCTACAACTCACAGTTGTGCTCTGTCTACACTCCACCAACTTACAACTAGAAAGGGCACACAATTTGAACTTGAATCTAAGCAAAGCTTGGTGGAATTCGATCCTTTAGGCATTTAGCAACAGTTATTTTTCCATGAATGTCACAAAACGTCTTTTTAAAATGGAGGTTGTTTCTTTGTGTAACTTTTTGTGCCTTCTGCCTTTCTTATTAGTTTGCCCAACCTCATTCCGTTGTGCAACACTTGTATCCAAATCCATTGATTTTGCAGATCTCTATCGCTGCACAATGATGCAACTGGTAGACCTGCTAACTCACAACTTCAATGACCCAAGTTCAATGCTGATTTCCAATGTTGTCCGTGTGGAGTTTGCTCGTCCTCCTTATGACTGCTGGGGTTTGCTCTGGCTTCCTCACACATCTCAAAACATTTATGGATTGGTAGGTTAAATTGCACATGGCCTGTCTTTAATGAATGGTAGAATCACTGAGGTAATTGATAGGAATGTGCAGTTAGGATAGAATTAGTGTAAAGATAGGTGCTTGATTATTGGCATGGTCAAAATTAGCTGACATAACTGTTTCTGTACTGTGGATCTCTATTTTCAATAATTCCTAATAATTTATTCCTGTTTAATTCAGTCTATGATAATTCCTGTACTTCAATAAAATTATAGTTTCAAGCACGTTAGTTGATAAGCAGCTTGGTCATCTTTTTGCCCATCTATTAAACACGGATTTTAATTGGAAAATCAAAGCAGACCTCATAATGTTCTTTTTACAACAGTGCCAGCTTTTAATTTTCTTATACAGCATATTTAGCTTTTATTTATGTGCACCCCTTATTTCCTTGTCTCTTCCATTTATCTCCTTCGTTGACCTTTTTGTGCACCCTGTAGAAATTCCATTCAATCTTTTCTGTTCTCTGATTGTTTTCCTATTTTTACTTCACAATTAACTGAACAGTTCCAAATGGAGTCATCTTCTATTGTACCCAATTTGCTCCCGGGGAATGATCTTTGGCATGTCTGATTTCTTTAATTCTAAAATTAACCTTCCTGGAATGCAACCACTCCATTCGAGCAGGTTGATGCCTTGAGGGCCTATGTTTCTCTCAGTGATACAGTGATAAAAATACTTTCCTGACTGATGTGACAGAAAGAGGAGATTTAGGTCATCCTCATACTTACTTGTAAGGGGACAAATAATAATCCTTAAAGCTAATCTTATTTGCTTTTCAAAATCACTATCATCCTGATTATATATTTTTATGACGTATGAGTAGCAGAAGTCTCCATTCATCTTTGAAACACTTTCATTCCAAATCTATTGTACTATGTACTTCTGAAATTTTACCCTCTCTACAATTTACATTCCTGCTCCATTCACTAATGTCTTGAATCAGTACTATTTAGACTCTGGCCTTTGAGGTGGCTCTACCTCTGTACTATCTCCTCCAAAATTGTCATATTCCACTGCCAATTTCACATCCATTTTAAAGTGGCTGAAAAGTGCCTCTTGCAGTTCTAGCTGAGAACATTGGAGTTAGAGAATCTAATTTATGCCTTGCTGTGGCAATACTAAAGCACCTAGTCAAAAGAGAAAGCTTCAGCTCTATGCTTAACAATGGCCACAAGCCAAAAATATCTTTTTGTCGGAGCGCAGATGGTAATTTGCATAGTTTTTTTTCAGTTATTGGGTAAAGATTTTGCCTCTTTAACTCTGTAATCTCTGCTTCCCTCCTGAGCTCATGATTAGGATTAGAGTTCAATCCTAGGGTTCAATCCTAAACTCACCTCCCACTTTCCCAGCTAATTATTCACACCCTACCATTGCAGGTTGAAAACGGAGTCCTTTCTGTTCAGTTGTAAAGGATTGTTTATTGTTAGCTGCTGTTGTTAGTCTCCAAAGGTTTCACTCTGCAATCTACAGGTGAGAGTTTTGCTACAAATGCCATCCTTTAACTACACTCACCATGCTTGATGGAGTTTACTTATCACGTGGCTTCTACCTCTGCGTGATCACTGGCAAATATCAAGAAGTCATGATTTCAGGAACATGAGCATGACCATCACCACACTGCATAGTAAATCGGCATGTCAACCCACTGAGTATCCACCATGGTCTTATTAATTGCAAGTTGTTCAATGCCCAGGGGTCAGGGTTAATAACATAATCCATGATTTACAGTGTTGCTCAATGTTTGTAGCTATTAAATTGAATTGCTCCTCCTTTAATCTACTATTAAAAATATTGGATGTGACATTGGAAGAAAATTTAACAATTGTTAACAATTATTTATCATCTTCATGTTACATGCATGACCTCATACAGCAGTCTGACAAGACCCATGTCAGAGTCAGGCTGCATGATATATAACTCCTCTTTCAAGCTTTATTGGAGTTTTTTATTGCAGTCCCAGGTTCTTAGTACACAAAGTGCTGGAGTAACTCAGCAGGTCAGGCAGCATCAAGTAATACCTCTTCTCATGCCCCCCATCAAAGTGTATACTTATTTCTCCAACTATCTCCCATCACCCCAACCACCCGGATCCTTTTCACTCCTTTATTTACTCATTTCCTATTCCAGAGACCCCATTTCCCCTTTATCCCCCTCTACTCCCCTATGCCCATCTACCCCATCCCTCCCTCCAATTTTAAATTTCTCTCCTTATCTCACACCCTTTTGTCACCTTTGCCTTTGTCACTATACCCTCCCATCTGCCAATCCAACCCCCGTGACATGTACCCACGCATCAATGGCTGGGCTGAACTGCCCCCACCTCTCTTTTCCCACGTTCTCCCCTCTATTCCAATCAGCCTGAAGAAGGGTCCTGACCCGAAATGTCACCTGTCCATTCCCTCCACAGATGCCGCCTGAACCGCTGACTTCCTGCATCACGTTGTGTTTTCCCCACCTTGTTTTAGACAGGTGTCTTGATATCACAGAAATCTTCATGGTCCCCTGAAAACATTCCCACAAAATATAGTCATTTCATGGCACTGTGAGTGGAAAAAATTCTAGCTGAACCTGTATCAACCAGCACTCTTATTTCAAGTGCAGAAATCTTCTCTGCCATCCAGTCAGCTTTGCATAAGCATGACACCTTTTCTTTTCCCCTCTCCTCAGTCAGTGACAGCATAGACACCCACTCTATGGATGGGTAGAGGAGATTGTCTGAGATGATTTGTGGAAATGGCATGGAAGAGCAGGAGACACAAGATGCTAAGTCTGAAATGCAGGAAGAAAAAATACATCACAACAAAATGAACATTTTTTTTAAGAAGCAGATTTTGGAAATCTAAAACAAAAATAAAAAACTGATGTAAATACTCAGCAGATCCAGTGCATCAATGGGAGAAGTTTCAGGTCAATATCCCTTCATCTGACCCGTTGAGTATTTAAGAAATCTGGGAAGCCATATTTCATGGATCTACTATGTAACAGAAGCACATGGCTGAGGGTTGAAGTGTACAAGAATCAACCACATTTGTGGCTCTAGAGTCTCACACTGGCCAGAGTTTGTAAAGGTAGTAAATTTCATTCTCTGAAAGACAGTAGTGAACGCGATGAGTTTTAATGAAAATCTAGTTACCATTTGTGATGCTGTGATGAAGATAACATAATTTATTGGCTTATTTGAGTATTGCAGTGATGAAGGTAGTTAGGTGGATTTTTGTTCTTATTAATGCTAAGATATGGTTAATTTTGCTTCCAATGTCAACAGAAACAATTTGATGTGGAGATCAACAAACATTTGTTACTGCATTACATGTTTAGTGCATACAAGAGAGGCAGAAGTCTACCCTGCTGATTTTTTTATGATCATTGCTTTGTCTGCCCATCCAAATGCTTTGAAAAGATCCTTTTGGAACTATTTTAAATATAATGTGCTTTCCAAGCACATTATCTGTAATTTATCCCCTAAATATTGCAAAACACTTGGAAGCTAAGTATCGCTGTGTCTCACCAATTTTCTTTGTTGTTATGGATGACGATTGGTATTTTAATTTCAATTGCAAATCACAAGTGCAGTTTATAGTATTACCACACTATGCAGCAAATTGGGGAACAAAGTAAGAATCGCATCTCATGGGTACACTGAGTGTATACAGAATTGACAGCTGAAGACTGCAAAATCTTGTGCAGCACTAATTTGACACCAACTGTGCCAAATTGGGTTGCAACAATCCAGGCAATGCCATGTATTTATCATGCGTAATGGAAACGGTTATCAGAAGTGATCAGTGCATATTTTTCAACACAGCTGTCACTTCTTTTGCTTAATTTTATATTTTTGTTCTCATAGATTCTAAAAGTTATAGTTCATTTGTTCCATTTGATGTAATACACAACCTACTGAAGGAACTAAGCCAGTCGAGCAGCATCTGTGGGTGGAAAGGAATAGTTGATGTTTTGGGTCAAAACCAAGAGTCACCAATTTAGCTCTGCCCAAGACCGTGAGAAATTGTAGAATTGTCGATGTAACCCAGTTCATCACACATACTACACTTCCCACCATGTTCTCCATCTACACTTCATGCTGCCTTGAAAAGCAGCCAACATAATCAAAGACATGTCCCATCCTGGTCATTCCTTCCTTTCCTGTCTGGCAGAAGGTACAGAAGCTTGAAAGTGCCATCAACCACCAGACCTGGGGGCAGTTATTCACAAAATGCTGGAGTAACTCAGCAGGTCAGGCAGCATCTCAGGAGAGAAGGAATGGGTGACGTTTCGGGTCGAGACCCTTCTTCAGACCTGGGGGCAGCTTCTTCCCATTTGTTATCAGGCTTCTAAACAATCCTTCCATAAGCTTTGGTACTGTTTGATTTGCTTCTACCCCATTGAGGACATTGGACTTTGGAACTGATGCATCACAATGAGCTACAGTGCTGAAAACTATATTCTGCGCTCTGTATCTTCCCCTTTGCTCTGTCTATTTCACTTGAGTTTGAACTGATTGTACCGATGTATGGTATATCTGATCTGTTAGGACAGCATGCAAAACAAAGCTTATTGTTAAACCTTGGATAATAATAAACCTACATTGGACAATAATAAACCCACCCTGCATTAGGACCCCTCCAGGAAATTGTTTGTGGCTCCAGGTTTTAACCTCTGCAGTCTCTATGATGTGTTTGAAAAAAGATTGGTAATTAACGCATTGCAAGTAGGTTGGGCTGCAAAGGTTGTGGTCATTGCACAGCTCCGGGCACTCACACTGTTCCAGCTCTCAACAGGAAAAATGTTTAAACAGAATATACTCTCCAAATCGGGAAGCATCCATGGAGATGAGGAAAAAAATAATAATTCTGACAAGGCAGGGGGAGTGGTAAATGTTCAACAGAACTCAAAATCGTTACAGTATGATTTAGCAAGCATAGAAGCTAAGAAAGAGGGAAAGGACAGGAAGGTTAAAAGGAAAAGGTGGTGTTAATTTCGAAGGCAGGTGGAAATAATTGAATACTGGTCTCCAATTGCACCATTGCCCGACCAAATTCAACACTGACTTCTCCCTCTTCCTTAGGTTCTCTTTACATTTTTCTCCACATCATATATCACTCCTGATGGAACATTGACCACAACATCCACAAACGGGATTGGCCAGTAGTTTAACTGCACATTTTGAAAGTGGAAATTCTCCATTATTTATATTTATAGCTTGTAAAGCATTCTGTTGGTAAAAAAAAAAGATTTTTCCAAATAGGCCTTTGTGGCTGTTTTGTCAGTTTTATCAGGTGCTAGACAGCCCGTGGACCCGTTGGGTCCCGTTGTTACTAAAGGTGCTTTAGTAACATGTCAGTTTCTTTGTTGAACTCGAGAATCAGCCAGATCCCCCTCCACTGCAATGCACAGGTAGATCCCACTCAGATTATACTCAAATAACCCTTGCATTTGAACCACAACCCCAATCGGCTCCAAACTGCTCCTGCATTGGTCTAGCACCCTCCCCTTCCCCCACTCCAAAAACGCACAGCAAGATCCCGGGTATATCCGAGGCTGTAGCGGCCGGGGAGTCTCCCCCGGTGCCGAGGGCGGGCGAGGGGAGAGAGGAAAGGGGAGAGGGAGCCACTCACCCTGGTCCCGGGTGGCCATTGCAGTAGCCAGCAGCAGGAGAGCAGCCGCAAGGCGGTCGGTATCCCATGTTTGTCCTGCCGGCGGCCATCAGGGTGGCATCGGCTGGTTTGTCTGCTATAACCGAAATCCATCATAAAGGGGTCCGTTCAAAAAGAGATTCTACTTTACTGATCTTCAGAGACCCACGTGTAGAACTGTGGTGTCTGCTGCAAGGATAATGTCATACAATCTCTGGGTTGCATATGCAATGATAGCTACAGTCATTTGCAAATTGACTCAGGTTTCTAACTGTTATGATGCAGTGCACAGTGGCACAGCAGGCGGCTCTTCCATTAACTGCCTCCATTCATATGTAATGTTCCACTTCCATCATGTATCGAAACCTCCATCAATTACTAGGTATAATGATGATAATGTTCCGACCTTGGAGAGTTGTGTCAAAATAAATCACATTTTTATTCATGTCACTGCAAACAAGTTTCTAATCATTCAAACGTAAACTCCATCCCCATCAGAAAATCTTTATTAATATTTCAATTGCAGCAAATTCCAGCATCTGTTTCAGTAATTCTGAACTACTGGCCAGATTTCTTTTGCCATGATAATAATTACATTTTAATTCCAGGTTCAACATGCTATTGCACATCTTTACCATTTGGTTTGTAATTTACTTTTTTAAATAGTTTAGACTTCAAGATCCACAGGGCCTTGCTACAAGAGAATGAGTGTGACAAAATTGAAACCCTTATTTTTGTTCTGTCAATCCAAACTGCTCATGCTGTGATTTTGGGAATTGGAAATATTTCAGTCCAATTTCCCCATCCAAGGCAGAGCAGTAGAATGCTGTCAAATCTGGGATATGTCACATTTTGTTTTGTCTTTGCCTTCCACTTGCGATTGCTCAGTGCTCAAGATAATCAAAATATTTAAAAGCAAACAAGATCAATTGCCATTTTCTAATATGCGCTTGGGACTTGTGCCAAGTCTTAAATGCTGTGAGTTTCACAAATTCATTTCATGAGTGCAGACGGAAAAATTATTGTGATACTTTGCGAGCCTCCATATATTGCAGTTTGAAATATAAGGGTAGACAAACAACTTGCCTTGTTGTTAATAAATGAAACAGTATCCCTGGACTGCTAAGGAGTTCACGGTTCATTAATTTGCCATTTTTCCTCCCATGTTCCTTTTTTTAAAGATAGACTCATATTGACATTTGCAATTTGTTTCTTTTTCTTACAGGCATTGACTTGAAAGCGGAAATGGAAGTGGAGAAAAACACTTATCTGGATGGTGCAAAGTGCACCTTGAAGATCTGAAACGACGGGACTACGATCCAACTGCAGGATGGTTACCTGGCTATATATGTCTCCTGTGGATTGCTAGCAGAATAGCAGCTAGTGTACGAAGGGAAGAAGCTCTCACCCCATGAGCTTTGGATTTATTACTGGTATAGAACAACACTGAGAGTTTTTGGAGCTCGCCCTGGTGATGACATCGTGTACAATGCTTCTTTACTCAAGATGGAGTTGCCCTGCATCGCTTTTGCGACGTGTACCCACCATTTGCTTAAACATAGACTGCAGTGCTGCCCTCTGGATATTTAGCTTTGCCATCAGGGTGATAGTGTTGGAAGGCCAGATCAATTACCCCACTGTGAATACGCATTATGGAAAACTGCGGGGAATTCGAATCCCCTTGCCGAGTGAGATTCTGGGGCCCGTGGATCAGTACCTGGGAGTTCCATACGCCGCTGCTCCTATTGGGGAGAAACGGTTTCAACCACCAGAACCTCCACCTTCCTGGTCTGGGATACACAACGTTACCCACTTTGCCCCCGTCTGCCCACAGAACATCCATGGCGTGGTACCGGAAATCATGTTACCTATCTGGTTCACGGCAAATTTGGATATAGTTGCAACTTACATCCAGGATCAAAACGAAGACTGCTTGTATCTAAACATCTTTGTCCCCACAGAGGATGGTGAGTCAGTGGGGGACAAACCAATGCTTCTTTTGCCCGGTTCTTTGTTGTTGTTTTGTCTGTGTGTTGCTATTTAGCATGAACTGGTTCCCTGTTACCTATTCCCAAGTCCCCTTCCTGCATGCAGGTGTCATGTGGCTCATGTTGGGCTTCTCCTTGCCTTGACCTTTCCATTTCTTACTATCTCTGGCACTGTTATGGTTCCTCTTTTGTTTCTTTGGCACAGTTTGACAGCCATAAGCTAATTGTCACTGCAGAAAATCCGAAGCCAGGTGCATTGCCCGCAGGATTAGTCCTCAGAGTTTGGGATTCACACTGTAATACAGTATATGAGGGTACAAGTGGGAGGGAAGGTTTATGAAGGGGGATTGCAGAAATATTCTCCCAGGACATGATTGGATTGTGACTGAATGTTTGATGCAAGATCACTCCCAAATCCAAAGGACTAGACAATCATTTGGCCTTTACTTGAGACTTTAATTGACTCCTTTGGCTTTACAGTATAATGTGAAGGGGGCAGATGGTTCATTAACTAAGACCCTAAGACAATTACCCAAGAATAATAACAGATTATCATCAATCAATACGAATTACCCAAGATTTAGCATCAACTATCCATAAATTGCTGTGAGTATACTATGATCGATGCCAATTAGTCAGATCATTGGATCTAACCCAGTAGTGGATTTGATATTGTAAACATTTTCAGCAAAAATGTTTTGGACTCATTACTAAATAAATGCTGAGGAACAGACCCCACTATTGCTAGGGCTGTTCTCCCAAACACAACTGTCAACTTTGTAATGTATTAAGTTGGAGTAACTTGTCACTCATAGGTCACACAATGGATTGGCATTGGTCCACCTTGCTAATGCTTTCTACTAATCAGCACCATTGGAGTGCTTTTCAGGGTTGTTAAACTCATCCAAGTCCACTTTAACTCCAGACTCAGAAAACTTCTAGTGCATCTGCATAATATTTTCATTTCTCATACAAATCATCTCAGCAATACCTGATCGATGTGTCAACTTGTGCTTGAACATTTTACCACCTTTTTCAGAACGTCAAAAACTCCATTCAGATTCCATCCAAGGCTATTAATTTCAGGGATAAGGTTGGATTGACAGATAAGTTATCATTAATTACCATTGAAACGATTATTTAGTTGATAGGTTGTATGCTTCAGGTTTTTATTGAGAGTGGATATGTGCCAAAGACCAAAGGATGGGGGGAACTAAAAGAATATCCCTGATAGGATGTATGGTATATCACAAATTTTAAGGAAGATCACTAACTTAGGAAATCACAGTGCCCTCCATAATGTTTGGAACAAAGATCCATCGTTTATTTATTTGCCTCTGTACTCCACAATTTGAGATTTGTAATAGGAAAAATCACATGTGGTTAAAGTGCACTTTGTCAGATTTTAATGAAGGCCATTTTAATACATTTTGGTTTCACCATGTAAAAATTACAGCAGTGTTTATACGTAGTCCCCCCATTTCAGGGCACCATATAGTTTGGGACACAGCAATGTCATGTAAATGAAAGTAGTCATGTTTAGTATTTTGTTGCATATCCTTTGCATGCAATGACTGCTTGAAGTCTGTGATTCATGGACATCACCAGTTGCGTCTCTGGTGATGCTCTGCCAGGCCTGTATTGCAGTCATCTTTGGCTTATGCTTGTGTAGGGGGCTAGTCCCCTTCAGTTTTCTCTTCAGCAGATAAAAGGCATGCTCAATTAGATTCAGATCAGATGATTGACTTCGCCACTCAAGAATTGACCATTTTTTAGCTTTGAAAAACTCCTTTGTTGCTTTAGCGGTATGTTTGAGATCATAGTCTTGCTGTAGAATGAATTGCCGGCCAATGTGTTTTGAGGCATTTGTTTGAACTTGAGCAGATAGGATGTGTCTATACACTTCAGAATTCATTATGCTATTACCATCAGCAATTGTATCATCAATGAAGATAAGTGAGCCAGTACCTTCAGCAGCCGTACATGCCCAGGCCATAACACCCCCACCACCGTGTTTCACAGATGAGGTGGTATGCTTTAGATCTTGGGCAGTTCTTTCTCTCCTCCATACTTTGCTCTTGCCATCACTCTGATATAAATTAATCTTGTCTCATCTGTCCACAAGACCTTTTTTCCAGAACTGTGGTTGCTGTTTTAAGTACTTCTTGGCAAACTGTACCCTGGCCATCCTATTTTTGCAGCTAACCAGTGGTTTGCATCTTGCAGTGTAGCCTCTGTATTTCTGTTCATGAAGTCTTCTGCAGACAGTGACAAATCCACACCTGACTCCTGATGAGTGTTTCTGATCTGTCGGACAGGTGTTTGGGGATTTTTCTTTATTATAGAGAGAATTCTTCTGTCATCAGCTGTGGAGATGTTCCTTGGCCTGCCAGTCCCTTTGCGATTAGTAAGCTCACTCTCTTTCTTCTTATTGATGTTCCAAACAGTTGATTTCGGTAAGGTTTGGCTGAAGTCTCTAACAGTTTTATTCTTGTTTCTCAGTCTCATAATGGCTTCTTTGACTTTCATTGGCACAACTTTGGTCATCATGTTGATAAACAGCAATAAAAGTTTCCAAAGGTGATGGAAAGACTGGAGGAAAGACTAGGTGCTGAGAGCCCTCTTAAACCTGCATGAAGGAGGCAATTAAACACACCTGAGCAATTACAAACACCTGTGAAGCCATGTGTCCCAAACATTATAGTGCCCTGAAATGGGGGGACATTGTGTAAACACAGCTGTAATCTCTATATGGTGAAACCAAAATATATAAAATCTGACAATGTGCACTTTAACCACATGTGATTTTTCTATTACAAATCTCAAATTGTGGAGTACAGAGGCAAATAAATGAATGATGGGTCTTTGTCCCAAACATTATGTAGGGCACTGTACACTCTAATATCTGTAGTATGGAAAATTTCAGAATCCTTATGTCTAAAATTGCAAAATAATATAATGGAAAAATGTTTATAATCAACCAGCCTGTATTTCAGAAAAGGAGTCTGACTCTAAAAACCAAGAATAATTTTTGGGGATGAATTAACTTTTCAATAATGTGAGAAATTTGTGTGGATTTCCTGAAAGCCTTTAGCAACAACCACTTAGGGAATATTGGCAATATTGGCAAAGTTTAATAGTGACAATACCTGAATTATTTAAGCATTTTCAATCTAACATAATATCCAAAGGCGTTTGGAGTGAGGAATTAGACAAAGGGTAAACAATTGGATTAAAACTTATTAATAAGCAAACTAATAGAAATAACCAATGTAGGGCAGTTTTTTTTCCAGATGATTTGAAGTGGATTGCAGTGTTCCACACTGTTAAGGACCAACTCTGTTGTTCAACGTGTAGGTCACTGATTTTTTTTAAACTACTACATGATGCTACAATTGTACGAGGTGCATATTCATCCAAAAGTGACTTGGAGTGGGAAATACAGATGTCCTTGCTGCCCCTCTAGCCACCAGTTCTACCCTTGTGTGGTTCTTCAGACAGCAGATAGATCGACAAAGCTGACTCTGACCTGGCTGATGAAGTCCTGTGCAACAGGGCCATCAAGCTGTAAATCAAATGCTAGGACCTTAAAAAGCCACACTGATTGAAGTGCTTTGCTGGATAACTGTGCCATGTCCCAGGCTTGGCAGGCTGTGGAGAAAAAAAAAAGCATAATACTATTTGGGCATTTGTAAATGTTACTGACATTTGCAAACATTCAAAACCTTTAGAAAGGTCACACAATTATTTTTTTTACTTAAAAAAAAATAACTGAAACAAAAACCCAGGAAAGAATGAAAACAAAGCTAAATAAATTTGTAAAGTACTTTAAACATTGTAAATTATCTTAACTCTAACATTGCAGTTATTCCTTTCCATTAAAATGGATGGTTTAGTTTAGCTTAGTTTATTATTGTTATGTGTACGGCAGTACAGTGATAAACTTTTGTTTGAGTACTATCCAGTGAAAGAAAAGACTACATACATGAATACAATCCACAGTGCACAAATAAAGGATAAAGGGTACAACATTTAGTGCAAGATGTAATGTTGAGGTCCCATAAAGTCCGATTAAAGATAGTTCAAAGGTCTCTAATGAGATAAATGGAAGGTCAGTAGTTGCTGGTCTAAATTTGTATGGGTTCAGCATTCAGGTCTCGCAGTGTAATTGCTGAGAAGCTGCAGGAAGGTCGAAGGGCTGCAAAGAAGTCAGGAACATATGCATTAGCACACACACATGCTGGAGCCCTTAAGAGCTTAGAGTTATGAAGCTCATTGCTCATAACTCTATGCAAAATATCAGGGCTGCTTTTGTTTAAAAAATGGAAATTATGGGATAATACAATATAGATATTTAAAACATAGAAGAGATGGGGAGGGATGGTAGAGCTAGAATGAACATTTACCTGGGTTCTCGGAATGGAACAGCCTGTTACCATGTTGTAGAATGGTTGTAGTATGTAACTATCACAATGGAGGCACCTGTAAGGGCTTTACAGGTTCTTTCAATTTGTTTAACTGTTAAAGGACGAAGATTACGCTGGATCGTATTCTTCATTGTCCCTGAGATAATGTACTTGCATAACTGAAATTACAATCTGTCATTGGATAAGATTCACTGCTATTCATACATCAAGGAAGAATCTGCTGTGATACATCTCTTGCAAAATTAGCAACTTCTCTCCCAGTCCAAGCTAACATTTGAAGACCAGCCTCCTGAATTCGTGGAATGGAACTTGTACTGACTTCTGACGAGCTCAGAGAGTAGAAAAGGATGTTAATTGACCAGAATCAATTTTGAGATTTCTAGGCATCATCTTCCTCAGCAAGGCAATCAGTGGCATTTCATTGCCCAGGTAAAAATAATAGTTGCAATCTTGCACAGCTTAGCTCCACATACTGCCACCAACATAACATTTGGCAAGTCAATATATTTGAGAATATCACACAATGTAACCAATGAAGAAGGAAGTATCGCTTTGGTCTTTTAATGTAGTAGTTTCACAAGGCACTTGTAAAGGTTTCATCCATTTGATACTACTTCTAAAGTTGTCATGCTTTTGGAACAGAGCATATCACAAATGTAGATGTCTTGTAAAGAGAAAATAGCCACAGCTGTTCTTACCCAAAGATCTAGATAAGAAAATCTGGTGACAAGAGGAAATCTGAAATAAAAACAAGAAATTGTGTAAATGCTCAGCAGGCCATTATCGTGAGGAAAATTTAAAAGTCAGATTCATTCTACAGAGCTGTTCTTTAGAAGTTCTAAAGGACATTGGGGACTTCTTCTTTAAGTCGAAGAAAATTTGAGAAGTAGGGTCATCTTCTTTGAGGCAGTTTATACCTGAATTTCTCTTTTTTAAATTGTTATTACATTTGATCTACCTCACCATGAGGGGAGAGGGTGATGAAGTGGTGTTATGGTTCTCAGTTTAAATTCTCTCTACACTATGGTCGGAGTGGTACTGGATTGACAGTTCCAGCAGCATGGACCAAGCTGTGCCCTGGGATGGTTGAATATTTCTGCAAACAAAGGTCTCTCAGATGTCTGTGTGTGTGTGCGTGTGCGAGAGTATGAGAGTGTAAGTGTGTGTATGTGAGTGTGCGTGTGGGTGTGTGTGGGAAGGAGGGGTGAGACGGCTGTGATTGCATGCTCCCACTATGTTTGATGGAGCCTCATGTTATTTTGTAGTATTTTATTCATTTTACAGTAAAAAGAATATCGAAGGAATGCACAAGAAAACCCAACAAGAAAATATGTAGAAAAGGAGGTAGGTAGAAACCTGGTATCTGGGGAGGAGCGAGCATGCATTCTCAACGCAAGCAGCAAGCATCGTCATCAAACTGCAATTATCCAAATGGAAACACCAAGAAACTGTCAACATGTGTTGGTGCCTTTTGATGAGAGTTTGATGTATATTACACTGATGTCATGCATTTTGTTCATCAACCTTATCAGCTGAGCATTTGAAGTTATATAACAGGGAACAGCTCTCAACAGGGACAATCAGAGGAACTTACTGGAAACAGCCAGAACATCTCCAGAGAGTGAGAGTGAGACAGTCTGTTGGTCAAAATGGTCAATTTGTGTTTTTTTTATGGATGAATCAATGGAAATACTCATGAATTTTTATTTCCAGTTAATGGTTATTAATGATTTATATAATACCAGCAGTAAGTTGTACTCAGCCTCTCAAACTCTTTCAAGTAATTGAATTACAGCGGCAGAAGAGGAATGCGTGCACCACTACGTAGCTTACTTAGTGCTTCTAAATGGAGATGCATTCTCTGACTCTCTTGATGCAAGGAAAGTTATACACAGTCGGAAATTCATGAGGAAAATAAGATTACATATTCTTAGATATGAAGTAGAGGTATTAAGGCTTTTTTTATGGACTTAAATCCTATGTCTTGAGGGAACCTCATGGACATTGATTCAGGAGCAAAGCCAATTAGGGCTTAAGATTAATTAAGAACTACAGTCTGACACTGATTAATCAATCTGAACTATGTAAATTCTTGCCAGATTTTCGGAATCTGTCGTGCATCACCTGATGTTCTTGGGCAGTTTCTGAAGATAGTAGAAGGCAAGGTCTGTAAATCTCCTTTCCTGTTACCTTATCTGGCACCAGGAGGAGATAAATAACTCCAGTCTCAGCAGCAAAGCATGTGATTGCTGCAGCCTGTGTATAACCACTTCCATTTTCTCTCTCCCACTCACCACCAAGAGATCAAGATGAGAGCCAATTCCACCTTGGCTAGAACGTACATGGCAGACCATGGGAGAACAGTTGCCAGAACAGTGTTGGTGGTAGTTTCATGTCAAAGGCTAGATAACCAAATTTTGGTTATTCTTTCGTTAATCCTATGGGTGTGCGTTGCATCTGTAGTGCAGAGAATAACCCATTTCCCTTCATCAGTAATCTGTGCCAGGAGAAGGTGAGGCATGTATTGCACTAGAAAGAAAGGATAGGAAAATCAAAACACAAAATGATGGAAACACTTGGCAGGTCAAACAGCAATTATAGGGAAGGAAACACAAGCAACATTTCAGTTTTGACAAAGAATCTTAGACCTGAAACAATAAACCTGTTTCTTTTCCACAAATAATGCCTGGGTTATATGCAACACACTCAGCTTTTTAAAATTTCAAATTTCCAGCATCTGCAATTTTTTATTTGACTTTAAGGAAGGTAGAGAAATAGGTGGAAATATTCAGTACTTACATATTTTTTTTCCTTCAGCAATTTCTTTCTCATTGAACCTTTTATTATTGTCCATTAATTAGAAAGATCGACATGTCTCTCTTTCCTCAAATGCTTATTACAATTGCCGTTCGCCTCCATTTCAGGTTCAAATTTCTTTATTCTGGTTTATGCCTCAAGTCAGATGTGGAATTATACTTTTAATGTTGCAACCATGTTGGGTTATCTTGTAAACACAAGATACAGCAGTTGCTGGAATCTGGGGGGAAATACAAAGTGCTGGAGAAACTCAATGAGTCAGACCGTTTCTGGGGAGGGAATGGAGATGTGACGTTTCAGGTCAGGTGCCTTTGGGTCAGATGGGTCCTGACCCAAAATATTTCCTGTCCATTCCCTCCCCAGATGCTGCCTGACCCGCTGAGTTTTTCCAGCAATTTGTGCTTTATTTGTGTTATCTCGTCCAGTCCTCCAAGATCTCCAAAGCATTGACACAGCTAACGCATTTGACCAATTCATTCTGTTCATCTTTTTGTGTGTGACACTTTATTTTTGCACAGATTATACTTTCCTCCACCACCATACTTTATCATCCCAATTCGACTATCTTGTCATTCACACTTTTATATAACCCCCATTATCACCCTCTTCATTCCCACCAATATCATTTCAACATTATGACAGACAAATCTATGTCCTTGAATACATGGGTAAGTTCTTTCTTGGTGGCATTCATCCCATATAAAATCCCATAAATTCAGTATTGCCTCTGATTACCAATTTCAACCACTTCATTTTTATTTTCCCACATTGGTTATTTACAAATTTAAAGATATTAGGAAAATGCCATTTCTTGGCCTTTAACACACACTGAAAAATGTTGTAAATACACCAGGTCAGGGACAACTAGACTAACACACACAGATTGCTCAGTATCTGCAACAAGATATCGATAGGGAATCAGAACTCACCTTTGTTTTTAATTGAATTCAGAATATAGCAGAAGAAAGTATGCCCTGCTATTTACAGCACCTGCTATTATTTAAGTAGTATTATTCAATGCTTGCGAAATATTATCAACCTATACAGAACTTTAGAGATAAATAAAAATAAAACTGCTCAAATTTAACTTTTGGACCATTTCAAACCAGTTGCAGTGATGTTATGCTAAAAGAAACTGCCTTTGAAATGGCTCTGTAAAGTATTGTGTGAACATCAATTATAATCAATACACCTTGGTTTTCACTCTATTGGATATATTTGTGTTTTTTTCCGCGTGGCATCCAGCCTTTGCTCAATACTAAGTTATTTAAGAAAGTGGGTGGAGCATGTTGTCGGTGTTCCAGTGCAGGTGGTAGGTTACCAATTAGTGTTAGCATTTTGGCTGCATAAAGGTCATTCACCTTGACTTTGCTGTACAAAATGAAGTGATGAAAAGAAAATGCATAACTTAAAGAAAATCTAAAGGATTGAACGAGAGGGCAGACTTTGTCAGCAGTGCCATAAATGGACTGGGTGAGGACTGTGAATACATTCCTTTCTGATGGGGATAGGTATACATGTGAGAACCTAAAAGAGGTAAACAAAGGACTGTGTGATAGGTTGGTTCTGAATTCCCACTGAGGATTGATTTTCTTCCCAGAGATCAACACTGTCCATATTTATTTTGTACATTATACATTTTGTGTCATCAAAAAATGATCAGTTATCCCTATCATGGCAGCACTGAAAACATCTCTGTTATCTCTGTCTATCTCTGCTTTGTTGTTATCTTCTCCTAGCTAACAATGATCTATTCTGCATTTTCCTTGATCAACATTGATGTCTCGTTTTCACACCTTACTCTTCCTTATCTCTGTCTCTCCCTCTCCTCTGACTCTCATTCTGAAGAAGGGTCTCGACCCATTCCTTCTATCCAGAGATGCTGCCTGTCCCGCTGAATTACTCTAGCATTTTGTGTCAATCTGAAAATAACTATGTTTATGTACTCCTTGGTCTCTATAAACTAGTGCATAATATAGTTTCTGGGAACGGGGCATTATTGACAATATGAAATGCAGACCTTTGTAATCAACTCTCTAAGCTAATGATCCGTATACCTCTAGCTTCTGGCTGAGGGAAGCATTATCTTTGTTAACTGAGACTGTAGAGAAATATTCAGCTATTTAAAACCTCAAATGCTGGAGATAACCCGTGTTTGCAGATTGCACATGATTACAGAGATTTAGCTTGTATAACCTCGGATACAAAAATAATAATGGACATAACATTTTTATAACTCTCCTGGCAAAGATTTAGAATGCAGAGCTCCTGGGCAGGGCTCCAGTGTTATAGTCCGAGTGCTATCTGCTGTTCACAGATTTACTGAACTCACTTTGATTTCGGGTAATCATCTGAATCATTTGGCAGCGTGCGAGTAACTGCAGTCATATTAATCCCAGAGAGCTACATAATCACTTTTACCTTGAGGATGGATTTGCTAGGAGAGCTATGTTGTAAAGCCACTTTTCCAGTGTAAGTCCAATGGCGTGTATACTGTCCCCTCACTATCAATTGTAGTTAAAGGTATAGACACTGCTTGACTAACCTTGTTTGGATAGTAATAGATCCTAAAAGTATTATTACTTGTCGTAGATGTCCTAGTTGTACCCCTGCCTGAAGTCTGGCTGAGAGTAACATCAAAAGCAAATGCATGAGGATGGCTAACATTAGGAGAATAGGAATTATGCTGCCATTTTGAAAGCAGCATTACAGTGGCAGTGTAAAATAAGACCGTGTTGCAGATGGAAATTATGGCTTATCTTGATCTTCATCTCAGGGTTTGTGTCTAGAGATGATTAGTGACAATCCTTTGTCCTGTTGTACAGATTCTTTGCATGGAAATATTAATAATTTAACGTTTAATATTCAAGGTCAGCAGTAGTTGGATTTGCAAATTTTAATAAAATAATTTGTCACATTCTCTCATGATAAAATATAATGTTGGAGACACAGTAAAAATGCTTTCATTTGATTACATTGGAAGTATTCAGAAAAAATAATCAAATCTGTGTGTAAAAAAAAGATACTTTATTTTATTAAATGACTACATTTTTGAGGGAAACAATTCTTTTTGATAAACGGTCTTCAAATTTTTCACATGAATTTGTCATAAATGCATGAAGAATTTAATGCAGTTGTGTGAAGATACTGTCGCTGTGTGGTGGAGTGATATGATTTGGAAGAATTTGCCAGAGGGACCAAACAATGGTTAAAAAAGCACGGCAAGTGAAGTGAAGGAGTGTTTGCTGACTATTTTATGCTATGATTGTGGGAGGAGATGGTAATGCAATAATGTACACGGCATAGGGGATTCATTGCTTACGCAGCAAACTAACCTCAACAATTTAATCTCACAGAACAGGCATAGCAACCTGAGGCTCATCCAGGGGCACTATAAGGTTTAAAGGTCAGCAGAGAAACAGACTCAGAGACAATCAACCGTGTCCATTGCTTTATCAGTGAAATACATCACTGAACTCTACAATGCCACAGGATTCTTCTGCAATGCGCATGAAGAATATCCCACATATAAGAACATGACTCGCTTTCAATGTTTTTTAAAGCCTTGTTTAACTATTCCAACACTGAGAGTTCTTGATTTAGAACAGAGAACATAGAACATAGAGCAGTACAGCACAGGAACACAATGTACGTGCCGAACATGATGGTAAGTTAAACTGATCTCATCTGCCTGTATATGTTCCATATCCCTCTATTGTCTGCACTTCCATGTGCCTATCTAATACCTCTTAAACACCAGTCTCGTATCTGACTCCACCAGCACTCCTGTCAATGTATTCCAGCCCCACCACTCTGTGTAAAAAAAAGCTTGCCCCGCACATCTTCATTAGACGCTCCCCCTCTCACCTCATTGCTATGGCCTCCAGTGTTGGTCTTTCCCACCTTTGGGGGGAAAGGTTCTGACTGTCTACCCTATCTTTCCCCCTCTCATAACTTTATATCCATCAAGTCTCCCCTCATCCTCCAACGAGAATTGAAGGGAGATCGATAGACTGTTCAAATAGTGCCAGAACAACAACCTTGCTCTCAATGTCAGTAAGACCAAGGAATTGATTGTGGACTTTGGAAGAGGAAGGTCGAGGATCCACAGACCTGTTGTTCATCGATGGGACAATGGTGGAGAGAGTCAAAAGCTTCAAATTCCTGGCCACGCATATCTCTGAAGATCTGTCCTGTTCAGCCATTGCGGCAGAAAATATTATAGTTGGTTGATCTTGCATCTGCACTGTTCTAACACAAACAAAAAGTCTTGACTAATTGAAATTATTGAACTCAGTAATGGGTCCCAAGGTCTAGTGTAGGAGGCCAAAGACTGAGAAAGAAGAATAGGAGAGAGATTAAGATTTAAAATTGGAAGATCACGGTCATTCTTGCGGAAAGAAGAAAGGTATTTTGCAAAATGGTCACCCAGTCTGCCTATGATTTATTTTATCACAGACAATCCCTCTGTTCTTTGCACTTCTATGTTTTCCACAAATTAAACACATTTGCTTCATGATTTTTCCAGTTCTGCTATAGGACCATTGGCTTGAAACATTATTTCTCTTTCCACTGGCACTGGAAACCTACTGAGTGTATACAGCATTCTCTGTATCCCTGCTGGCCTTGATTTGTTCTTTTCATACCTTTTATTCTTTTGTTTTTTGTACCTCCTCATACGTCCAGTTTCCCGCTCCACTGACTCTCAGTCTGAAGAAGGGTCTTGACCCAAAACATCATCTATTCCTTTTCTCCAGAGATGCTGCCTGACCCGTTGAGTTACTCCAGCATTTTGTGGCTATCTTCAGTGTAAACCGGCATCTGCATTTCCTTCCTACGGCATTTTCTGTTTCGGTTTCAGATATCTAGCATCTATAGTTTTCTCTTTCAGTGTTAATTACTCATCACATCTACGACAGTATAATGAATATTTAAGTCTAATCCAGGCTTGTTGATTTTTGGTGACTAATCTGACAGACGTGCATCTGTGTGTGTTGTTGTTGTAGTAGTAATTCTGAATCCTCCTTTCTGGGGCATTGGTGAATACCACCTGTGCACCAGTGTGATTTGTGGGACATTTAAGTGACATTTCAACAATCTGTACAAAATATCCTCTGATCTTAAAAGTAGAAAAAGTTGATCATATCAATTCCTTGCCCCCAATAACCACCACCAGATATTTTACCATATTTCTGCAAGAAAAGCTGACCATAATTCCCTTTCATAATCCCAGTGGAAATATTCCTGAGAGAGGCTGCAAGCTCTGGTTTGCCAAACTGAAACTATAATTTGGGCAATGCTAATGCACACAACCATTGTGAGATAGCAACGGTTATTGTTTTTTTGGACCTATTCCAACGCAATGCATGGCACCTCTAACTCTCACTCATGACTGCGTAATATAATATGCTTTGATTTTAAAACAGATTTACTCACATCTTTATTACTTTTTTGACTGGACAACTAATGAAGTAAACCCTTTCACACACTCTGTCAGTGCCATCTCAATTTCAGGTATGACCATTTGTTCCATGTGTTTCCCCATTTGAATGGCCATTTCCAATATTTTAGGGTGCTGCTTAATGAGAGTGTTGCATGTCAGACAGGTGCCTTTCTTTCCTTTCAGCGGATATGCAGGGTTCCTCCTCAACTATAAAGCAGACAGAGAACTTAATTTATCTTTAAAAATCAATATTCACTTGCTCAGTCTGCCAATCAGTACAATTAAGCACTTTCTACAAAGTAAAACATCTGAAAAGACTATTGAGAATTGAGAGCTCATTATAAAGCAACATCAAGAGGAGAACTAGTGAAAGGTAAATTCCAAAGTTCTTCATACAAAAAATGAATGCATGAAATCGATGACCATAAAAGCCTATAGAACCAAAATCCTTGGAATTTAGATTAGAGATACAGTGTGGAATCAGGCCCTTCGGCCCAACTAGTCTGCGCCGGCCAGCAATCCCTGCACACGAGGGACAAATTACAATTTTTTTGCCAAGCCAATTAACCTACAAATCTGTATGTCTTTGGAATGTGGAAGGAAGCCGGAGCACCTGGAGAGAACCCAAGTGGTCGAGGGGAGGACATACAAACTCCATACAGACAGCACCCGTAGTCAGGATCGAACCCGGGCCTGTGGCACTATAAGGCAGCAATTCTACCGCTGAGTCTCTGTGCCGCTCTGAACAATGTAAGAATTAATTGGAAAGGATGCTGAAGTGGGACAAACACAATAGCATAGAAATGTCAAAGAATAGCAGAGTTCATTGGTGCTGTACATTTAAAATTTGATTTATTTTTGTGGAACACAACACAATTGGAATCATTGTTGCATCAAATCCCTCTATTCTTTATATTCGACTGGTCACTTTTAGTCACAAATCATCCTCGTTTCAGATGTGCATCAAACAGTATTGTTTCTTGTGCAAGATTCTTTTTTGGAGAATTGACCAGAAATGTAATGATATTCTATAAATGTAATGATATTATTCGATAGTTGAACATTCCCAGTCCAGTTTAATAGTGATGCTCCGACCAGGGACCTCTGTCAGATATGATATTATTCAATATATTCTATATAAACATAGCACAAAATGTAAGGAAATTTGTGTTTGGTAGATTATTTCTTTGTTGTAACAATGCTTCTTGGCAATAAATCTTATACCGTTGGAAAGCCTGTTTATTTCCCTTTTAAATGGTGCCACATTTGTAAGGAACATGCATTTGTGGGATGAGCAGCAGAGCTGATTATGTGGGTTGCGCCCATGAAAAATCTGCCAAATCTTCTCTGCCAATGCCAAACAGCTTATTCTGCCATTGACTCTTGATCGGTGTTGTTTGGTGGATTGGATGATTGAAGTCTGAAGAAACAAGACATATTGGCAATTTAACAATTTATTCATTTAATAAACAGGAGCCTCAGTTGGATGAACCATACACAGCCACAACAGCCTGGCACCTCCTCCTCATGCTGGTTACCAGCCTGGTCACACACTGTTGTGGGATGGCATCCCATTCTTCAACCAGCATTTGTCGCAAGTCAGCCAACGTGGTTGTGTTGGTCACTCTGGCACGAACAGCACGCCCAAGCTGATCCCACAAGTGTTCAATGGGGTTGAGGTCAGGACTGCTGGCAGGCCATTCCATCCTCTCCACTCCCAAATTCTGGAGGTAGTCTCTGAGAAACCCTGCTCTGTGGGGGCGAGCATTGTCATCTTGGAGGATAGAGTTCGATCCCAGACTGTGGAGATATGGGATTGCCACTGGTTGCAGAATCTCATCTCGATATCTCTCTGCATTGCGATTGCCTCCAATAATGACAAGCCTCATTTTTCCAGTGAGGGAGATGCCGCCCCACACCATCACACTGCCTCCACCAAAAGATGTTACTCTATCGGTGCAGCAATCAGCATAGCGTTCTCCGCGTCTTCTCCACACTTTGACCCTATGATCCAACTGCCGTGGGCAGAATCTGGACTCATCGCTGAACATAACGTTCCTCCACATGTTCAGGTTCCAGTGCACGTGTTGCTGACACCAGCGCAAACGGGCCTGACGGTGAAGGGCAGTCATGGCAGGCCTCCTGGCAGCCCTATGAGACCGGAGATCGGCTGCGTGCAGTCTGTTCCGAATTGTCTGGGCAGAGAGTTGTCGGCCATATCGTTCTGCAAACCTTGACTGCAAATCTGTAGAAGACAGCCTACGGTTCCTAAGTGCTGACAGGGGGAGGAAACGGTCTTCTTCGGGTGTCGTCTTCTTGGGACGCCCACTCCCTGGGACGCCTGTCTCTGACATCCCCCGTTATATGGAACTTGGCCTTCACTTTGGAGATGGTACTAGGGCTCACTCCAAATAATGCCGCAACTTGGATTTGCGGAACACCAGCTTGAAGTTGCCCTATCGCACGGGCCCTATCCAGATCAGTCAAACGTGGCATGCCGATTCTTGGAGCAGACACCTACTGACCACTGTAGCAGGGCCCATGCTCACAGATGCTGCCAATCAGGCACCTGATTGTCAGCACCTGGGGGTACCAGAAGCTCACAACAAGAGTCAATAGCAACAGCAGAATAAGCTGTTTGGCATTGGCAGAGAAGATTTGGCAAATTTTTCATGGGCGCAACCCATATACTCAGCTCTGCTGCTCATCCCACAAATGCATGTTCCTTACAAATGTGGCGCCATTTAAAAGGGAAATAAACAGGCTTTCCAACGGTATAAGATTTATTGCCAAGACGCATTGTTACAACAAAGAAATAATCTACCAAACACAAATTTCCTTACTTTTTGTGCTATGTTTATGTAATGATATTATTCGATAGTTGAACATTCCCAGTCCTGCTTAATAGTGATGCTCCTTCCAGGGACCCCTGTCAGATAAGTGCAATTAACATCAGACATTTCTCTACTAATATCAGCCATAAATTGTAAACAGCTCAGATCTGGATTCCATTTATTCTGACTCCCAGATAATCCCAATGGCAACAGCATTTCTTAAGATCTCACAGTCCGCCCCCCCCTCCCCCCTCCCTCCCTCCCTCACAAGCCCCTAACCCCTCAACCACATCATGACTGCCTAGCAATGCTTGCCCAGCATTCACCTACCCAACAACAGGCTGGATTGAGCCCTCATCCACTGACATTATCTTGCCTCTTACCTGCCTGGAAATAACCCCAGTTCCAGACACCATGGCTTTCTTTGCAAGTTTTGCAGCACTGAAAGGAAAGTCTGCACCACTTGGTTGGAGTATCAGGCCCTTGACCCAAACAGTACATAGCCACTCAATCACACACCATTAATGGATGCTTGTCTTGCAGAATGACTTTAGTCTGAAGAAGGGTCTCGACCCGAAACATCACCCATTCCTTCTCTCCCGAGATGCTGCCTGACCTGCTGAGTTACTTCAGCATTTTGTGAATAAATACCTTCGATTTGTACCAGCATCTGCAGTTATCTTCTTATATGACTTTAGTCTTTCCTTTAGATTTTAGCGATACAGAACAGATACAGGCCTTTCAGCCTACCAACTCCATGCCGACCAGCCATCACCGCTTACACTAACACTATCCTACCCACTGGGGACAATTTACAATTTTACCGAAGCCAATTAACCTACAAACCTGTACATCTTTGGAGTGTGGGAGGAATCCGAGCACACGGAGAAAACCCATGTGATCACAGGGAGAGGGTACAAGGTCTGTACAGACAGCACCCGTAGTCAAGATCAAACCTGGGTCTCTGCCACTCTAAGGCAGCAAATCTATCGCAACGCCACTGTGCCGCTCTTATGTGCTAATATGTTTGAAATGGCCTTCATTGGAACTTTGTGAAAAATTATTATTATGAATTCTGATACAGTTGTTTTCCATTATCCTTGCAAATAAATCTTGTCTAATTTACACAGTTTGTCGGCAACCCTTTCACAGCTAATCCTCAATTATTTGACTACTTTTGACTACTGTTTTGTTGAATTAGCTTGGTTAGTTCCTCAAAACCATGTTATATGTTCTCTCAGATCTTTATTAAGCTGCATTTCCTTTTTTTTCCTGCACAATCTTACTTTGCCTGTGGCATCTTACTGATCCATAGGGCTCAGGCAGTTATTCCAGTGGCTCCAAAAACTTATCTTTTAGGTGCAGTTTAGCATCCAACTGACAATTTATATCCACATCGATGAACCTGGCTCTGTCAAATCACAGCTGAAACATTGGAGTTAATATTACACAATTGGCTTATTGGCTTTGCTGTTATGTTAGTTGAATAACTGTTTTGAAAAAGAGAGTTGACATCTTTGAAGCTTTGTAGTAATTGACTAGAAGGCCAATTTTCTTCCTGCTGCTTTCCTTTTTATCCCTTTAAATGAAATGTTACCAGAATAATTGTCGAAAAGGGAAATAGAGCAATTCAGCACTACTCCGATCCATTCATATTTTCAGGTGGTCTTCAAATCTGCCTGAAACATATAAATTCCTAACTAATATATTGCAATTGTAGTCAGATGATTGGATTAACTACTGGTATGTTTTTTTCATGTCAGTTCGTGCTGAAGCTGCTTTTTCCTCAACTCGCCCATAAATTTATGCCCGAAGTTGGGAGGTAACCATGTTCAGCAATATTTAAATGTGTGTAGATCTGTGGTCGTTTGGGACAATGTTGTTGTAATTTTATGGTACTGTAGTTTATTGCAGCCTCAAACAAGTTACACAATTAGAAAATGATCGTCATGGCTGTAAAATCATCTCAAACCTACAGACAACCAAGATTTCTCAAAAAACCTCGGCATTTGAGGGCAGCACGGTGACTCCGCGGTAGAGTTGCTGCCTTACAGCGACTCAGACCCGGGTTCGATGCTGACTAAGGGTACTCTCTGTGCGGAGTTTGTCCGTTCATCCTGTGACCACAAGGATTTTTTCCTGGGTGTTCCGGTTTCCTACCACATTACAAAGACGTGCAGGTTTGTCGGCTAATTAGCTTTTGTAAATTGTCCCGAGTGTGTAGGATAAATTTAAAGTATGGGTGATCGCTGATCAGTGTGCACTCGATGGGCCGAAGGGCCTGTTTCCAAGCTGTATCTCTAAATTAAACGAAAAAAATGTCCAATCTAGATAAAGGAGGAGAAGCACATGGACCTGGCATTGAAGCAATTATGATCTCTGATATTTTTTCCTCATAAAATACCTGCATTTCTCAGAGAAGCGATTAGGAGGCTGTGCCCATCTGGGCAGACTGTCAAAAATAATTATTCCACTTGCTGCAAAAAGATTTGTGGCATATAACCTCAATTGCTGACCACACCAGCTGATGAAGCTGTTATCACTACAACCTTGGATTTCATTTCCATTGGTTCCAACCAAACTGCCATGCAATTTTTAAAAAACGAATCGGCATAATTAAATTACTTTCAGCTTTTGCTTTGCGAGACAACTGGGTGCTTCAGGGTAAGATCTTAAGATTTGCATCGTTTTTAGCCTTCTCCCAAGCTCAGGACCATGTTGGCAGCACCTGTATCACCTTGCAGGCATTTTTTAATGAGGTTTCACTTTATTAATATGTACACGGTATTTAATAACCAACAATGCAATATGAAGATCCATGCATGCCTTTCTGACAGCTCCGAGGATATTTTTTTAATTTGTCTTATCTTCCATTCTTTGTACCTGTCAGTGAGTATCAGTTGCCTGGGGTAGATGGCTACACCGTGCCTCTCCTGCGGAGTTCCACAAGGCTCCATCCTAGGCCCCATTCTCTTCTCTCTATACATGCTCCCCCTTGGCCAAATCATTCAAAGGCACGGCATTTCTTTCCACTGCTATGCCGATGACACTCAGCTTTACCTCCCCCTGAAACCCAACAACCAGTCAAATTTAAACAGCCTCTCACACTGCCTTGAGGACATAAAATGTTGGATGGCACAGAACTTCCTCCAATTAAATGAGAGCAAGTCTGAGGTCATCCTATTCGGCCCCCCCGACTCCATCAAATTGATAACAGGCAGTCTTGGAAGCCTATCCTGCCTAGTCAAACCGCATGTCAAAAACCTCGGCATGATATTTGACTCTGCATTAAAATTTGATAAGCAAGTCAACGCTGTGGTAAAAGCCAGCTTCTTCCAACTTCGAACCATAGCTAAAATCAAACCTTTCCTCAAATTCGACGACACAGAAAAAATCATTCACGCTTTCATTTCCTCCCGCCTAGACTACTGCAACTCCCTATACACTGGGATCAGCCAATCTTCCCTGTCCCGCCTGCAACTGGTCCAAAACGCCGCAGCGAGACTCCTGACGGGTACCCGTAAAAGGGACCACATCACCCCGATTCTGGTCTCTCTCCACTGGCTCCCTGTACGGTACAGAATCAACTTCAAGCTCCTCCTATTCACGTATAAAGCCCTAAATGGACACTCCCCCCCCTACATCAAAAATCTTCTAACCCCCCTCTCTAACTCCAGGTCCCTCAGATCGGCCGACTTGGGGCTATTCACTATCCCGCGGTCTAGGCTTAAACTCAGGGGTGACCGCGCTTTTGCGGTTGCAGCTCCTAGACTGTGGAACAGCATCCCTCTCCCGATCAGAACTGCCCCCTCCATCGACTCCTTTAAGTCCAGGCTCAAAACATATTTCTACTCCCTAGCGTTTGAGGCTCATTGAGGAGGCGCTGTGAACTGTTTGCGTGCTACTGTATGTTTTCATTTTTTTTTCTATTGGAACCTAATCAAATGTACAGCACTTTGGTCAACGTGGGTTGTTTTTAAATGTGCTATACAAATAAAATTGACTTGACTTGACTTGACACTTAGCCCATTAACTCTCAGAATCACAAATTTGATTGCTGAACTTCACCCACTTAGATTCATAGTTCACCAAGAACCCTTTCTGATCAGAGTTTTGAATTTGTCAGGCTACAGGCCATTATATGGTCAGTTCCTTCAATACAATAAAGTATTTGTCATGTGAGATTGGTCTGCCATATTCTACATAACAGCCCCATGCTGCAATACGTGGAGCACTGCTGATTTAAAAACTTACAGTGAAATTAGGGATTGGTAGGAATTGATGTGGTATGAAGTATTGTGAAAAAACGAGAACTACAGAACCAACTGCACTCAAAAATCTTTATCATCAGTCCAAAAGAATGTTTCAGATGGCAAGCCCTGTTCCAACTAGCCAGACAAAAGTAACATAGCAAAATGACACAACGTGCTGGAGTTACTCAGCGAGTCAAGTAGCATCTCTGGAGAAAAGGGATGGGTGATGTTTCGAAATGTCACCTATTTCTCCACCGATGCTGCTTGACTGCTGAGTGACTCCAGCACTTTGTGTCTATCTAATGTAGCCTGATCTAGTTTTTTGAGATGTGAAACATTATTTACTTTACTTCCATCTCAAGAATTAAGATTAATTGTCAAGCTACCTCCTCGTTACAATCACATGGCTAAACATGGTGTGAAATATTTTGTGATGTTTTACAATGTAATGATGAGAAAAATACATTTAAGGAGTTTAGTTAAGTTCTGATCAACCATTATTCTTAATGCAAAATAATTAATCAGCCAAGAATTTGATCTTGAAAGTAATAATCTGTCTTTCTTATTTTGTGTATTTTAAAATCGAGACAGCTGTGAATCAGTAGGGCAGGGTATCAGAAGGCAGGCACTGATAAATTTGCAACATTCTTCACTCCTACTTGTTAATAAATTCACAACTTTCTTCGCCCTTACGTGTTAATAAAGAGAAATTTGTAAGCAATTATCCAGCTTATCCCATGATAATACTTTGCCTCGACATAACTTTTCTGTCAATCATTATTTGAGTGAATAAATCTACTTGAAATGGGATATTCTAATCTTTAAGTAAAAGTGTAATATTGGCATCTGTCCATTTTTCCATCTCCCCTGATTTTAGTTTTCATTTAAGTACATGCAGTCGGAGGCAGTTGTGCATGCTTCCAATGCACCACTGAAATTTCATCAATCATCAAGTTGCACAGAATCAGAAACAGAGCAACAACATTAAACATTGCATTTTGAACAGCATAAGATATTTGAGGGTAAATTTATATTCTGCCCAGTTTTAGCAGATAGGCAGTGGATTGATCATCAGACCAGCTGCAGAATATCATCAGTCTGAGCTAAAAACCATTTTGATTGTCAGTTTTCATCAATGACTATGTCACACATTTTTAATTGTACCAGGTTGCATTTAAGGGTGAGGAGGCATGTATTTTCAGCAAGTTAACACTCGTCAAAAAATGTGTTTGCTTTTCCAAATGTGATATGCCTTTTTATTCACTGAAGATTAAGTTGGTCAATTTGAGCCACAGTATTTAGCTAATAACATAGTGAATCAGTTATGTACATGCATGTTGAATAGGTGAGAGATGTATACAGGTCTCCTTGACCCCTGTGTCAGACCCTACAACTCATCTGGAAGAAGGCAGCTGCAAACCAATGCATGGACGATAAATATCAATACTAGAGCACAGAGGCTCATTACCAGAAGAACTGATGCAGAAAGTGGTAGTGAGATTGAAGTCTTAACTTCTCTATATTTCTTCTGATTTTGGCACCTCCATCAACCCTCCTTACAACCCCAATATCTAAAAAGTCCTTACCTGCATTCCACTTCTTTTTAATCCAATTTCAAAAGAATACATCTCTTTCCTGATTCTCATCACTTACATGTAACTGCTCCCATTAAGGACATCAACTTAATTTTGCTTTCTTCTGGTATCTGCTTTAACTGTTTATGGCGGAGCAATTTTTTTTTAACATAAAATCAATTTTCCATCTTACTAACAACCGATTCTTTGTCTCAGCACCCACAAGTTATGATGCTGCCTTATACCTCTCTCTTCAAACAAATGATGTTGACACTGTAGTCTCCTCATGCCTCACTTTTCTGCAACAGACTCTGATTTGATGGTTTATCATTTTCAAAGGTTAGATCTAGAATTTGTGTCCTGTAGAAGGGCACCATATTCTGACACATCTGGTAGAGGTACTGCATCGTAGAACCAGAACCAGAGTTCAATCCTGACCTTGTGTACTGTCCGCGTGGAGTATGCACGTTCTCCCTGTAACCACGTCGGTCTCTTCCGGGTGCTCTGCTGTCCTTCCACCAATCACAAAAGCTATGCAGGTTAATTAGCCTATGTAAATTGTCCCTAGTGTGTAGGAAGTGGATGCGAATGTGGGATTAAATAGAGCTAGTGTGAATGGGTAATCGATCGTCGGGGTAGACTCAGTGGGCCGAATGGTCTGTTTCCATCTTGTATCGTTCAATCAATCAATGTCCCGGTAGCTCTGTTCTTTCAAAGGCCAGCGCAGAAATCATTCCCTGGATACAATAGATGGAAGATTAGATGTGGCTGCAGTGTGAGTCGTAGATCACAAATGAGAAGGAGAAGGAACAGTGAAAAGGATGATCTAAGCTATGGGTCACCATATGGGAAAGTTGGAGAAGAGATACCCTATATTACGTCCATAGATCAGAAGAAAACATTGTATTGGTGGTAAATATTTGAGAAACTGAAAAGTCAGCATAGCAGTGGTTGTAGTAGGAATATGGGGAAGTACATTTGTGCCATTTTATGCTGGAGCCAGTTTTGATTGAAGCTCTGATTTATGCATTTAATCCAAGTTTTAGTCTCGCTTCTCACACAAGCTGCTCTTTGGCAGATGATTGGGATTGAAAAATCTGGGAGAGATAGTGATGCAATAAAGTGGCAAAAGTTGCTCTTTCTGCGGATGACAACATGTCTGTACCAGCCATACACAATCCAGTGATCCCATCCGTTGTGCCAAAAGGCCAGCTGGGCAAAACATCTCAAGAGAAGCTGAGATACAACAGGTGTGACAACAGTGAGTCTGGCATCATGATATTTGCAGTGCTTCAAACCTCTCTCCGCTCAGTCAAGGCAATTAAGCTCAGACTGAGGAAAATCATATTATGTTAAGCAGATTGTGAGCTATCCCAACAGGGCGGTCAAGGTGGCACAGTGGCAGAGTTGCTGCCTTACAACGCTTGCGGTGCCTGAGACCCGGGTTTGATCCCGACTACGGGTGCTGTCAGTACGGAATTTGTACGTTCTCCCCGTGACCGCGTGGGTTTTCTCCGAGATCTTCGGTTTCCTCCCACCCTCCAAAGATACACAGGTATGTAGGTTAATTGGCTTGGTATATGTGTAAATTGTTCCTAGTGTGTGTAGGGATAGTGTTAATGTGTGGGGATCGCTGGTCGGTGTGGACTCGGTTGGCCGAAGGGCCTGTTTCCTTGCTGTTTCTCTAAACTAAACTAAACTAGAGAAATCAGGAAACCTCTGCATAATAAGGTCCACTGGTGGCAACGTTGAAAGTTCAGGGAATGTTGAATACAAATTCTACATGTCTGACAGCTTTCACATTTGAAATCTCTAAACACTTTACTGCCAATACCATCATAGTAATATTGTGAAACACAATCCGCAGAAAATGTGCTGCAAGCAGCAATTAGGTCATGATCTATTTGAGTGATTTTGATTGAGCAATAACATTGGGTGAGACAGCAGAAATCCCTTGTTGCCCTTCAAAGAGAATCTTGGGTTCTCTTGCATCCACTTAAGTATTTGTGTTGTTCTCAAGTGTGAGATTTAATCCCTTCACCTGACTCAACCAAAGTGCTGGTTTACACCGAAGATAGACCCAAAATGCTGGAGTACTCAGCGGGACAGGTAGCATCTCTGGATAGAATGGGTGACCTTTCATGTCAAGACCCTTCTTCAGAATGAGCGTCAGGGTAGAGGGTGTTACAGAGATAAGGAAGATCAAGGAAAATGTAGAATAGACCATTGTTAGCTAGGGGAAGGTGACGACAGACAGAGATACAATGTAATCAGAGGGACAGTCAGACAGGTCGGAGAACTGGGAAGGGGAGGGATGGAGAGAGAGGGAAAGCAAGAGTTACTTGAAGTTAGAAAAGTCACTATTCATGCCGCTGGGGTGTAGGCTGCCCAAGCGAAATATGAGGTGCTGTTCCTCCAATTTGCACTGGGCCTCACTCTGACAACGGAGGAGGCCCAGGACAAAAAGGTCAGTGGGAATGGGAGGGGGAGTCAAAGAGTTCAGCAACTGGGTGATCAGGTAGGTTTAGGCAAACTGAGCAGTGGTGTTCAGTGAAACGATCGCCGAGCCAGCGCATGGTCTCACCGATATATAGGAGTCTATACCTAAAACAGCGGATACAGTGGAGGAGATGCAAATGACCCTCTGCCTCACCTGAAAAGACTGTCAGGGTCCTTGGATGGGGGGAGAAGGTATAGGGACAGGTATTGCACCTCCTGCAGATGCTGGGGAAAGTACCTGGAGATGGGGTGGCTTGGGTGGGAAGAGACGAGTTAACCAGGAAGTTGCGGAGGGAACAGTGTCTGTGGAAAGCGGAAAGGGGTGGAAATGGGAAGATGTGGTTAGTGGTGATATCCCATTGGAGCTGGCGAAAATGTTTGAGGATTAATTGTTGTATGCGACGGCTGATGAGGTGAAAGGTGAGGACGAGGAGGAGCGAGATATCGAGGAGGCCCTTCGGAGGTATTGGGAGTCGGGGATGGAGTCTTTGCAGGAGGTGGGGTGGGAAGAAGTGTAGTCTAGATAGCTGTGGGAGTCAGTAGGTTTATAATATATGTCAGTCGACAAACCAAAGTGCTATCAATAAGCCAGGGCTGCATTTTACCAGTTCGCTTAAAAAGTCAATCAGTAGAAATCAGTAAGTAATGAAGTGCCAACTAAAGACATCTGATTTTTTAAATTTTTTACTCTAACTTATGACAATATGTAGGTAATCAGTTTTTGAGCTAACATTTTGAAGACAATCACCCACATATGGCTGAAACCCTCACCAAGGTGATCTAACAACTGATATGAAACAGAACTGGACACAAGCTGCTGCAGTACAAGAGTGAAATGTTTTTAAAACATATTTATTATCCCTACTACTACACAAACCATTAAACTGAAATAATCTACAAAGTGAATTGATCTGGATATTCTCAGTGTGATCTATGAAACATTATTTTCATTGAATAGATATGTAACAACATATATTCCAGTGATCAGTTTTAATTCATGATAATTAGATTCCAACATTGCAATTATCTTAGAAACTAGCAATTAATAAGAAGTAATGATTTGATACATAATGTGATGACTGGTTGCTATGCAGGCCTGCTCAATGTTCTCACTGTAACTCTTTAGTTTACCTCCATTCACCTCACGTGATGGATGTTGGAGATTCACAGAGCTGAATTTCCTTTAATAGAAATACAAGGGCCTAGATATTTTATTACTCTGTGCTGTGCAAGAGAATTTCTTTAAATTTTAACAGATGGGTGCACCAGTACTGCATTTCCATATTTCTTTTGTTTCTGCGATGTGTGCGTCGCTGGCAAAGCCAGCATTTATTGCCTATCTCCATTTGTCTTTTAACTACACATTCAACAACTCTGGAGCATATGCACATGCAATGTGTCCAATGGTGCCCAATGCCCATTTTGATATCATTTATGTTGAATTGTACTATGCGTTCAAGATTCATGAGCTGTGGGGGCCCAGACCCGAAGGGCACCTTTAATGTGATGCTACACACGTTTGAGGTTAGATATTAGTTATCAACTCAAAAAATATTTATCCAACAAAATATCAATTAAATACAAAATTAACTACCGCCTCTTCAGATGACTGCTTGATTGGCTGAATGGTCATCCAAAGTCTATAAAAAAACATTTGACGCCTATTTTCCCATTTAAGTAAAATCTGTCAGTCTGCATAAATGTTGTACCGAGGTGCAGAATTGCTAGATTTTATATTACATGGTCCGCACTTTCTTTGTGATTTCAGGTTCATACTTCAGTGATTCTCTTCAGGTGTGCTAATACCTCGTATTTTTCATGGTCAGTTCAATTTTAGCAGGTTTCCTCCAGAATGCCTTAGCATTAGCTGCTATGCTCAGTTGTTTCAGAACTCAAAGACTCTTGGCATGACCATTTAATTCCATGCAAACCCCAAACTTCTAATGTTAGTTCAGCAACTGTCCTATTTAAGTGGAAACCTATAATGTTAGTTGCATATTTTTCATTGTTGTCCAACCATCTGCTGGTTCATTGAGAAAATATAAGGAAGAACATGATTCATATTTGCCACACTATTTGTCATTATAAAGCAAACATTTTCAAGTGTACCTTGAACATCACTCCTATCCAATACTCACCATTTTAAATATTTTCTTTTCTGCTTTGTGCACCTAAGTGGATAATCTGAAAATATTTTAAATGGTGAGAGACTGCATAGTAGTGATGTTCAAGGTATACTTGAAAATGTGTGCTTCGTAATGGCAAATAGTATGGCAGGTATGAAGACAAATACTGCTTTAGATAAGTGGACATCTTTTCAAATTACATTGCATGTTGTCCATTTACTCAGCTGCCATTGCCAAGTGCTAGCAACCCCTGGGAGTCTCCAATGTTTCCAGACAATGTTACCCATTCCAAGCGAAGATACAGTTGTCCAAGGACTGTGGTTGATTCAGTGGTTCACCCCCTGTTCTAATCACAGTATTTGCCCTTGAAGCCTTTTTGCATTCTCTTCTGTATTCACAATTCCATCTAATTTTGTATCATCAACAAGCTTAGAAATATGACACATGCTCCCTCTCCAAACTGCTGATATAGATTGTGGATATCTGAACTAATGCATTGATACCCATGGGACCCCGCTAGTCACATTCTACCAAAACTGAGAAAGATCTATTTATTCCTATTCTTTGCTTTCATGTTATTTTTAATCCTTATCAGTATATTACCCCAAATTCCATTTGCTCCAGCCTTGCTGATCAACCTCCTGTGTGGACCATATCAAAAGCCTGCTAACAATCCAAATATACCACATCCTTTGGTCCACCTCTAGCTATTATACTAGCCACACCATCAAAGAAACCTGTAGAGGTTAAATTTGTGAACTCATGCTGATTCAATTTTATTCTCTTCAAGGTATCCTGATTTTGTATTCTCCATCTTATTCAAAAAAGGTGGGAGGCATAAAGTGGGTAGCCTTAGGCTGATTAGCCTGACATGGTTTACTGGAAAATGTGAAAAGTTGTTGGAAGATTACAATGTAATCAAACTTCATGAAGGAGGAATTTGTATTTCAACAATGAATTAGTCTTTTATGGAAGGCTCAACCCAAGGAGGCAGAAGGGAACCTTGCAGGGTGGCACTGTGGCTCAGCTGGTAGAACTGCTACCTCACAGTGCCAAAGATCCGGGTTTGATCCAGACCTTGGGTCTGTTTGTATGGAGCTTCCACATTCTCCCTGTGACCATATGTTTCTCTGTAAATTACCTCTTGACTATAGGAAGTGGATGAGAAAGTGGGGTAACAGAACTAGTGTGTATGGGTGATTGATGTTTAGCATAGACACGGTGGACCAAAGAGTCTGTTTCCATGCTGTATCTTTCAATCAATCATCCATCAATTTGGACTTCCAGAAGGTGTGCAGCCATGTGCTTCATAAAAGGTTAAGTTACAAGATAAGAGTCATTATGTTGGAGATAACATGCTGACGTAAATAGAAGATTGGCCGGATGCAGTGAATAGGAATAAATAATTAAATTTTCAAGTTGGCAACCTGTGAGCAGTGTGGTATCACTAGAACCAGTGCTGGGACTGCAAATTTTACAACATATATTAATGACTTGGAGGAAGGAAGTGAATTTATAGGAGCCTGATTTGTGAATGCAAAAAAATACATGGGAGAATTGCAAAGAGAATTCAGACACTGCACAGCAAAATATTGAAAGGTTAGGTAATTCGGCAAAAAAATGGCAAGGGAGTATAATGTCCAACCGTATGAAGTTAGACACAAAATGCTGGAGTAACTCAGCGGGTCAGGCAGCATCTCTGGAGAGAAGGAATGGGCGACGTTTCGGGTCGAGAATTTAGAAAGAAGAACAAGAGATTGACCATTAGCTGGGTTTAGGTTTAGGTTTAGATTTATTATTGTCACATCTACCAAGGTACAGTGAAAACCTTTGTTTTTGCATGCTATCCAATCAGATCAGATAATACTATAAATAAATACAATCAAGTCAAACTCAAGTACAATATTCAGAGCAAAGAATAAGACATAGAGTGAAGAATATAGTTTTGTGTAATGTAGCACACCTGTTCCATAGACAAAGTCCAATCAGTGCAATGGGCTGGAAGTGAATCCAACAGCTCCCTAGCTTGTCGTTGTACTGTTCAGAAGTCTGATAATAGAGGGAAAGAAGTAATTCTTGAGTCTGGTTGTATGCGCTTTCAAGCTTCTGGAGCTAATGCAATCAGGATTAGTGACAGAACAAATTTGTTACTTATTAATATTTTCCTTCAAAGGAAACTTTCCTCGCTGATAGATTTGCTTGGGTTATCTTACTGTAGTTTTATTGATGGAATTGAAAATTGGTTCATTGCAAAATAATGATTTACAGGAGTGGCTATTTCTCCATTTGTAAGAAGTTATTTGTCAAAAATCTACTGTTTGCTGCATTGGTACGATTTTCACATACGTGCATTAGTTTTAAAATAAATAATTTCACCACATGGAGAATGGTGATTCAAGGCAGCAGCTTACCAATAACTAGAGATCTACTTGGGATGTGCCCAGTCGAGGTTGTCCATACCACGTGAATGAATAGAGAAAAAAGGAGAGAAGGCAATGCCTTAGCATATTTTAATTGTATTGAAACAGCAATATATGTCATTCTAACATTGTTTTTGCAAGTTCCATCTTTGATTATGGGTCTCCAAGAACACCATTGCTGTTTTTTTTCCTGTTTAATGCCGTGCTTTGCCAGTTTCATCACATGGTATTTTATTGATCATTTGAAAGATCTTGCAGTTACTATTACCCAATCTCATAGCTACCACTTTGGCAGCCAGCTCTTTGCAGGTTAGTGTAAACTGCACTATTCCAGCTACTGTAAAATGTTACTTATTTAAGAATGGATGATGTAGGGAAAGACGAAGCAATGGAGAGTGGTCCGACAGCACCAGAAGAACCTAGTCAACTGGTGAAGAACAGTGCCCACAGGAAGCACAATCCTTATCATAGGTGCCAAGAATCCCATCTAGGGACACAGCCAGGTGCTCCTGGCAAGAGATTTTCAGTGTCTTTGCAAGAAGTACTACTACAAAGGTGCAATTATTGCACTTTGGGAAATGTGCACATATTTGTTGTAAATCCCCTTGTCTGCTCTGCCTACTTCTCTGAGCTAATGGGAAAGTAACTTTTTTTTTGTATGAGTTCCCTAATGTAGTAAAGTACAGCAAACTGCCATGTGCCCGTGATCAATTGCAGCAATCTGGAATGGTCCCGAGACCAGGAAGATGAAAGTGAACATAATTTCTACAGACAAAACAGTGAAGGTTGTATGTGAGCTATATTTAAGTTCATGATCTCAGTGAAAACTGTCTTGGTGAAGGTTAGCCTGCATCAACATTGCTCTTCAGAGACATCTAGCTATGAGTCTCGTTCACAATAAAAACTCTTTGGGTGAAACGATCTTGGGCCATCCATGTGTCTTCTCATGCAAGCTCTTTGATTGTCCAAGTTATCACTCATGCCTGATGTCATCTTGCAAGAGAGATGTTAGGTGAAGGCAAATCTACATTGGAAGTCTGTTTTCAGTGCATGGAAGGCTGAGTAGGTTCTGGTGATGTGCAGAGAGATTGCCAAGTGGTGCAGAGCAGCCCCACAAAGAATGAAGATTGAATGTTGGCCCTTCTGTAAGCACAATCTCTGGGGAATAGAGTTAGTAAATGCAGTTTTACACTGGAACTATGGTTTTAGTCAAAGGCCGTGATTCACTACTCTGCATAGTGCTTAGTCCTGGGAATGTGCAATGTTGCTCTGTTTCAAATTAAGCCAATTTTGGTGTTAGAAGAGATTCTTACACATCTTCAAAAATAAAATGTGGATGCAACATCTATATTCGTAAAATAAATTGTCTTCATATTATTATAATAATAATATATTCCTTTATTTGTCCCACACCGGGGAAATTTACAGTGTTACAGCAGCAAAGTGGATAGCAAGCCATTCATCTATATATTACCCTTCCCTGTTCCCCCTCTATGAGGAATGGGCCCAACGGGTCCACTTGGTTGTGTGTGTATATAATATATATATATATATTATTATATTGCTAAAACTCAGAATATATATATATATATATATATATATATATATTTGTACGTATATATATCTCCCTGAAATTTTGAAATTTGGTTGTGGACATGTGGATCTACACAAACGGTAAACCATAGCGCCACAATTTTAGCGCCACCTTAATCACCCCTCTCCTGGCGACTGTTTAAAACAAGTTTTATTTAAATTGGTCTTATATTTTTTAAGTTAGAGAGATTTTAAAGTTAAAAAAATTCACTTCTAAACAAATTTTTCAAAGTGCTGTGCGTATGATGTCACCAAAGGGCACGCACGGCCTCTCTCCTCACTCACCCAAACAAGATGGATGCCATTAGCGAGGCCGCCCCACTCTCACCTCTCCCCCCTCTCCCCCCTCTCCCCCCTCTCCCCCCAATCCCCCCTCTCCCACACCCAGGGGACACTCCGAGCAGAAGGGAGATGGACGGACTGATGGTCCACTGATCCTTCCCTTCCGTCCCTTCAACCCACGGCGTCCTCGAGTCCCCGCTATCGCCCGGGCCCAGCGCCCCGCACCATTACCGCACACAAGCCGCAGCGGGTAGCTTCTCCTCTTCCTTCAGCGGCCGCTTCCACCGATGGCGACGTCGATGAGGGCCGCTTCCACCGACGGTCCCGTCGCGATTGCAGAAAATGGCGGCCGCTCTCCTCCTCCTCCTCACACTCCGCCATCTTGTGCGCGCCCCCGCCACGCTGTACGCCTCGAGTAGTCCCAGCCCACAGCCGCCCTGCCGCGCTATCCGCCTCCCACCTCTGCCGGGTCTCAGCCGCCGCCATCGCCGTCCTCGAGTTGTCCCAGCTCGGCTGGGCCACAGCAACGGCCGCCACGCTCCGGAGCTCCCTTCTCCTCCCTCCACGCATGGATAGTGGTAAGTGGCTTTCGCCGCCAACTGTTCTGCAGAGGGGAGTGGGCGTGGGGGCCGAGTGGGTGGAGGGGAGGGTGGGGGTAGGAGGGGAGAGAGTGGGGAAGGAGGGGTTGGGGGGAGGAGAGAGTGGGAGTGAGGGGGAAAGTGGGAGTGAGGGGGAAAGGGGGGGTGGTGGGGAAGGGGGGTGGTGGGGGAGGAGAGAGTGAGGGGGTGGGGGAGGAGGGGGAGGGTGTGGGCAGTAGAGTGGGGGTTTGGGGGAGAGTGGGGGTTTGGGGGAGTGTGGGGAGGAGGGAAGAGTGGGGATGGGGAGAGTGGGGATGGGGAGGAGTGGGGATGGGGAGGAGGGGGACAGTGAGGGTGGGGGCGGGGGTAGGGGGTGGTGGTGGGGGGAAGAGAGAGTGGGGGTGGGGGGGAATGGACAATGGGGGTAGGGAAGAGGGAGAGAGTGGGGGGAGGGGGTGGGGGAGGAGAGAGTGGGGGTGAGGGAAAGGGGGTGGGGGAGAGTGGGGGTGGGGGAGGAGAGAGTGGGAGGGTGGGGGAGGAGAGAGTGGGGTGGGGGTGGGGGGAGAGTAAGGCTGGGGAGGGGGGAGGGTGGGGTGGGGAGGGAAGAGTGGGGGTGGGGAGGAGGGAAGATTGGGGAGGGGAGGGGGAATAGGGGTGGAGAGGGCGGAAGGGGGGTGGAGGCAGGGCTGGGGGGTGTGGGTGGGGGCAGGGGAGGGGATGGAGTGCGTCAGTGGTGTTGTTCGTGGTCCGGTACCTGTTGTACCTTTGTTGTGACTCTGGACGGACCACGAGTGGACGTGTTTAAGATGTTATCATGGTGCAGCTTGTACTCCAAGCTGTTTATTCCAAGGCCGCCTGGATCCAGAGTGACCGCCTAATCACACCAATCACTTATATACACAGCCATACAAAGTAGTTCTTGGATACACAAAGTAGTCCCAGCAATATCACAACAAGTGGGGGGAGGAGGAGGGGATAAGGGGGATTGAGTGGGGGGTGAGGGTGTTACACCAATACAGGAGAGGCTTTGGTTCCAGGGCTCACTCACTGACACCCTCTCCCCTTCCCTCTTCCCCCTCTATGAGGTATGGGCCCAACGGGTCCACTTGGTCTAGTTATAAATAAAAGTAAAGACAAGGATAAATTGTCATCAGTTTACTGTGTATTCAAGGGCGGCACGGTGGCGCAGCGGTAGAGTTGCTGCCTTACAGTGAATGCAGCGCCGGAGACTCAGGCTCGATCCTGACTACGGGCGCCGTCTGTACGGAGTTTGTACGTTCTCCCCGTGACCTGCGTGGGTTTTCTCCGAGATCTTCGGTTTCCTCCCACACTCCAAAGACCTACAGGTATGTAGGTTAATTGGCCGGGCAAATGTTTTTTTTTAAAATTGTCCCTAGTGTGTGTAGGATAGTGTTAATGTGCGGGGATCGCTGGGCGGCGCGGACCCGGTGGGCCGAAGGGCCTGTTTCCGCGCTGTATCTCTAAATCTAAAATCTAAACAAAAAAAATCTAACATCCATTCCTTAACTGTTACTTATGTATATAGCTTTTAATGTAACCATTTCTGGACTGCAGTCCAGGACATTAAGAGATTAAAGATGAAATAATGACTCAGTTCCCAGAATTTTTCATACCCTTTTGAAACTGTTTTCAAGCTGCAAAGGGCACAGCGAAGATTTACGAAGATGTTACCAGGACTCGAGGGCCTGAGCTATGGAGAGAGGTTGTGCAGGCTGTGACTTTATTCCTTGGAATGCAGGAGGATGAGGGGTGATCTTCTGGAGGTGTACAAAATAATGAGGGGAATAGATAGGGTAAACACAGTTTCTTGCCCAGAGTAGGGGAATCGAGAACCAGAGCACATAGGTTTAAGATGAGTGGGAAAAGATTTAATAGGAAGGGTAACTTTTTTAACACAATGGGTGGTGGGTGTATGGATCAAGCTGCCGGAGGAGGTAGTTAAGGCAGGTAGTGTTGCAAATTTTAAGAAACATTTAGACAGGTACATGGATAGGACAGGCTTCGAGGGATATGGGCCAAAAGCAGGCAGATAGGACGAGCGTAGATGGGGCATGTTGGTCAGCATGGGCAAGTTGGGCCGAAGGGCCTGTTTCTTTGCGGTATGACTCTGACTCTAAATAGGCAATGTACCAAAAACTGGCAAATATCGTGTACCCTGATACAAAACAATTTTGTAAAGGTGAGAATTTCCTTCAATGCTTCTACTCTGGGGCTGTAGAGAGCATCATGTCCGGCAACATCACAGTCTGGTTTGGGAACAGCTCTGCCCAGGACCGGAAGGCCCTGCAGAGAGTAGTGCGTTCGGCAGAACGCACCATGGGAACTACACTCGCCCCCCTGCAGGACCTATACATCAGGAGGTGCAGATCGAGAGCAAGCAAGATTATGAGGGACCCCTACCACTCCAGCAACAGACTGTTCCAGCTGCTACGGTCAGGCAAACGCCTCCGCTGTCATGCTGTGAAAACCGAGAGGATGAGATGGAGTTTCTTCCCACAGGCCATCAGGACTGTTAACTATTATAACTACAGGGACTAAATTTTCTTTTCTGTATTAATTTTAATTTATATGCTGAAATTGTAAAAAAAAAATTGTTGCATAATCCGCAGGCATTGCCACTTTCATTTCACTGCACATCGTGTATGTGTATGTGACAAATAAACTTGACTTGATTTGATATAGTGTAAGTGTAGTTCTTATGTTGGCCTGCCTTGTTACTTCTACTGGGCTATTTTCCCTGGAAGTCTTCACCCACTCCACAGAGGGGAAAAAAAATCCTCCTCCTGGTAAGTGCCCTCTTGAGAATTACAGAGTTATTGTCTAAACACCTCTCTCAATTTTTAGCCACTATCTGCTGTTTACAGAAGTGACGGGGAGCTATGGCTGAAATAGCGCTAATGCATTAGTGCATTTAGAGGTGTCGATTGCCTGTACATGAGTCACAGGCGTTCCATTTCCTGTATCTTAATTGGCATGCTTCAAGTAATGAAAACAGCTTGTTCACAGCAGCTCATGCCTCTGGTTGCCATCATCAGACATGTATATTTGGCATTTTGCCCATTTTTTTTGCACCAGTTGAATTTCGCACCAATTGTCTTTTTGCATTTGAGTTCCTTAATTAATTATTTTCACTTGAATGATTATTTTTGAATTTGCTACATTAAAAAAACAGTAGGTGCCCTCTCCCCCTCTGTCACTCTCTCTCATATCCTGTTTCTTTATCATCCAGCTAGTTTCAGAAATAGCATATAAACATTTAAAGATAGTATTCCTCTCACATCTTATTTGGTTTTTAATTTCACGGTCCATTAATAACCAAATAATTGAAATTATTTGATAAAATAAATAGTAGAGGAATATATTTAACTGCACCTGGAAATAAAAAGTTATGAATTTCTAACGGCACCTGACTCAGAAGTACTTTGGGTACATTGTGGCACAACTCAGAGAGCTGCTGCCTCCTAATTCCAGAGATCCATGTTTAATCCAGATCTCTTTTGCAGTCTGGGTGGAATTTTCACATTCTCCCAGTGATCTTGTGTGTTTCTTCCAAGTGCTCTTGTTTCTTGCCACATCTCAAAGACATGAGGGTTGGTGGGTAAATTACCCATCCCAGTGTTCCCTTGGTGTAGTTAAGTGGTAAATTTAGAGGGAATTGATGGAGAGTACGTGGGGAACTGGGAAGATTGGTGGGGAATGAGATTGCTCTATGAGCCAGCATAGATATGGGCTGAATGGCCTGATATCATGAAAATATGGAAAGATAAATATATAACACTGGGTGTTCATGTGCTTTGGCCAATGGAAAGCTTAGCATTTTGATGCATGAGGGCTGCTGATTGGAACAGGCAAAACACAGGCGGCGGTACTTGCACGAAGAACACAGAGCCCTGTACCCCAGCTATAATTGGAAAGATTGGGCTTGTATTCACTGGAATTTAGAAGGATGAGAGGGGATCTTATAGACACGTATAAAATTATAAAAGGACTGGACAAGCTAGATGAGGGAAACATTTTCCCAATGTTGGGGGAGTCCAAAACCAGGGTCCACAGTCTAATAAAAAAGGGGAGGTCATTTAAAACTGAGGTGAGAAAAAACTTTTTCACTCAGAGAGTTGTGAATTTGTGGAATTCTCGGCCACAGAAGGCAGTGGAGGCCAATTCACTGGATGAATTTAAAAGAGAGTTAGATAGAGCTCTAGGTGCTAGCGGAATCAAGGGATATGGGGAGAAGGCAGGCACAGGTTGCTGATTGTGGTTGATCAGCCATGATCATAATGAATGGCAGTGCTGGCTCGAAGGGCCAAATGGCCTCCTCCTACACCTATTTTCTATGTTTCTATAATCCAATACTACAGCATTCATTCAAATTTTTTTTGCCCACAAAATCGACAGGCACACCACATATAATAGCCCAGCCTTGAATCTGGCCAACCTGATACCTCTTGGGGCATTCCCATTGATGATCCCCAAAATCCATTATCTTTCCCTTTTCTTCTCTACATTCACCGTTGTCTATTCCCATGATAACCACCTCACCTCACCACACCAGGTGGGAAAGAGAGTCCAAAAGTAAGGGAAACTTATATTTCCAAGTTTCCTCATTAATAAATCTTTCTTTTATTCCCTTTCTGAACCTTCCACAAATCTCAGGAACATAATTAGTTCTGTAGGCTGAAGACATGCATTAAGTTTCAAAGTGAATCTTCTTCCTGCCTGCACATAGACTGCTACATCCTTAAAAATGCTGATAGTGTAATTAAAGTCTTGGAATAGTATGTATCAGCATCAATCCCAGACATTTGAGTAAAAGCTTCAATATGTACTCAAGTACATAAAGAAAAAATTATAGCTATATTTAATCGGTACTAGAGCAAGTGGACCCGCTGGGCCCAAACCTCTCCTGCATTGGTGCAAAACCCTTTCCTCCCCCTTCCTGCCCCTCCCCTATCCCCCCTCCCCATCCCCCCTCCCCATCCCCCCCTCTCCTTCCTTCCTCCCTTCCCACTCCCCCTCCCATTTCACCTTCCCCTCCCCCTCATTCCATCCCTCTCAACCCCCCTTATCCTCCCCCCCCCCTCCATCGCCTTCCCTCCCTCCCCCTCCCTCCCTCCCTCCACCCCCCTCCTAGGAGATAGATTTACTTTAAAATGTGAATAACTTTAAACATATAATATTGATTTCAATGAAACTTCTCCATTAGCACCAAAGTAAGGTGAGTAAGGTGGGCCTAAAATTATTGCGCTACCCTGTACCGTTTTGGCTGTAGTTCAGGAACAAACAAACAAGAGTTTTAGTATATAGATTTCATTGGTATGTATTTTATTTTCTTATAAGGTCATTCAGCCTATTATACCTATGCTGAATCTCAGAGAATTCCCATCAGTCCATTCCTTCAGTAATATTTGTCTGTCAATTCCTCACAATACTCCTGCTATTTTTATCCATTCAAGGTGCAAATTAGAGTTAATTTACCAGCACGTCTTTGGGATTGAAAAGAACCAGTCCACCTAGGGATGCAGTTAGAAGATGCAAACAATACACAGACAGCAGCTGAAGTCAGGATAAAACGCGGGCTATGAGAGCTTTCCACCATCAATGCTAACTGCTGCACCACTCTACCACAAGCAGCAGCTAAAGAAAGCACTTACATGTATGTAGTACCTATTACAACAGTATGTTCCAAAGCACTTTAAAGCCTGTTACTTTTGATATAAGGGTGATCTGTGTACAATAGACTAAATGCAGAGCAAACCCTAGTGAACAGTGAGATTGTGGCCAAATGGATTGTTCCAATGATGTTGCATGAGAGAATCAATATAGGCCAGGCAGCAGAGAGGACTTGCATGTTCTTTTTCAAAATACTTCAGTGGAATTGAAGAGGGTAGTCAAAGCCTCAGATGGAGCTCTTATCAAAAAAGGCTGACCTTGATCCTGCATGGAAACATCATCTTGGGTTATATGCTCAAATCTTCAAATCTCGAAAGCAGGTCTTGAACCCATAACCGAAGATTATGGCATGTACGAAAATGTTATCACTAAGCTGGTCGGTGCCATCAGAACTTCAACAAATCACTGCAATTCAATTCGGGTGCATTTCCACTGTGAGGGGTTTCTGCACTGTCACCAAGGTGTTTGGTGCAAGACTTCATCAGCTTTTAGTTTTTTAGTTCAGCTTAGAGATACAGCATGAAAACAGGCCCTTCGGCCCACCGAGTCCACACTGACCAGCTATCCCCGCACATTAACACTATCCTACGCACACTAGGCTCAGTTTTACATTTATACCAAGTCAATTAATCTACAAACCTGTACATCTATTGTGTTCAGTTTTCCTTGACATTGCTTTCTTAAGATGCCACATACTTGCACGTATCAGTTGCAACTATGAAAGATCAGAATTAAAACAAAATGACTGATAATGATGGGCCTGAGGCAGCAACTCAACGGGGACAAGTCAAACTGAATGCATTTGCCAAAGGAGAAGAAATAACTTTTGTAGTGTTTGTAGTGTTTGTAGCAGCAATGAGGTTAAGCAGTGGACAATTCAAAGTTCAAAGCAAACACTGAAAAAGTGAGAAAATATTAAATGAGGTGTCTGAGGTTTTTAGGACTTTTGATTGCCCCAGTTTCCTGATTTATTATTCACAATTTTCCACTATCTTCGCAAAACAAATGTAATCACTGCCTGCATTTTTGGAATAGGTTTCGCTCAATGATGATAACAAAACTCTGCTTGTCGCTATTTACAAATGTATGATTTGGGCGAGTATCATGTAAATGCTGAATATTGCAGAGTTTATAGTGAGAAGGAAAGACTGGAGCACCCATGAGTGCAATCCTATGACATGGAAGGTGCAAATCAATTATACACCACTTTATGAGGACGAGCAGGTTAGCCTGCTTAATGCAAGTATTATTCTGCTCCCGAGCTGAATTGCTCCATAAGAGCTGCAATGTTCAAATGCTGCTAACACTCGGCAAATTCATTCAGGATTCAATTGCCATTTGAGATAAATGTTGGGAGAGATTTATTTTTTAATTTGCATTTTTTAAAATTTGATTTGTTAAAATTGATGATAGAGCAAAGTACATTTTGATTCTGATGTTTTCTGCTTCTTCGGTTTCTTTGCATAGTCATAGTAACATTATGATTCAACTGCTACTATTCAACACTAGGAGCAACATTTCATTGAACAAGACAAATATGTTCTCAATCTTTTCCTCAACAGGAATTCTACAGGTGTTGACCCCATTCTATAATGCAAAAGGATTCTGTACTTATGCATTTTAGAAGGAAATTGCCCAACCAGTATTTCATGCTAAGTATTGAATAACCTTGCAATACTTTCTTCTTAGACTTCCCTTAGCTATTCTGACTGACCTCTAATTGCTCCATTTAAAGCTGGATGATATGAAGGAACATCAGTACATTTGGTACTATTCCATTTTTTAAAGAATGCAATCAGATTAGGTTGAAAATGAAGGCCATTGTCAGAAATGAGCTCTTCAGGTAAACCATGACATGCTCAATTGATCTGTGGCATGTTCAGTATGTGAAGCAGGAACCTGGTGTCCACTCTATCATAAGGAGGAAATTGCCATGGTCTTCCCACTTCCATCAGTTTTCACAAGCTTACCATTTTTTTACTAGCCTATTCAATTGGACTCTTTCAATCATGTGAGACTAGACTGGATTGCAATGGGCCAGCTTTGCACTTGATCTGATGTGAATGTGTACATTATGCACAGTTATGCCAGTGAGGCTGTGTCCAAGAAAATTGTCAAATCTTTCCATCAATGTGTTAACCTTTGAAGAGTGAGCACTAAAAACATTCTTCCAGACTGGTTTGAGTTGTCTCAATCAATCCTTTGCAATTATGGTTGATCTGTTTTCCCAGTTTGCTGTCATGATGGGTAGCTATACTTGCTGTCCTTTGTGATGTATTATCCATTCCATTTACTCTAAGGTCTGTAATAATCAATAGCATAGGTTTTTAGTCTATCAGTGCTTTCCATCAATAGTATACGGCAATACTTCCCACATTCCCAGTAATTCACATGTCAACACGACTGGTTGTTAACAAAATCTTTACTTGGAAGTCTGTATTGCTGCTTGTGACATAGATTCTGTACTCGAGCAGGATCGGTCATATATCATCATTCCAAAGCACTGTTAAACCTCTGGCGAGGTTTCACAGACTGTAGGGCAAATGGAATGAACAGTCTAGCACAAAGAACAGCAAGAAAACCTACCCATCATCAGAAAACTATGATAACAGTCAGTTTACTCATTGATCGAAGCACACTCAGCATCCACAAGATAAAATTCCCTAATGACATGCCTCATTGTATAAAACAGGTGAAAGAGGCAAACTTCAAAAGGGAAGTGCGGGGTGAGTTTTTTTTACACAGAAGGTGGTGGGTGCCTGAAACACACTGCCAGGAGTGGTGATGAAGACAGATAGTATTGTGGTGTTAAAGAGGCTTTTAGATCGAAACATGGATATGTAGGCAATGGGGAGATATGGATCATGTGCAGGCTGATAAGTTTAGGTCATCTTAGCATTATGTTCGGCACAGGAATTGTGGACCAAAGGGCCTGTTCCTGTGCCGTACTGAGCAGTCCTTCTTTTCCTGCCCATTTGTTTGTTGAAAAGCTTGTTGGACCTGGCAGCCCCCATTTCCTTTCAGCTGGCTTAGTTACCAAGCATGGGAAACCAGGTCCGCTGTAATTAAAATGATTTCCGATTGGGGATTGCAGCCTAATTAACAAAATTAATTCTGGCTTTCTATGAAGTGTTTTTTGCATGAAGTGTTTTTTGTAGGTTCATTGCTAGCCAGGGTCATGTTTAACACCATTATTGGCTGAGTAAGCACACAGGTGGCAGCTGAAATAATTATGATGTAATACACTGGTAGAAAGAATAAGAAAATAAATATGGACAACATTACTAGATGTAAAAGATGAGCAGGAAAAACGAACCTGAATATAAGTGTATTTATCTTTAATCTTATCTTTGAAAGAGGAAATGTATTTTGAGACGATTACGAATACAAGTGAAAGCCTGAGATTCATAACAAGTGGCATCAAATGCAAATGCAGGGATGTTATGGTGAAGCATAGCAAAACACTGTTTAGGCCACAGCTGAGCTCAACACTCTAATTCAGCTCGCTGGACTTAAAGAAGGATGTGAAGTTCCTGCAAGGGATGTTGAAAACAAATCCTTTGAAAGGCTCCGGGTATCAGGGATTTCAACTTTTAGATTAGACTGGGGAAATTATGGTTATTCTTCCTAGAGCAAAGAAGATCAAGAGGAGATTTGGTAGTGGTGAACAAGAATATGACTGTTTTAAACGTGGTAAATTGGGGAATGTAGTACCCATTTGTGAATAGTTCAAGGACCAAAGGACACAGGACAGACACATTCAATGAGAAGGTGCAGTTGCAAGAAACCAAACAGAAAAGCTATGAAAAAAATTGTAGACCCTCAAGAAGAGATTGGATGAGACTTTACCAGAGGACAGCAGGCTATTCCAATAAATACATTTGCACATAAAAGATGGGGATCATGTTTTGAAGGTTGGAGCACATAGGCATGGCCTTCAATGCAAGTTCAAGAGAGTATCTGCTGTGTTTGAGGTCTGCAATGACATTCCTGAAAGATTCAAGTCCGATCTTTAAGCATGGGTCAAGTTTAGATTAATTACGCAAGGTTTTAATTTTAAAGAGATATAGCATGGAAAAAGGCCTTCAGTCCACTGAATTTTGTCAGAGGTTCAGGAATGGAGAGGACTCGAATGCAGGCACAACAAGCCAAGTCCAGGAAAAAAACAAAATCCAAACGCAAACGTAACCGACTAAATACAGAACTGATTGGTCAGCAGGGAGTGAATGCAGATACAGCAGCAGGCATATAGCCCTTGACTGATGAGGGGAGCAGAGTGAATGCATGTGTAACTCATAATTAGATCAGTGTGGAGAGAGTCTCAAATAGTCTGGAGGCATGGCAGATGTGACAGGAGCAGACCTCCCAACCCTTCTGAATTTGGCGGAAAGTTTCCGCTTTCTTATTTCATTTCCGCCATTCTGATTTCGCATCACAATTTTCCGCAAAACACATGTCTCACCGCTTGCCTCGTCCCGCCGCTGCCCGGCCTCGCCGCTAGCCTCGGCTCACCTCACCTCGCCGCTGGCCTGGCCTCGCCTCGCCTCGCCGCTGTACTCGCCTTGCCTCACCAGTGGTCTTGCCTCGCCGCTGGTCTAGCCCTGGCCTCGCCTCTCGCCTCGCTGCAGAGCGTGAGGCCCGTTGATGTTGAGAGGGGATTGGGGGGGGTTAGAGTGCAGGGCAGTGGAGTGGGAGGAGGGAGTTGGGGTCGGGGGGTGGAGGAAGGGAGGGGGAGAGTGAGGGTGGGAGGGGAGTGGGGGAGTGGATTTGGGGCGAAAGGGGGGTGGGGTGGGGGGAGAAGGGTAGGGGGAGTAGGGGGGTGAGAGGGCTAGGGGGTGGGGAGAGGTGGGGTTGGGGGGTAGGGTTGGGGGGGGACATGGACCGTTGTGATTTGCTGTTGATGACCACTGGAGCAAGTATGTCTTCAATTAAATTAGGTATGTGCAGTTTTTAAAAATGAAACTGTTTTTTTCATAACTTAGTCATATATTTTATGACCATTGTTCTTTTATTCAATACCAAGAGAATTGGGATGTGTAAGGAAAAAGCAAATTAGACAAAACAAAACAATTTTTCTTTGTTGTAAAAAGTATTTCTGTTCAATAACCTTTCTATAATAGTAGAATATACTCATGATAGGCCTGACATTGTACATGTAGTCCAAGAACTACAGACTGTTGGAAATAATAGTCGTTTTTCACACATGAATGTAGCGAAATGTGTGCATACTTTTTTTTTGCTGAAAAGTTGCATTATGCGCCATATTATGAATTTTGATGTAAAATTCTGAATTTTGGACATCAAAATTCTGAATTTGTAAAATCAAATGTTGGGAGGTCTGCAGGAGCCCCCCCTCCCATGGATGCCTCACAGGCAGGGATCCAGCTCCTCTCCTCTGGTCAATATGGTACTGGATCTCTCTGCTACGCCACCAGAACTTCAGCAGTTACTTCACCGCGTACACAGGACCACCGTCAATGATGCGGGGTAGCAGAGGAGCGGGAGACAGGGAGCTGGACACAGGCTTAGCCCGGGACACATGGAAGGTGGGGTGAATACGCATAGACCGGGGCAATCTAAGGCAGACAGCAGAGCAGTTGATGACTCTGAGGATAGTGAATGGACCAATAAACCGGGGTGTCAACTTTTGGGATGCAACGTGGAGGGGGAGGTCTCGGGTGGACAGCCATACCCTCTGCCCAGGGCAGTAGCGAGGGGAAGGGGTCCCGTGATGATCCGCCTGTCTTCTATACCTAGAAGCGGTGCGGAGCAGGGCAGAACGGGCCTCCCTCCACAAACCCCTGGGCAGGGGGAACGGAGACCTCCTGGGAACAGAGGTGGCTGGTCAACTAGGGAACATTGGAATGGAGACAGACCAGTGGCAGAACTGGGCAAGAAATTGTGGGCATATTCAATCCACACCAACGTACTAGACCAGGAGGTAGGATTGGTGGGCAACGTAGGGTGGTCTCCTGGTGCTGGGCAACGTAGGGTGGTCTCCTGGTGCTGGTTGGCTCTGGCCATTAGATTGCGGATGGAACCCAGATGCGAGGCTGACGGAGGAGCCTACCGGGGAGCAGAAAGCCTTCCAGAACTGCGAGGTGAATTGCGGACCCCTGTCTGAGATGATATCTAGAGGGAAACCATTGAGTCTGATGACCTGGTTCACGATGAGCTGAGCAGGGAGCAGATGGGAGCTTGGGAAGAGGAATGAAATGAGCAGCCTTGGTCAACAATGGTTAGAATAACAGTATACCCCTTGGACCGAGACAAGCCGATGATGAAGTCCAGGGCGATGTGGGACCAGGGACGGCGCGAACTGGCAGAGGATGAACGAGACCAGAGGGAGGCTGACGGGAAATCTTACTTTGTGCACAGGCAGAACAGGCGGCGACGAAAATCGGGTGTCGGCTTCCATGGTGGGTCACCAGAACCGCTGGCGCAGCAGATAGAGAGTGAGGCCGATGCCAGGATGACAGGCATGATTGGAGGAATGGGCCCACTGGAGTACTTCAGAGAAAGCAGAGTCCGGGACAAATAATTTATTGGGGAGTCCATATCCAGGATCGGGGTGATGACGCTGGGCATTGCAGGCTGTGGTCTCGATCTCCCAGGTGATGGAGCCCACTAGGCAGGTGGGAGGCAGGATGGGTTCATGGGAATGGTTGTCCTGGTCAGAACTGAACTGGCGGGAGAGGGAGTCGAGCTTGACATTCTTGGACCCAGGGCAGTATGACAAGGTGAATTTCAACATGCTGAAAAACAGGGCCCACCGGGCTCGACGAGGGTTAAGTCGCATCGCTGAACGCAGGTCCTCTAGGTTCTTGTGGTCCATCCAGACTTGGAATGGTTGCTCAGTGCCCTCCATCCAATGTCTCCACTCCTCCAAAGCCAGTTTCACTGCCAGCAGTTCTCCGTTGCCGATGTCATAATTCCTCCCAGCCGGGGAGAGGCGGCGAGAGAAGAAGGCACAGGGGTGCATCTTCTGGTCCTTGGAGGAGTGTTGGGAAAGCATCGCCCCAAATCCAACATCAGAGGCATCAACCTCCACCACAAACTGACGGGCTGGGTCAGGATGCTCCAGGATGGGGGCAGTAGTG